>NC_090935.1:590166658-590469344 GCF_040938575.1 Ambystoma mexicanum
ATAATCATTCAGATACATTTGTTTGAAAAGCGTTAGTGGGGTCATGGTCTAATTTAAAATACATTACTGCCACTCACCTGTCTTTCACACTCTATACTGTAATTCAAGGTATTCCGCAGCACTAAGGCTCCTCCATTGCTGGTGGAATGTTGATGTTATATAGATTTCCAATACGTGTGACTTCGTTTCTTGAGGTTAGAAAATGTAGGCTGTTTAAAGAATATACTCTCAAGGTCTTTAAGTATTACTTTATGAAGGAAATCCACAGAAGAAATACAAATGGGTGGTATAGAGCAACTTCTGGCCTTGTTTCAATCATATTCACTTCAGTGGGATCATTGGTATCCATTATTTCTCTATGTTCCTCAAAGAATGCTTTTTGTTTAAGTTTGTAAATGAACTGGACTAATTAGACCTTCATGTCAAATAAAGTGGAGCAATAAGTGGCAAAAAAAACTCGAGCCTTTCTGTAAAGTCTGTTTCTCTGAGACGTCATGCTCTATCAGAGAGGTTAATAGCTAAATTCCCTTCAGTTGTTGCCTGGTTGTTATCCTTGTGCTGCTTATGTGTCCTCCTCCACCTTCTAAAAAAGATGAAGACGAAGACTGTTCTGTGCGTGTGTGCTCATAGTTGGGCTTTCTCCTCCCCTTTTACCACCTTTCCTCTTTATCAGTAAGAGTTTCTGAATCGGAACTGGAGGCATTTGATGAACTTCCCTGCATGTGCTTCTTAAATAGTCTTTTAAAAGTTTCCTTCCGTGTATAAACCTCATTGAGACAATCATGCATGCCACTTTTAAATGTTTTTCTTTTTAGCGCTAGTTCATTTTTATAGGACTCTAGTTTGCCTCAATGTCGGCTAGAATCTATTCTAATTCTTCTTTGCCAAGAAGACCATTCAGGTCTTGTATCCCTTGTGTCCTGGTTGATATGATTTAAAATCTTTGTCAGTTCCTGTATGGTTAGCAATATCAATTCGATGGACCATCTATTCAATATCTGTTGCCATTGTTGAACACATTTCCTGTTTTCTTTACATTATGTGGGTCTAAGCTGAATTTGTAGACATCTTGGTATCCATGGATTCCTGTAATATCTCCCCACACTATGATAATTAACTTTTTGCTTATCGCCTAACGTATGCAGTATTCCAATTGTTTAATCATTTCTGAAGGATCCCTTGGTGTTGTAGATGTGGATGAGGTAGTATCTCTAATAAAATTCAATATGGCATCTGCCTCTTCTGTGAAGAAACTTGCTGCTCTTTTATTGGAAATCGATTCAATCTCTTTCCTGGGATTTCTTACTAGAGTCCTTTAACGAATGGGGTGAGGCCAGCCTGGTATAGATGGGAAGGTAATGCGGAAGCACATACTGAAAGGCAAGAATGCCAGGGTACAGTACAATCAAAGCGAATGCAAAAATGAATGTCGGACTCTAGAAATAATAAACATGATATGAATAGAAAGCATAAAAACCTTTAGTGGCCGGGTTGCACAAAACGGCACAAGGGATATTCGCAATAGAACAGAATGTACATATTTTAATTTATACAAAGCAGGGTTACCAAACCAGTAAATGAGTGTTCACATTTATTTTACATGCAAGGTCTATTTACAATAGACCTAGTACTGTAAAATGGTATTGCCACTATTACCGGGAGGTTTTTCAATTATAGAGCATTTGATTTTCAACCTTTGACCTTTCTGTGATTATGAACCCTCTGTACATGTAAGGCTTGAAATTAACTCAAGAGTTTCTATTTACACACTGTACCTCTCCTTCAAAATGCAGATTTTGTGGGTGGTGTCAAGCATGTACTGGCTGAGCGTACTTTCTCTGTGATCTGGACAGCCTGGAGCTACGCAAATAACAAGGTGGGTCCTGGGAGTCTCTCTGCCAGACATTAGTCCTGGCTATGAGAGCCTTACTCAGAGTCTTTAGCTCCCTATCTTTCACAGAGGAGCAACAGCAACCCCAGACACGTGTTTCGGTCTGGTTGGCCCTCATCAGTAGGGTGGAGCTGTGCCTCTCTAATAGTGAGCAAGGGGTCCACGTCTGGATTCCCCTAGTAACTTAGGGTGAGACCCAAAGTTAATTAAAATATGCAAATAACAAGGGGGGTCCTGGGAGTCTCTCCTAAGACTCACAGGAAACTAATGTCTGGCAGAGGGATTCCCAGGACTCCCCTTGTTATTTCCAGCCTGGAGCTACACCAGCTAGCTCCCAGAGATTTGACAAATAATTCAACACAATGAATGGTCTAGGACTGCAAGGCAGTGACAAACCTAGGGTGCTTCCTTCCACCGATGTGCGTTATTTAAAACATGGCAGTGGCCTCTATAATGTCCCTTTATAAAATAGGTCAATAATGTAATCATTGAGATTGAGATCTTGGTGAGTGATTTCAGACAAATGAAAATATGCTAAGAAACCAATCTATAGATCTTCCCAGCACTACAAGTGTTTTACAGGGACAACCAAAACTTAAACAATCCAAATTGTGTTACAGCAAAATTGAAGCTTCTTTCTCCATCTTGCCGAAATTGCAATGCAAAGGCTGCTCTAAATATGAGTGACTTGACAACTTAGGAATTCATGCTCATCAGGAAGGGAGGCTGGAATTTCCAACTCCCTGTTGAGCTTCATCTTTTTGGAGAAGAATGTTTGCCTAGTAATTTAAATATGGCTTTGATTGTTACCCAGATGGGTGAAGATGCTCTACCTGCTGTCGCTGAAGGATTTGTTTTTTCAAACCAATTTTCACATTGCTTCACCATTGAGATTATTGTGCAATGTGATGCTTCTTAACAAGAGCTTACCTGTTCCTCTTGATAGCACTTTGCATAGGATTATTTCTCATGAGATGGTTGACGAGTGCTGACAAGAGTGCTTGTCCTAATCTTTCTCATGTGTATAGGCTTCTGCAGAAAATGTCACATCAATATTAAAGCGATTAGTCAATTAAGAGATGAGATTTTTGCTATTTTGTTAGTGGAATAAAGCAAAGTTAGATTGACTATGTTATGGTCAATGTGGAGATATTGGCTAACACTGTATAATTTGAGATGCCCCTCAGAGCTGATGGTGATCATCGCCCACCATTGTTATCTATGAGATGATATGATAGGTTATTTATAACGCACTTAGGTTTCTAAGCGCGGACCCGGGGATCGAACCTTTGTTGCTTCCAAGGCGAACATGTTGCCCCTGAGCTATCCTCCCGAGACAATAAATCTAGGTCTTCATTATACTGACCTTGGTACAAGTTTCCTTGGGAGGGTGCCTATTTCCATAGAGGTGGATGTCTAGACGTTCTGTGAAGTGGGACGAGCTTAATAAAAAACGTTATAATTAATATATGTAATATGTTACTACCTTCTATCGCGTTCATATTTGGGGACAGAGAGCCTCCAAGTGCATTGATTAAGGATTCTTACATCACACATATTACTAAAATACTCCGAACGGTTACACAACATTGTGAGGCACCAAATGGTTAAAAAGGCGCCCTGGCATTATGGGGAATGTAGAGAAGTAAAAAAATCGTAATAGATTGTATTAAGGGTGCTGATACATGTGAAAGATCAGTATTATGCACACTAATACGGGAATACAAGAGTGCATTGGCTAATAAAGAGAGCGGCCTAAGATGACAAAATATGGGATAATTTACTAGATACCATTAAGAACAAGGATAGTGGCAATGTTTTGCATCTGGTTAATTCATCACAAGATGAGAGGGGGAGAATTGTAAACGGAAACATTAGAGGGGAGATGTTTTACCTACGTCAAGGATTTATACAATGCCGAAAACCTTCCTGCCTCGCATTGTTATCAGGCTGTGTACCAAATGGTTTTTGCCTCCTTGGAGTTCACAGTTGGTGAAATGTGCAGAGGCATGGGAGGCCAATAATATAGTAAAGCCTGTGGGCCAGACAAGATACCCATGGACCTTTTTCAAGGCTGAAATAGTAACCTGGGCTCCTTACCTGACATGTGCATGCAATGTAGTAATGGCACTAAGCATGATACCCACCTCTCCCTTTTGGACCAGCGTGGAAATTGTTCCAGTTTATAAAAAGATGGTTAGAGAAGACCCAGCCAGTTTCCACCCTATGTTGCTGCTGGATTCCGGTAGTTCTGACCCATATGAAAACCTGTATCGAAGAGTATAATGGCTTATTAACCATCTTCAGGCAGGTTTTCATGTTGAACTAGTACAATTGACCAATGCCTAAGATTATATATTCTTTTTTGAGAAATGCGGAACGTTAAGGAAGATTAATTTGTTATGTTAATAGATTTAACTGTGTTCTGAGGACAAAGTATGACATTTTTTAAGTAGGTTGGAGATATCCCCTGCCTTACTATCTGCTTTATTTGTCGGATGTAAAAAATACATTTTTAGGCTTCAGTTGAGTACCCTGATCATTTCACTTTATCTAAAGCTATTCTTTTTTTTAGCCTATGTTAGACAATGATTTTGGGTGTGACTGCTCAAGTATAAGTCAATGCGGAATACTATTCACTCCCCAGGTGGCTAAGCATGGAAATGTTTTAAACCTGTCAAAACGCTCCTCGAGGACTCCAAACTATCCTTCATTCCCTCTCCTCGACTGACTGGCAGAGGTGGAGGCATCGGACACCTAATTTCTTGCTGCCTCAAGGCCTCTCAAATCTCCAATACCACGCCCTCTCCTACTTATTTTGAATTCACCATCTCTACAATTGCTCTGCTCACATCATCTCCATCTATTGTCGCCCTGGTCCCACTGAACCCTTTTGATGATCTTGGGCAACTACTTTATTCTCTTTCCACTAAACATCAACTCTTTCTCTTAGGTGACTTTAACCTTCCCTCTCCAACCACTTTTCTCATATCTGAACTTCAGTCTTTTTTTAGTGACCACACTCTCCCCTCTATCCATAACCTACCTACCCACAAGGGAGCAACTCTTTGGATCGCTTAATCATTGCCACCTTTCTCTCGGCCACTAATACTACTGTCACACCATCCATATCTGATCACTCAATTGTTTCCACCACCATCTCCTTGCCTCATCACTTGCTTTACCTATTACTAAATGGAAACGTATACCTTCTGCTATTCCCTCCTTTCTCTCCGACAAACAGATCCTATGCTCCTCCTTCACACCTGATGCCTCCTCCAGCTTCCAGCCACTACTATATTCCTTCTACTCTCATGCCCCACTGCTTACTTTCACCCCTAAGTCTCAGCATCCTCAGCCATGGGGTCACCCCATTTATATGCTCTCTCCACAAAGACAAGACATGCGTTGGCTGCTGCGCAAATTGAGGTGTACCCACTCGCATGTGGATCTGCAATTCTACCTCTCTGCCCTGCACACCCCCAAGTCCACTCTTGATTGAGCGAAAAGGGAATTCTATCAAACCCTCATTGATTCTCACTCCAACCATCCTTGCCGGATACAGGGCACCCTAAACTCACTCTTCCTAAATGTGACTCCACTCACAGTTAATGACCTAGCTGAATACTTTGCTGCAAAAATGTCCAAAATTGGAGACTCTCTCTTGACCTTCCTAACACCCATTCCCCCTACCTTTTATACTCTGCCTACTCCATCATCATCCTCTGTCTCTATTTCCCACTTTAGTCACACTGAAGTGCTATCTGTACTGATGAAGGCTAACCCCTCCTGTGCCCCATCAGACCCTCTTTCTCCTCAGCTAGTTAAGCCTATTGCCCCTTTAGTGGCCCCTGACCTAGCTGAACTCCTCAACCTGTCCTTCGACTCTGCTTGCCTTCCCTCTATTTTCAAAATAGCCACGACCATCCCTCTTATAACAAAGCAAGGTGCTGACTTGAACCTACCGGGTTACTTTTGTGCTGTCTCTCCTTCCGCACTACTCGTGCTCAAAAGGGTTGTGTTTAACAGTCTTACCAATTTTTTAGACATCCAAAACCTTTGATTCCCCCTACAAGCAGGTTTCTGCTTCTGTCGCTCCGCAGAAACTGCTCTCATGAATGTGTCCAGCTTCATCGCCTCTGCTAAACACTTCAGTTTATCCTCTATCCTAATTATCCTTGACCTGTCTGCTGCGTTATGCACGGTCGATCACTCTGATCTCCTTAATGCTCTTTCTTGTTGGGATTCCCAATCAAGCCCTTGGTTGGATTGAATCCTACCTTGCACCTCGCCAATTCTCCTGGAGCAACAACACCTCTCAACTCACTTCTCTAACTGTTGGTGTTCTACAAGGCTCTGTCTTGAGTTCTCTCCTCTTTACACTCTTCACCTCTGCTCTTGGGGCACTAATCTTCTCCGTTGGCTTCCCATACCTACTCTTCATGTATGGCACCTAAATCATCTTCTCTTTTTCTGAAATCTCCTGATCTCTTTCAAAATGTCCAACTGTCTATCTGCCATTATATTTTGGCTTCGCACGCTCTGATGTTAAACTCTACCAAAACTTCTTCCCTGCCAAAAGCTCTCTCTCATCTCTTCCTCTGCATATCCATTTCCCTCCTGACACTCTCCCCTACACTTCTTCAGCTATAGACCTGTGCATCATCTATGAACCTTCTCTACTTTAATCTCCAAAACTGGAACCGCAGCTTGCCGCAACTTCCTAAATATTAGGAAAATCAGGCACCTCCTTCCTTTCAACACTGCCAAGCATCTCTAAAACACATTTGTCTTCTCTAAACTGGACTACTGTGCTAGCATCCTCTTTGGTATCCCCAACTCTGCTTTCTATCCTTCGACAAGATCATTAACTTTGCAACCAGGACTCTTTGAACTCCCGCCCTTCACACCTACTTCCTCGTACCGTCACCAGGCTGGATGGCTGATGATGCAAATCGGGGCCAGATTTAAATTTCTTCTCCTAGTTAACATATCTATCCACAGTAAGACACCACTGTATCTATCCAACTCTACAAGCCTTCTCGTAATCTCTGCTATGCCTTCTTGACTACCCTTGTGGCTCCTTGCCCTCCCTGTGCTTCCTCTTGCTTCTGCTCCTTCTCTCTTCATACTCCACTTGCATGGAGTTCTCTTCCCCCGGACACCTGAGAAACAGTCCACACTGATGTATTCAAAACTAAACCAAAAGCCTACCTCCTCGCCCCCAAATTATCCTCTTAACCTACCTCTCATCTGCCTGCTAGCTAACTTGCCTCTAACCTGCCTCTGTCCCTCACTTCCTCTGCCTACACTCGGGCACGTCACCCATCATGGTCCCATCCCGAGCACAGCTGGCCGTACCGCCTACCTGTACTTAAAAATGTCCAATTTTCATTGTCCTTAATCTGTGTGTTTACTATGCATTGTTCCTGGTGCCTGTTCCATTTACTCCCCTCCACAACCTGGTCAGAATGTCCCCATTGTAGGAATCTCACTGCTTCCTGTCAAAACTGATTTCTTAAATATTGTATGTTTTTTTGTGATCAAAAGAGCTCTTTTTCTCCGGTATACAAATGAATACATTAAATATCAAGTGATTAGTTCTGTCAAAGGGGAACTTGAATTATTTTGGCATTAGGCAGCACAGATTGCCAAATTGCTGAGTCAGAAGAGATTTGTAGATTACCTGATCTATGAAGAATCCCTTCCCGCTGAACCCTGTTTGATTTATGTATTCCCTGTAGCGGAAACCTGCTGAAGTTAACTCCTTTGCCCAATGTATCAACATCAGAAAGAGGTGGTTAGTACCGATTTTCTTTAAAGGAGAAGTTCTATCAGGAATTTTATTGGGCCGATGGATAGGGAATGTTTGTTTGAGCATGAATTAATCATTTAATGCATTTAATTTTTATAATCTTAACCAGGCCTCTGTCAAAAGCAATGTATTTTGGTTCCCTCAATAGCCAATCGTCCTGAGATATAGTGGTTTAAGATTCTGTGGTGGTGGCCAAGTCCTCCGCTCTACCCATGGTGTAGTCAGTCATGCAAATTTTCGTGATGAATTCCGAACATGCCTCAGGGATTTCAATCTGATATTTCTAGATTTTCACAATGTATTGGGGAAACGGGGAAGATGTAACCATTTCTTTTATAGACATTTTTACGAAGGCGTAGATTGGGTGAAAGGATTGGCAGCTAATGAAGAAGCATATTCTGTGTTGTCGTTCAGTTCCGGTGGATGTTTTGTGCTGTAACTATGAACCATCATTACTTCCCATGGTTTGCTGGTGATATTCACTACACATTCCAGCCACTGCACATCGATATTCAGATTCTGACCCTTAGTATGAGCATTCACAGCCTCAAAAAATAGTTTCTCTGAAGTGACATTGGTTTGGCAAATGATATATGTGGTCTGAGTCTTACTATTCTAGATTATTTCAAAATAAGCATTTTTTCTTTGTCGCTTCTAAAACACATGCATTTCGCTGTTAAGAGTTAACGACTAGCACGTTTCAAAATAACCACTTTGAACAAATCTTTAAAGCCTGAATCGTGTTTACCCTGGTTTTATTAGTGAGTTTTGATGCATTCAAGCTTTGTGTAGAGCTCATCTCCCATCTGTCACAGAACCTTTACAATGGGTATTAAAGAACCGTAAATTGAATGTGTGGTACCTTTACTCCTTCAGTTGGGTGGCAGTCAAGTACAAGAGTGTTTTACTCCATGTAGATTATAATGCATAAAACAAATTGAATGGCAAAGCCATTTTATTAGAAATGTTCAAATTTAAGTTCAATATACTACTAGCGATCATTTACTATTTGTTATGATGATTGGGAATATTCTTGATCTATATATCATAACTATGTACACAGACGTCTCCATAATTTGCTGTTTATGCTTTTAATAAAGTGCATTATGAGTTTATCTGTAAAATGAAAGTACTTTTTTAACTTGCTAATAAATTAGAAAATATATTATGAAGCTATTACATTACAAATACTTAATCGAAGTAAGGATCAGACAGTGGTTTTCAGTAGAAAAGATTAGATTCTGTTTTAACGTTTGATACTTTTATCTTTAATGATAAAATGTTCCACAAAATGTTTAGTTAGTAAAACGTGTTGAATAGCAGTAGTGTCATTAATGGTATGGATTCAACTAAAGTATCCTCCTAAGAATGATGAAGAAAATGAGATTCATTGTACACAAAAAAGAAAGCTAAAAATATGTTTTAATTAAAACTTCAATTACACAAAATAAAAAGTAATCTCTTCAATGCAAAGTAACAAAGTACATTCACAACAGCGTTGATGAACACTTTACACAATGAAAGGAGCATGAAATTACAAAGTTTGATATATAACTGTCAATATTATTTTTATACCTGTTGTACTTGTCTCTTCTATCTCGACTGCTTCAGTAGAGACGACTTGTACATCAAAACACACGCAATTAATAGTTGATAATAAATAGCTATGCAAATGTTAACTTGTTTGATAACAAAAAATACATCTTGATAACTAACCTTTTATGCATGATGAATTTCAGCAAGTGATGCAAAGATCAACAACTCGGTGATGATATTGAAAATAGAAAGTCAACCATTATAATTATCTGAAATTATGAACTATACTTGAACTTGATTGGTGTCGCAGGGAATTGGCGTTGGTAACACCAAGAGATGCTCCCCTTTCCAAGGACATCCTGTGTGACATCATTGCTGCCCGCGGATCGGGCGCAGGGCACTCGATGTGCGGGCAACAATGCACACTAGTTACCAGGGATGTCTTTGAATGCGGGGGGAGGTGGGGGCTGCTTACAGTAAGCAGCCCTCGCCCCCAAAGCATGGGGGCACATATGTGTACAACCCTGGGGGCAGATGGCTGATCTGCCCCCAGGGAAGGGGGCAAAATAAAAAAGGAAAAGCACAAAAACAAAAAGGGAATTTTGGGTGGGAGTGGGGGGCCACTAGCCACCAGGGATATATTTTACATAAAAGGGGGGTGGCCCTCTCCCCCTTCACCCCAAAGGAAAATGGGGCACCCCTTTTAGCCCTCCCTGGGGGCAGATATCTGCGCCTAGGAAGGGGCATCTGACTCCAGGGAGGGCTGCATGAGATGGCCCCCTGCGTTTGCTGTTGTGGGGTAGAGGGTCACCCCCCATTACATTAGAAAATTACCTGGCGGTTTAGGGTGCCCCTTAGCCCGCCCTAAAGTGTAGTGTACGATTTTTAATTTTTTTCTTTGTTTACGAAACTTGCCTTGGCGCAGAGGGGCACATTGGTGTGCCAATGTGGCACTGGGGTGCCCAAACCTTACTGCCCCACCCACTGGGGGCCTGTCCCACCATTTTTGGGGGCCCGCTCCCCCCCACCCCAAATGGAGGGGGGGTGTAACTCACGCAGCCGTTTGTAGGAGGGCCAGGGAGGCCTGCATGAGGTGCCCCCGCCACCCATTTAGGGTGAGGGGGGAGAGGGCCCCCAAAAATGGTGGGACAGGCCCCCCAGTGGGTGGGGCAGTAAGGTTTGGGCACCCCAGGGCCAGATTGGCACACCTATGTGCCCCTCTGCGCCAAGGCAAGTTTTGTAAACAAAGAAAAAAATGGAAAATGGTGGAACGCATTTTAGGGGTGGCTGTGGGGCACCCCAAAGGGACAGGAAATTTTCTAACGGGACGGGGTGGTGACCCCGTCTCCCCCACCCGCAATGGAGTGGGTGCCATGTCATGCAGCCCTCCCTGGGACCAGATATCTGCTCCTAGGAAGGGACGCCTGAGCCCAAGGAGGAGTGCAGGACAGCCCCCCCACTTATCTGTCCCCGGGGAGGGCTACATGAGATGCGCCACCCCTCCAATTGGGGTGGGGGTGGAGAGGTGCACCCCCCTTCACAGTAGAAATGTCCACAGCGGTGTAGGGGGTCCCTCCGCCCCCGCTAAAGGGCCGCCTGCCATTTTGAATTGTGTTCTTTGTTTACTATACCTGCCTTGGTGCAGAGGGGCACATTGGTGTGCCAATCTGGTGCCGGCGTGCCCAAACCCTACTGCCCCACCCACTGGGGGGCCTGTCCCACAATTTTTGATGGCCCTCTCCCTTCCCATCCCAAATGGAGGGGGGGTGTACCTAACGCAGCTGTTTGTAGGAGGCCCAGGGAGGCCTGCATGAGGTGCCCCCGCCATCCATTTGGGGTGAGGGCCCCCAAAAATGGTGGGACAAGTCCCCCAGTGGGTGGGACAGTAAGGTTTTGGGCATCCTGGCGCCAGAATGGCACATCAATGTGCCTCTCTGCACCAAGGGGAGTTGGGTTACCAAAGGAAAAAAGTGAAAATGGTTGAGCGTTTATTCTCCAGCATTGGATCTTTCATGGATTCACATGCTTAGAATATTACCCGTCGACAGACTGGGAACCCTCGGTAAGCTTATATAGCCTTTTCCTATAGGAAAACTTTCGGCACTTTAGTGTCCTATCTACGTCGTTTTGGGCCGCGCACGCACGCCCTACCAAGACATAGCGGTATAAATGCCCCGCCCCCGCGGCTCCTTCCAGATTTCGACCGTCTCCAAAGTGGGAACACCTCGTGTTTTTCTACTTGGTTAGGTTACACTCTTCTCCAGATGTCAGGGAAAGCACTTTTCCGCCTGTGCGCTACGTGCGGCCTAAAGAAGGTCTACGAGGGGGATGCGCATATGGACTGCATTTACTGTCTGCACCCTCACCACTCGGCCGACGACTGCAACATTTGTAAGGGCTTCTCCCAGAAAACCCTTAAGGATCAGAGTCGCAGACTTGTCGCATGGTTGAACGATGGAGCGGGGGCATACCCGCCTTCAGAGGTGGGCTCGACACGCAGCGTGGCCTCGGCATCGAAATCTTCAGGGCCCCGCGCTGCTCATTGTCATCGGAACCACCGGTGAAGAAGCCCAGACCGGTGGTCAAGGAGTCGTCGGAAGGCCGCTCCAAGGACTCTGCATCGAAAGGTGCCTCTTCGTCCTCCTCTTTGACGACAAAAGATAAAGACAAATCCAAATCCTCCTCAGGCGATCGTCATGGATCGACCTAGAGTCGAGAAAAGGAAAAATGCAGGTCGAGTTCAGAGAAGGCGGGAGCAACGCATAAACCTGTACGACCACCACCGTCGTCCACGGTTGGGCGGTCGTCAACGACTTGGCTGCCATTGACGCAGTTAACATCTACCGCACCTGCATTGCAGACGTCGACGACAGGAATAACTATGGCTTCGTTGACGGATGTCCCTCAGAGGGCCTGGTGCCCAGAGGTCTACGACGCAGTTTTACCGGACACACTCCTACAGCAAGAGGCCTTGTCGGTGTCTTCGGGGGACGAGGGCGAAAGGGTAGCTGCCCCGGCAGACCTGGTGTTGGAATTTACCAGGCCGGTCTCCGAAAGCGGTCCGGGTTCTACCTCCCTGCTGGATCCACAATCGATTCTGTCGTTGGAAGTCTTATCCACGCTGCAATCTCTGATACGGACACTGGACGATAGACTGCCTCGAACAGCCCCGGCCGGATTGGTCGTCGACGACCCGGGCCCGTCTCACCGTCCTCCACCTGCAACCCCCGCCGCAGGTCCTCCAGAAGCAAGCCCCTCGGTTCCACGCCGCGAGGAAGGGGAGCTGTTGGATTCGGAATCCGGCAGCAGGGCGTCCTCAATAGTCTCACTTCCCCATTCCAGGGATCCGACCTGGGAGTCAGATATAGAGTTGGAAACGCTGAGGAGCCCGGCCCAGCCGTCTCCTCCAGACGATATCTGGTCATTCCATAGCATGATGGCTAAAGCCTGCAAGGAATTTGGACTGGCACAAGAAGAGGAAAAGAAAGATTGCTTTCTTTTCGACCACATGGGTCAAAGGAGAAAATCAGTGTTTTCAGTGCCCATCCTAGAGCATGTGTGGAAGGAAGGTCTGCAAACTATGCGTCACCCGTTCTCAGAGCCAGCAGTTAAAGTTTGTCTGGAAAAGAAGTTCAAGGCCGCGGACTCTACTCCCAAGTGCCTTTCCTCACAACCGACACCTGACACTGTGGTATCGGCAGCGGCGGCGACAAGAAAGGCGAGGGCTCAACACAAGTGTACGACCCCGCCGGAAAGTGATGCTAGACGACAAGATGCGTTCGGCAAGAAGGTCCTGACGGTAGGTGCCACCATGGTTAAGGTGGCCAATTCTCTTGCCATAGTCGCTAGATACGACAGGGAAATGTGGCACCGGCTGGCACCCATACTCGAACATCTTCCGGATGAACATCGAAAAGCGGCTATGCTACTAGTCAGAGAAGGTGAGGAAGCTTCAAATCATGCAATTAACATCGCAGTAGATCTTGCAGAGTCGGGTTTCAAGCAGGTAAACAACGGTGTGGTCCTCCGACGGCAGGCGTGGCTGAAATGCACCATCTTCCGACCAGAGGTGCAGTACAAGGTACTGGATATGCCTTTCGAAGGAGGCCTCCTTTTTGGCGAGAAGGTCGACGAAGCCCTGAAGGGCATGAAGGAGGACTCGGACACTGCGCGTTCTTTGGGAGCTCTCCAGAGTGGTCGGGGTTCCCGGTCTTTTCGTCCCTTCAGAGGAGCTTCGGGGAACTCCAGGTTCTCTTCCAGGGAGCGTTCCTTCGGTAGATCAACATATTCCTCTCAAGGATACAGACGAGCTTCACAGGCAGCTAGACAGCGCCGGGACTACCAAGCCTCTAAGAAAAGAGCAGGTTTCTCGTCGTCGACGAGGGATAAGCAAGCTAAGAGTCAGCAATGATGGACATCGGAACGTTCTGGGGGGCAGAGTATCATATTACATCAAGGAATGGGAGCTGATAACCACAGACCAATGGGTGTTGGACACCGTAGAATATGCACATGCCCTGCAGTTCGAAAGCAACCCTCCGCATATTCCACCAGTGCGGGTAGCTCATTCCCATCTGAGCGTGTTGCTGCAGGAAGTAGCACTTATGCTAAAAAAAAGGGGCTATAGAACACGTCCCGTCGTCACAAAGGGGTCAAGGGGTTTACTCCCGGTACTTTGTGGTGAAAAAGCCAAATGGAAAATGGCATCCCATCCTAGATCTGCGAGAACTGAACAAATCGTTGAAGGACATAAAGTTGCTCACTCTCCAAGAGGTAATAAGGTCAATTCAAGAAGGAGATTTTCTAGCGTCTCTGGACCTACAGGATGCGTATTTTCACATACCGGTGTGTCCGCGACACAAGAAATACCTCAGGTTTGTGGTGGAACACAATCACTACCAGTTCAGTTCTCCCTTTTGGACTAAAATCGTCCCCCAGAACGTTCACCAAATGCCTGGCTCTGGTGGCACCCTGGCTCTGGTGGCAGCCTGGCTGAGGAGGCAGGGCCACCATGTATACCCGTATCTCGACGACTGGTTGGTGAGGGGATCTTCCCCGTCGTCGACGCTCGACAGTCTACAGGTCACATTAAGCCTATTGGAACGATTGGGGTTTGCGATAAACTTCGACAAGTCCTCATTAACAACGTCCAGAAGCTTACTGTTTCTGGGTGCCCAGTTCGACACCCAGCTGGGATTAGTCAAACCATCCCTCGACAGGATTACCAGGCTCAGTCGTTTGGCAGGCCAGCTGAAGATCAATTCCAGGTTGTCGGTAAGAAAATATACGTCAATCCTGGGAGCTATGGTGTCCTGCATTCATCTAGTGCCCAACTGTCACCTTTTCATGAGGCCAGTTCAGCAGTTTTTGGCAGATCGTTGGACGCAGTCTCAGGGCCTTTGGTCAGGCAATTTGACGATCGATGACGTCGAACTCATGTCAACCCTACGGTGGTGGAGGAATCGTCGGAATATTTCCAAGGGTGTGCTTCTACAGGAACCGGAATTCCAGTTCACAGTTGTAACGGACGCGTCCCTAACCGGCTGGGGAGCGCATATGGGCACGCTGCAGACACAAGGTCGCTGGTCTCAGAAAGAATCTCTCCTACACATCAACATTCTGGAATTGAGAGCAGTCCGCTGGGCCCTGAGAGCGTTCCTGCCTCACATCAGGGGATCCACAGTGAGAGTTCTGACGGACAATAGCACAACAATGTTTTATTTCCGAAAGCAAGGCGGTACGCGGTCCAGGACCCTCTCCATCGAGGCCCAGAAAGTGTGGCACTGGGCGCTTAAGCACGATGTTTCTCCAGCATGGGGTCTGGCATGGATTCACATGCTCATGAATATTCCCCGTCGTCAGGCTGGGAATCCTCGGTAAAGAAAAAACCAGTATCAGTTTCGTTTCTGATCTGTCTTTCGTAGTAATAACCAATCACTGGTCTCTGCGTCATACTGACCACAGCCAATGACTGCCCTCTACATAAGCACCGCCTCTGGCAGCCATCTTCAGATTTTTACCGCACGTTCATGTGTTGGGATCCTCGTGCTATTGCTCTCGAGCGTTAGTGCTATTTTTTCGCGCTTTTTCGCAAAAACTTCGATTCTTTCGGTCAAAAGAGCCTCAAGCTCCACCGATCCTACATCCGATCAACGGGGACCCGTGTCGGATTCATCTGTGCCCCTCAAGGGTGAAGATTTCGTCGAGCTACACTTCGGAGGACTCCAGAAGCTTCTCAGGCCCGGTCTCGGAGATGGCCCAGGAGAAGGGAAGCTCGACGCCCGGAAAGCTGTTCAGGGCCTGCCCTGGATGCCAGCTGCAGAACGTCTTCAAGGAGGACGAACACTCTTTCTGCCTTTACTGCCTTCATGGGGACAAGACGCACGTGGAGAAGGACTGTGCGTTTTGCGGCAACATGTCGGAACGGACCATGAAGGACCGCCATCAACGTCTCGCCAGCTGGCTGGAGGGTAAGAGCCCGTCTGGCGAGAAGAAGAAGAAATCTGAGCGGTCTTCTAAGACCTTTGAGGGCGCCCCGGCGACGGGGGCCCAACATAAGGCCAAGCACCGCGAGTCCGCTGGCACCGGGAGCGCCGAACGGTCGGGCTCTACGGGCGCCAGGCAGGGCGCACCCTCCCCGGCACCATCAACCACGAGCCAACGCTCTGGGTCGGGTAAGAGGAAGGCCGAGCACCCGGCGAAGCTCCTGGAGAGACCCCGGTCGAGCTCTAAGGCAGAGGAGGAGCGTGGCAGTGCCCCCTCCCTCAAGGATAAGGCGGTGAGCGCACCTAAGGTGGTGAAGGCCTAGATCCATTCGACCAAGCCCTCTATCGAAACGGTCGCGGCGGCCCTGGCCCAGCCTGTGGAGGCTGCACCAGTGGTGGCGGCCTCGGGGCCCAGAATCTCCCTGCCTCCTCGGAGGGAGTCTTCTTTCGTGCCCATCGATAGGACCCCCGTGAAACCCTCCGTGGGGAAGAAGGGGGGGCAGGGCGTCGTCGTAGATTCGGCCTCAACCTCAGAAGAGGAACTGATCGAGGTCTTAAGCCACGGCCTAGGCGTGGAACAAGACCAGCCCGTCGGAATGGGCCCCGACGCAGGTGACGACGACGACATCGTCGAGGATACCGACGGGGCCCCTGCTCGCCCGTCGGATTCCCCTCTGCCAGCGCCGCAAGACAACTCAGCGGCCATTTTGTTGGCTATACAGTCCTTATGCTCCGAGATAAGGACGAGACTACCGTTACCGACGGAGGAACCTCTCCCGTCGGGGGATCCAGAACCGGGACCTTCTGGTGTTCCCCCTACCAAGAAAAGAAGGATCCATCCACCGCCTCCTTTTCAACCGTCGCGCCCCGTCCAGCCCTCCTCCCCGTCCACCCGAGGGGATGATACGGGGACTGACACGGCAGCGACGGGTACGGACGACGAGGCATACGACGAGGATTTTCCGTCGTCGCCTCCCACCAGGGCTTCTCCGCCCGACGAGATTGGATCGTTCCACTCAATGATCGCCAGGGCATCCGAGCTTTTCCAACTCTGCCCTGAGGAGAAGAAAAAGGAAGGCTTCCTTTACCAACGGCGCGAGACCAAGAGGAAGACGGTCCTCGCAGTGCCTCTGTTGGACGACATTTGGGATGAGGGCCTTTCCCTCCTCAAGAACCCTTCCACGACGCCAGCGAAAAGAGACCGGTACGAGAAAAAGTACCGGGTCCCGGACTCGGCCCCCCTATGCCTCCGGGCGCAGCCTACCCCGGACTCCGTCGTCTCCGCGGCAGCCAGGAAGAAAGCGGGGGGGGGTGCGGCCTCCACGTCGACTTCCCCGCCGGACGGCGAGGGAAAGAAATTGGATGCCATGGGACGCAGAGTCATCTCGTCGGCGGCGACGACGATTAAAGCGGCCAATGCCTTGGCTCTCGTGGCCCGCTACGACAGGGAACTCTGGTACAAGATAGCTCCCCTGCTGGATTTTCTGCCGGACGACAAGAGGGCGGAGGCCCTTGAGATCCTGCAGGAAGGTGAGGTGGCCTCGGACCACGCCATCACCGTGGCGACGGACATCGCCGACACTGGGTTCCGCCAGATGGGCAACGGCGTTTGCCTTCGACGTCGCGGATGGCTCAAGGCTACGGACTTTCGGCAGGACGTCCAGACCAGGGTCCTGGACATGCCCTTCGACGGGAACAACCTGTTTGGGAAGACAGTGGACGATTCCCTTCAGGCCATCAAGGCGGATACTGAGACGGCCCGGGCCCTTGGAGTACTGCAGCAACGGCGGACGCCCTTTCGGAGCGGCGGAGGCAAGGGCGCCTCCAAAGGTTCCGGCGGCGGTTTCGCTTCCTACCGTCAAGCGGCCCGCTCGTCGTCGCAAGAGGCCTACAGAGGACGAGGCAAGTCTGGCGGACCCCGCCGTCGTCGCCAAGGAGGCCAAGGCGGCAAGGCCGCGTCCAAGCAGGATTGAACCGGCCGTGGGGTCGGGCCCCCACCGAAGCACCCCGGTGGGAGGCCGGCTGGCGGGCTTCGTCAGCGTGTGGGAGTCCATCTCCACCGACCGTTGGGTGCTGGACGCCCTGGCCCGGGGCCACGCGCTCGAGTTTCAAAGAAGGTGCCCGCGCGTCCCCCCCGTGGCCAGGAAAGAACTTCACGTCCCTCAACTTCTCCTGGAGGTAAAGGAAGGAGACTTCCTATCGTCGTTGGATTTGGAGGATGCCTACTTCCACATTCCCATCCTAAAGGGGCACCGAAAATTCCTCAGATTCGTGGTCCAAGGGCGTCATTACCAGTTCAAAGCCCTTCCCTTCGGACTGCGGTCGGCACCCAGGGTTTTCACCAAGTGCCTCGCACCGGTGGCGGCGCAGCTGCGCCGCGAGGGGATTCACGTCTACCCCTACCTGGACGACTGGCTCATCCGCGCCAAGACGAGGGAGCTCGCCGTGGTCCACACGGCAAGGACCGTCCAACTCCTCACGGACCTGGGATTCTCCGTGAACTACGCCAAATCCCACCTGGTGCCCGCGCAAGTCGCACTGTTTCTGGGAGCGAGGCTCGACACAGTGTCCCTTCTGGCCTCCCCGTCGGAGGAGAGGACCAGGACCATCTTGGGCAAGGTGCAACGGATGTTGGTGGCCGACGCGGCCAAGGTGAGGTCCATCAAGTCCCTCCTCGGGATGATGTCTTCCTGCATCTACCTCATTCCCATGTGCAGGCTCCGGATGCGCCCGTTGCAAGAGTTCCTGGATGCGCGCTGGATCCAGACGACGGGCAGCTTCGAGGAAAGGATCAAGCTCGACGAGAGTTTCCGACGAGCGATACAGTGGTGGGGCACCCGCGCGCATCTGACGGCGGGCATGGACTTCCAGACCCCAGCCCACCAGGTGACTGTGACCACGGATGCCTCCCTAGAAGGGTGGGGAGCGCACACCGAAAGTCTGCACGCAAGGGGACTCTGGCTCCCGACGGAGAAGTCCCTGCATATCAACGTCCTGGAGCTCCGTGCAGTGTTTTGGGCCCTCAGGTCCTTCCTTCCGTCCCTCAAGGGCAAGGTGGTGAGGATCTTCACCGACAACACCACCACCATGTTTTACATCAGGAAACAGGGCGGAACCAGGTCCCCAGCGCTGTCCAAGGAGGCGCAGGACCTGTGGCATTGGGCCGTCGCCCAAGGGATTCTTCTGGTGCCGTTTCATCTGGCAGGGATAAAAAACACCATCGCCGACTCACTCAGCAGGGAGCTGCGCTCGTGCCACGAGTGGGAACTACGGCAGGATCTGGTGGATCGCCTCTTCCGACGGTGGGGCACACCCCAGATCGACCTGTTCGCGACGGCGACGAACACCAAGTGCCGGAGGTTCGCCAGCAGGTTTCCCCAGACGAGGAGCATGGGCGATGCTTTCTCGTTCCCCTGGGAGGGCCTGTTCCTCTACGCGTTCCCTCCCTTGCCTCTGCTAATCCGGCTCGTCAACCAGCTCAAGAGGTCACGGTGCAGGATGATCCTCGTCGCACCTGCGTGGCCGAGGCAGATATGGTTCCCGGACCTTCTGGACTTGTCGGCGTCCCCGCCAATCAAGCTGCCGGCGGACGCGGATCTACTCTCCAGGGAAGGAGGCGCCATCCTCCACCACGACCCGAAGTCGCTGAACTTGCAGGCCTGGCTCCTGCAGCGCTAGAGTTTGGAGGATACGACATACCGGCCGATTGCAGAGAGGTTCTTGCAAAGGCCAGGGCGTCCTCGACTCTTAAATGCTACGGACACAAATGGAAGAGGTTCTCTGTCTGGTGCCACGCACAGAAGATTAACCCTCTACGGATTACGGCTCCCCAAGTGCTGCCGTACCTGCTGACGCTGGCCAAAGCTGGTCTGGCACACGCGTCCATCAAGATTCATCTTGCTGCGATCTCCCGATACACCAGAACCACGGGCCGGACGTCCTTGTGGTCTCATCGTCTGGTGAAAGAGTTCATGAAGGGACTGTTCAGATCGTTCCCGCCGGTGAAGGCTCCGGCCCCGGCGTGGGAGCTCAACGTGGTGCTGACCAAACTCATGGGACCTCCGTTCGAGCCTCTGCACTCGGCCCCGTTGAAGTTTCTATCGTGGAAAACAGCTTTTCTCGTGGCCATCACCTCCGCACGACGAGTGGGAGAGATCCAGGCCCTTTCCTGCAAGGCCCCGTACTTGACTTTCCACGACACGAGGGTAGTGCTCAGGACGCACCCCTCCTTCATGCCCAAGGTACCGTCGGACTTTCATCTCAACGAACCCTTGGTGTTACCTGTGTTCTTCCCGTCGCCTTCGTCGCCGGCTGAGAGGACTTTGCACTCGCTGGATGTAGCTAGAGCGCTGAAGTTCTACGTGGACCGCACGAAAGGTTTTCGGAAGACGTCACAACTCTTTGTGAACTTTGGACCTGTCAATCAGGGGAAGGCTCTCTCGAAGGCTTCCATCTCCAGATGGCTCTCCGGCTGTATCATGTACTGTCACCGGTTGGCAAACCGACCGCTGCCTGGCCGTCCGAGAGCCCATTCCACCAGAGCGATCGCAGCTACCACGGCGTTCCTATCTGGTGTGCCCCTGCTGGACATATGCAGGGCTGCTACGTGGAGGTCGACGCACACCTTCACGAAATTCTACTGCGTCGACCGGGATTCCAGGGAGGAGTCCAGGGTCGGCCAAGCAGTGCTGCGCAACCTGTTCGCCTGAGGTGAGCCTGGTGAGGAGGTAAGATGCTTAATGTTGAGTTGATGTGATGCTTAATGTTGAGCCTTTGCCACCTCCCGTGGTTGTGCATGTGTGTACTGCTATGTATTCTTTATTCATGAGCATGTGAATCCATGCCAGACCCCATGCTGGAGAAGGAACAAGTTACTTACCTGTAACTGTTGTTCTCCAGCATGGGTCTGGCATGGATTCACATGCGAACCCTCCCGCCTACCCCTCTGCGGCTCTTCACTTGGTCATACTGCCACTTCACGTGCTTCCAAATCTGAAGATGGCTGCCAGAGGCGGTGCTTAGGTAGAGGGCAGTCATTGGCTGTGGTCAGTATGACGCAGAGACCAGTGATTGGTTATTACTACGAAAGACAGATCAGAAACGAAACTGATACTGGTTTTTTCTTTACCGAGGATTCCCAGCCTGACGACGGGGAATATTCATGAGCATGTGAATCCATGCCAGACCCATGCTGGAGAACAACAGTTACAGGTAAGTAACTTGTTCCATCCATCATAGCCCATCTGCCAGGAGTGAAAAACGAGCAGGCGGACTCGCTCAGCAGAAAGATGGACCATATTCACGAGTGGGAGATAAACGACGATCATTTGGCAAAGGTCTTCCAGAAATGGGGGCAACCGACGCTGGACCTCTTTGCCACGAAGGCAAACATGAAGTGCAAAATGTACGCCAGCAGATGGCCACAGGAAGATTCAGTGGAAGAAGCTTTTTCCTTCCCGTGGACGGACAAGTTCCTCTATGCCTTCCCTCTGTTTTCCCTGATATGGAGGACTCTGCAGTGGATACGCAGGTACAGGTGCCGAGTCATCCTGTTAGCGCTGTGTTGGCCGAGACAACCATGGTTTTCCGACCTCCTTCATCTGTCAGCGGCCCACCCGATAACGTTCCAGAAAGAGCCCAACCTCTTGTCCCGGAACGAAGGAAAGGTGTGGCATCACGACCCGAACAGTCTCAACCTCACAGCTTGGCTCCTGACTTTTCGGAGTTTGGGGCCTTGACCATTCCATCGGACTGTCGAAAAATATTACAGGCTGCGCGGGCCCCGTCCACCACCAAGTCTTACAGGAGTAAGTGGAAAAGATTCTGTGTGTGGTGCCAGAGGCAGGCGGAATTGGAGCCTCTGAGAGTTACTCCGGAACAGATCCTCCCGTATCTGTTACATTTGGCAAGGAGTGGCTTGTCTTTCATCTCTAAAGGTTCACCTGGCGGCCATCTCTAGGTTCACAAGAAAGAGGAACTCTACGCCTTTGTATAGTGACAGATTGGTTAAACATTTCATGAGAGGTTTGTTTTGGACGTTTCCCCCGGTTAAGCGTTTTCCACCAACGTGGAGCCTTAACTAGGTGCTTGCAGGTTTGATGAAATCACCTTTTGAGCCAATGGCTACGGCGTCCTTGAAGTTTCTATCTTGGAAAGTGGCTTTTCTAATAGCCATAACGTCGGTTAGACGAATCTCAGAGTTACAAGCATTGGTCATAGACCCTCCGTATCTCAGATTCTTCACGGACAAGGTGATCTTGTCGACGAGTCCTCGTTTTATCCCGAAAGTTCCTACGATTTTTATAAACACTCTACCATGCTCCTACACACCTTCTTTGCAACGCCATCGTCAGCAGCGGAAAAGGTTCTGCATACCCTCGATGTCAAGAGAGCTCTAAAATTTTACCTGCATCGTACCCAGCAACTTCGATCGACACAGCAGCTCTTCGTTGTGTATGGCCCTTCAGCAAAGGGGAAAGCAATTTCGAAACAAGGTCTGGCTCGATGGTTCTCGTCGACGATTGCTTTCTGTCACTCGAAAGCGGGAAAGCCGCTGCAAGGACGTCCGAGAGCCCATTCGACCAGAGCGACCTCGTCGTCGACGGCATTATGGGCGGGGATCCCGCTGGCAGACATTTGCAGAGCAGCAGCATGGTCAGTGCCCCATACATTCACCCGCCACTACTGCTTAGAACGACAACATGCGGACGAGGTTCAAATGGGCCGAGCAGAACCTGCGTATGTGGTGTCAATGCGTGCTTTATACACCCTGTTTTTTAACGTACGTATATTGCAGTATGCAGTAAGGTGACAGGTGGTTGATATCGAATCTTATGTAATCATGGTTCGTTTTCTTCGGTAGAATGGGGTGATTGCTCGATTGCAGTTACACTTCCTTCATTGTTTCACGTTCACTGCTGTGCATTCTATTCTAAGCATATGAATCCATGAAAGATCCAATGCTGGAGAAGGGAATAGTTTCTTACCTATAACTCCATTTCTCCAGCATTGGTATCTTTCATGGATTCACATGCGCCCTCCGGCCTCCCCGAAATGCAATCTTCGCATTTTTCTGGTTTCAACCCTTTCCACTTGGAGGGGTCGAAATCTGGAAGGAGCCGCGGGGCGGGGCATTTATACCGCTACGTCTTGGTAGGGCGTGCGTGCGCGGCCCAAAACGATGTAGATAGGACACTAAAGTGTCGAAAGTTTTCCTATAGGAAAAGGCTATATAAGCTTACCGAGGGTTCCCAGTCTGTCGAGGGGGAATATTCTAAGCATGTGAATCCATGAAAGATACCAATGCTGGAGAAATGGAGTTACAGGTAAGAAACTATTCCCTTAGGGGGGGCTGTGGGGCACCCCAAAGGGTCTGGGAATATTCTAATAGGATGGGGCGTTGACCCCCGCCCTCCCAGCCGCAATGGAGTGGGTGCCATGTCATGCATCCCTCCCTGGGACCAGATATATGCTCCTAGGAACGGACGCCTGAGCCCAGGGAGGAATGCAGGACAGCCCCCCCTTTATCTGCCCCTGGGGAGGGCTACATGAGATGGGTCGCCCCTCCAATTTGGCCATGTGTGGATTCCCACGGGGTGTCCTCTTTTGGGAAAAGCATGGGGTTCCCCGTTTTCCTTGCTGGCTTAGACACCCTAGGCCTAAATCTGTAGGTTGCCCACATGAACAAAATGGGCAGTGGCGAAAGGCTTGGTGTTCCCAGGTGGTTACCCTTTTCCTTTTGCGCCCCATGTAGGTGGACCCACACATGTGAGGTACCGTTTTCATCGGGACACCTGTGGGGACGCGGGAAGTTAGGCCATGTGTTGTTGGCGGTGTGTTTCGGTGGGTGGCCAGAGCGAAATATCTGAGAATTGTCTTCATTTCCAGCCAATTTCAGAGACATTTCCCTGTGTCCACTCACCGAAACACTTTGCCAACAACAGACGTCATACCTTCTCGCATTCCCACAGGTGTCCCGACGAAAAAAGTTACCTCACATGTGTGGGTGCACCTACTGGGGGCTCAAAAGGAAAAGGGTAACCCGCTGCTAACCCCAAGCCGTTCGCCACAGCACAATTTGTTCATGTGGGCAACCTACAGATTTGGGCCTAGGGTGTCGAAGCCATCAAGGAAAACGGGGAACCTCATGCATTTCCCAAAAGAGGACACCCGTGGAAATGCACAGAGGTCTGACTTGCGTGAAGGGGCCCAGAATCTACTACCCAGAACCCCCAGCAAACTTCAAATTTGGGGGTAAAAAACACAATTTCCAGACATTTCACTCTGCTCAACCACCGAAACACGCTGCCAACAACAGATGTCTTACCTTCCCGGGTTCCCAAAGGTGTCCCAACGAAAATGGTACCTCACATGTGTGGGTTCACCAATCTAGCCACAAAGGGAAACGGCTAACCCACTGATAACCACAAAAGGGTTTGGGGGAGATAACCTACAGATTTGGGCATAGGGTGTCCAGGCCAGGGAGGATAGCACAGCGGCAGCGTGCGCGTTTTGGAAGCAAGACGACACGAAGCAACACAGGTTTGATCCCCGGGTCCGCGCTTAGAAACCTCTGGGTGTTTAAGCGCGTTATAAATACGTAACTAAGACAAAAAAAAACAAAAAAACACAATTACGCAACTAAGAAAAACAAACAATTCCTGTAACAGCGCCTCGATGCCTGCGGGCTGTGTGAGCGCTTTATAAATATTTTAAAAAACAAAAAAAACAAGGAAAACCGGGAACCCCATGCATTTCCCAAAAGGGGACACTCGTGTGAATGCACAGAGGTCCAACTTGCGCAAAGTGGACCAGAATGTTTTACCCAGAAGCCCCGACAAAGTGAAAAATGTGGGTTTTTTTCGGCACATTTCAGACTTTGCCGGGGCTTCTTGGTAATACATTTTGGGCCGATTTGCGCAAATCATACCTAGGCAGATTCCCACAGGTGTCGTCTTTTCGGAAATGCATGTGGTTCCCTGTTTTCCTTGGTGGCTTGGACACCCGAGGCCCATATCTGTATGTTGTGCTTGTCTGGAGAAAGTGTCAAATTCAGGTGTCGAAACAGACTTGGGGTTACCTGTGTTTTAGGCTTTCCCCTTGGCGCCCAGGTAGGTGCACCCACACATGAGGTACCGTTTTCATCGGGACACCTGTGGGAACGCAGGAAGGTATAACATTTGTTGTGTTTGTGTGGTTTTTATAACGTTTTGACCCATTTGCTGGTGCCTTTGTCACACAACCCTTTCATTTCCCAAATGTGACCTACATTTAGTCGCTGCTTTAGGCACCATACACTTTTGTAACCTGCACAAGTCACCTACCCTTGAAAAGGTCTGCCTGTGCTCTTTCAAAAAATGGATGCTTGCCGTTCCTCCCCACATTGGTTTTCCCGATTTACACATGCTAAGTGCGTCTGTTCAGGCCGTGAGCGTAAAACTCCTGTGTACCATGGGTCAGTGTTTGGCTTGTGGTAATGCTTGTTTTGTATAACACTACAAGAAATGTGTGCTTTCCTAACTGCAGGAGTCGGGGGGGGGGGGGGGGGAATGTAGTGGAGCATTGCTTTTCTCAAAATTCATAGAAGCCATTGCCGTACCAAGCCAACCATGTCCAACATATACCTTTTTTTTCGGTCATTTTCCCGCTTTTCCCCCAATCTATGGCAGTTTCCCCTACCTAGTTGTTGCCTGACCTACGCAAATCACCCCTTCCTAAACTTGGAATTTTGTCTACTTTTCAGAAATATATGCCTTTCTGTCCTCCAATTCGGCTTTCCTACCCTTTTCTTCCATTCCGTCCATGCATGTCCAATTGGCAAAAATGGCCAAAATCGCCTACCTCTCACAAAACGGTTGATAACCACATCAAAATAATTTCTTTTCGTTTCCACTCAACCTGTTCTTGAAAGCCAGGAAATTGGGTAACTGAGCACAGCAAACCATTTGTTCCTAGCTCTTACAAGGAAAAAACACAGGTTTCTTTGTACATCATTTTATTGGCATTCTTTTTAAAAAAACATTTTCACCCTTTTTGCTTATTTTCTCTCACCCCCCTACAGCAACCTAGGATTCCTGGGTGGCGTTACGACCGCCTACATGTGGGGAAAAAAAGGAGCCAAATTTGGACGAGATATCTCATGTAACAAAAAAGTTACAAGGCTTTGAATGGTCACATACCAACATCACCAAAAAAGTCCCTGGCACTGGGGGGGGAAATACCCATGGGACTTAAAGGGTTAAAGACATTTCAATCAATAAATAAGACATAGTACAGATATTCCTATTCACGGTTGACAAAAGGGGGGTCACATTGAAGGGAACGTTTTGTCTATACAAATATTTGCAAAATATTCATCTGCAAGTATACATTTAAAGACGTGTACTTTCAAAAATAATTTCACTAATTGTCAATGATAAATACATATTTTGAAAATAATTTAAGCCTATCACCCCATTAGCAATTGGCACAGATGTTCAAGAGATTGTGTGATCTCTCCATAAATATATATAGATGTGTATTATAATAAAGATGACTCTTGTATTTGGAGAAAGGTACTTGGCTTTATTTCAGGAACATCTCTTGAGGGCTGCAGCTCTCCGTCAAGTTAGCCATCAATTGCCCAACCATTCTCAACGTAAACATTACGACCTTGTCCATGTTCTAATGATGGATAGGTGCTGTTTACTGTATGGAATTGTATGACATCACTTAAGCCGAAGGATGCGCAGTAATAAACGGAATGAACTGTGTACAATATAAAATGTATTCTTCCCTTTGAACACAATGAACTATATACAATACAACGCAGTGTGAAACACCTATGAAACAATATGGCACCTCCTGGTGTTAATGTTGGCCTATTCAAATCACCTTTTTACCACTCTCTCTTTATTCCAAACTTCAGCTCATTCTTACCGAATGGAATTGCCAAGATCCACCCGCACTGTCCTGCCTTTGGAAAATTTTGAATATGTTTTTATAGTCAATCTTGGTAACTTGATCTTAATCTCCTCTCCTAAAACCCATCAACCTGCACAATTGTTTTCTGTCATACCACTTTTTACTAACATCTCCCTTCAACTTCTCTCTCGCCAAACGAACACCCACATCTAACGTTTTCACACACCCTTTCCATCCAGGAACCAATAAAGTGTTGGGCTTGCGACCACTCATCAACTCGAACGGCGTAACTCCAGTCACAGGGTGTGGAGTGTTCCTGTATTGACACACTCCAACACTACTCGCTCTTCCAATCTCCTCAAAACTGCACCGACATCTGCACCCCTTCCATTAGTGTTCTATTAAAATCACTCCACACAACCATTACTTTGTGGGTGGTATAAAGCTGTTTTTTTCTGTTTTATCCCATTCTCCATCATCCACAGTTGAAACTCTTCAGACAGATTGTGGGCCATTGTCAGACACTGCTCTAGCTGGCCACCCTTCTCTCCAAAAATAATTCTCAAGAAACTTTATCACGATTTTTGGAGGCGTGGCCCAAGAGCCATGAGATAAGACTTGTTCCGGAGTGTCCCTGCTGATCCTTCAACATCCTGCTTCTCAAAGAAGCTTAAACTGGTGCATTGGCATCACAAAATTAACACTAACATCGGAATATGCTGGGAACAGACTGAGCGCATTCCCGTGAGATTAAGAGGATTAGAAATGTCACTGCGATAATCCGAAGTCACAGCACGTCCCAGGTCTGATTGAATGAAACTGGCGGCTGTCCTGGAACAAAGGACTTTGATGTGAGGAGGAGGATTGAGGAGACGAGATGCAACAGGATCGTGTGCCGGATCTGCAGTGAACGGCTCTACCGCGGTGGCTCCACTGTTGAAGCAACAGAATGGTCTGTTTGAATGTGCAAAGTGCATGGAGCCGCAGGAATTGGTGAGGGAGCGGGCTGGGCTATGCCGCGGGCTCTCCTGCCCTGAGAGCGTCTAAACAGAACAAAGAATCGCAGCCCCTGGATGACAAGATGCAGAGACAAATGAATGCCCATCGGGGCAGAGAGCTTAGCGCAGGAGCTCAGATGCGGATGCTGGGCGCACTTTCACTGAAATAGTCTAGATAGACCTGGATGCAGTGCGGAGAGTATTGGTGCCCGCCACCACGTAGAAGAGGGCGGCAGCCGCGTCCGGACATGGTGCGGGTTAAGCCCCATTAAATTAATACGTGGAGGAGCCCTGAGTGAGGATTGCGGTGCAGCAGCCAAGAAGGAAAGCAATACCCATTACAGCTGATGGGCTAGGAAGAAAGGTGTGCTATCAGCTGTCAAGGGAGGAGATCGCCAGACATTCGCTGTTCTCCCGAAGAAGAGATACAAGTATCTAGCAAACGGATACTTGATCAACATCAGCCGATCGTAAGAGGCGTCCGCGAGAAACCAGCCGGGGACTTGGAGGTGCTCCAGATATTTCTGAGCAACCCAGCCACAAGGAAGCAGCAAGGCTGCACATGACATTATGGAAGTCCTGTAGATCCCAAAGCTTTCAAGGTAATATCCTGTTGTGACAACATCAAGTATAGATGTCTGGTAAAACGAACACAGCACAGCCCAAGTCCTATGACCTAAAGTAGAGAAGTATCCTGTTACACTAGGAGCACACAAGCGGTGAGGCCCATCCATAGCAGACTTACACCTAGCAAACTGTGGTGACTTTGTGGACGGAGAGCGCTCTCCCACATGAATGGGGACGGACATAAATAGGATTCTGGAGCCAGCACTGAGGAGATTGTGAAACTGTATAGCCGGTGCCTGGGAGCAGATAGTGAGCAATGCAAGAGCCCAGTACAATGCTGCTGTGTGGGAGCATGCCCATTCACAGGTGAGGGACAGGACCTCTAACCTTTGTTGGAAACAAGGCTGGTACCATACTGGCTACAGGTGTGCGAACACACGGTGGTGGAAATGAAACTACCACTAGAAGAATACACTGAGTAACAAGCAAGCCACTATGAGACCCACTGAGGTGGCGTTGCACCACCACGGTGGGAGCTGCAAACAGTGAAGGAGGACTGGGAAGCAGCCCTGAAGACAAGTTGGGTAACTAGTAGGAGCAACAGCACAGTAAGATATTGCGGCACCGCTGCCACAACAGACAATTGACAAGTGCACAGGTGGGGACCTGATGCAGAAGGAGACAGATTGCAAGCAATAGCACCAGTCGTGGCTCGTGCCAAGGCATAATGACAAGTCGAGCTGCAGAGTACGAGATACAGGAGGACCTGAACAACGGGGATGGTGGGATTGAGAACACCTGACGCCATAAAGTAGATGCTTGGTAAGGAGGCAAGGGGACCGAACAGTAGAACTGTGCACCAGCAGCTAAGACACACATACACAGAGCCGGAAATGACATCCAAGGTGAAAGGGAGACAACAGATAATGGAGGACTTCGCCAAGTCGACTCCAGCGGAGGAAGTGGTGAGGCCAAAGAAACTAGATATGCAAGGAGGGGGGACTCCAGCAAGGAATGACCAAACTTATCTTGGACGCCATCGCGGAGATGAAGATTGCATGGGGATGTAAGCTTGACACGTCTATGGGGGAACTGAAGGCTTTGCTAGAACTGAAAATGTATGCTGTTAGTGTGTATGTCAATCTACTGCGGCAGGATGTCCGGAAGTTGACAGAGCAAACAGGAGCGTTGGAAAAAGATGTGAAGACTAACATGGAGACCTGCACCATGAATGCCAAGGAAGTCTCGGCGTTACGAGTAAGCAACCTGGAGCACAGGTTGGAGGAAGCAGAAGGGCGGGCGTGTAGAAATAATATTCACATTGTAGGACTCCCGGAAGGTGCGGAAGGCTCGGATCCGTCGAGAACATGCTGCTACAGGAAATTGATGGCAGCGCACTCACTCGGGATTCACTGTGGAGAGAGCACACAGAGCCTTGACCAGAAGAATTGACCGGAAGACTGCCACCAGGAGCCCCTCCGCGCCCACTCATTGCTAAAATATTAAACTACAAAAATAGGGAGAAAATACTTGAACAGTTCCGCAAGGGTGGGACCATCGGCAGAGGATCCGCGACCATCACGGCATACCCAGATTACACCTTCTTGGTACAGAAACAACGGCTGAACTGTGTGTCAATTAAGCGGAGGCTGAGGGAGGCGTGTTATAAATATATGCTGTTGTATCCTGCAAAGTTGAAAGTGGTGCATAACAACAAAGCGCACTTCTTCGAGACCCCGAAGGAGGCGACATCATGACTGGATGCACGGAACTGCCCGGCAGGAGGAGTTGATCAGACGGAGAGCAGACCGGACAAGTGAACATGGTTCCCGAGAGAAGTACTCGGGCTGTACGGGGGAGGTTGGGTCTTTGTAACAATGACATTTACGTTGGACTGGATTATAGTCAGAACGGGACAGGTACGCACAAAACGGTATTGGAAATACGTGTGCAGCAAATGCAAATACTGATGCAGGAGACATAGATGTAACTCATTATCGTCCCCTATAGTTAGTTTTTGTCGGGATACCAGTAGGGTGGTATCCCCCTGCTGCGTTCCTAGCACTGGCTGAGGCCAAGAAAGGGCTAGATGCGGGGTAGCCTGAGATCCAGGGATGGAGCTGGGCATCAGTTGGGGAACGGTGGGGTGGGGAGTGAGTTGGGGAGTTTGTTGGGGTTTTAAGAATGGTCTGGGAACGAGCATACACGGGGGCACCACAGCACTTAGAGCGGAAGACAAGGGAGGACAGTGGAGGAACGGGGTATGGTTGAGATGGGGGACCTCAAGATAGTAAACTGGAATGTTAGGGGGCTCAATTATCTGAAAAGGAATAAGGTCATGATGTATCTGAACAGACAGAGAATTGATATTGCTTTACTACAGGAAACTCATCTGACGAAAGAAAAACAAGAGGTGGTGGGGAGGAAATGGAGAGGGACCAACATAGGAGCAACATATTCGGCGTATTCCAGAGGAGTGTTTACGTGGATAGCACCACATGTCCCCTTTTAACCTCTTACAATCTACCATAGAGCCAGGTGGAAGGATGGTGATAAGAGGACTAGTGGAGAATAGAGAACTGTGCATTATCAATACATATACCCCGAATCAAGACGCTACCCGTCTTTTTAGGACCCTATATGCAAGATAAGCCTGTATGTCCGGGACACAATCGTATGGGTAGGGGACTTCAATTGTACGCTGGATTCCAAACTTGATAGATCAGATGTGAAGATAGAGAGGCCTACCTCAGTAGTTAGAGCCTTGAAGACCCTATTGAGCGACTTCTGATTAGTAGACATATGGAGGATGTACCACCAACAAGATAGGCAATATTCTCATTATTCGGCCCCACAAAACCTATACAAGCAGCTGGACTATAGATTTGTCACACCGGAGGTTACGGGGAACTAGAGCAGTCAGAATATAAAGCGAGAGTCCTCTCAGGCCACTCGTCGCTGATTGTTACATGGCAATACTCACCGCCTAGAGCGCGGATCCCGACATGGAGACTCGGGCCGAAGCTTTGAAGGACACAGTGTTCAGAGAAGACCTCAGGAAAGAAATAGTGGATTATTTTGAACACAACACCGGGAGCGTAGAATCAGCTGGCATATTATGGGAGGCATTTAAGGTGGTGGTGAAGGGGGCACCGATATCAAAATGTAAAGGCCTGCAAGGAGGAGTAATACAGGAGTTACAAGAGGCTGAAAAGAAATTGGAGATAATAATGGGCAAGGGTGGACATTCTCAGGAAGAGACTAGGACCATACGCCAGTTGCAACACGATTCTAGAGGGTACTGGGAGAGATTATGCAACCTGAACTATAAAAAATACTTTGAAAGGCAACATGCAGAGGGAGATAAGCCAGGCAGATTACTAGCCTGGTTGTATAATAGTGAGACACCCAGACAAAACAATCAGAGCAGTGCAGGGGATGGATGGACAAATGCTAGATAACCAGGAGGGAGTGAACAAATGCTTTCTAGAGTTCTACAAGCGACTATACGTGGATGTTGGGGAGGGAGAGGAGATTGATGGGCTGGAATCATTGGAAGACATCGGCCTTCCCAAACTGGAGACTACGGAGAGGGAGAGCTTGGAGCTTCCAATTATGCTAGAGGAATTGGAAACAGTGATCAAACTCTTACCCACCAGTAAAGCACTTGGGGCAGATGGACTCCCTAGTGAGTTCTACAAAACGTACAACGCAGTGTTACTCCCCCCACCCATTATTAGCAATGCTGAATGAAGCGTTAGACAAGGGGTCGCTACCGTAGTCTCTGAGGGAAGCAATTATTATCCCGCTCCTTAAGCCTAATAAACCAAGCATGGACTGCGGGTCATACAGACCGCTATCCAAGCTTAACCAAGATAGCAAGATACTTACGGCAGTGTTGGCGAATAGGCCGAGACCGGTTATTCATAAACTCATACATCCAGACCAGACCGGATATGTTCCGCATATCTCAGACGGCTCCATCATGTTATAGAACAGTCGGAAAAGGATCCCCAGGAGACTGCAATAATATCATTGGATGCTGCGAAGGCCTTTGACTTTGTTAAATGGCCTTGGTTGATGGCGGACTTGAAGGCATATGGGATTGGGCCCAAGTACTTGAGGTGGGTTCAGTTGCTGTACAGTAAACCATTAGCCCAAGTCAAAACGGGGCGATCATCTCAGATCAGTGGCAACTTGGTAGGGGCACCAGACAGGGATGCCCGTGGTCCCTGATGTTGTTCAGCTTATCACTGGAGCCCCTAGCGATATATCTGAGGCAACAATATGAGGAGGTGGGGATTAACACGAAGGGAGGGCAACATTTTATATCAATGTATGCAGATGATATGCTATTGTATTTGAAATATCCTGAAGAGAACCTACAATATATGCTGGAAGTAATGGAGCGATATGCGATGCTGTCTGGCATTACAGTGAACCCCAAGAAATCATGTATGTTTCCCCTAGGCAGATCTAAAGGGATACCGCGAGAGAAACTGCCAGTGTTACCAATACAATGGGAGACTGGGTCTTTCAGATGCCTGGGGAACGATGTATATCACTGCGTCGAGGTCGAACATAAACGGAACACAGAGAAGGCTGTAATTAACGTTGAAAACAGCATGAGGTTCTGGGCAAAGCTCTCTTTGACTATGATGGGTAGAGTGGCATAGCTTAAGATGGTGGTGCTGCCTAGGTTGTTATACTATTTTGTGAATATACCGTATTGGATACCCAGGCGATTCTTTGTCAAAATCCATGGAATATGCAGGGGGTTCATATGGCACACATGCTAGGAACAGAGTAGCACTATCGAAATTGCAGCACGCATATGACCGAGGGGGCATTAAATTGCCCAACTTCGAGATTTACTATCTAGCTAGCCAGTTGCAATACGTGGCAAGGTGGTTATTGGAAGACTCCACATTTGAGTCCAGATTGTTGAGGAAGGAATGTGGTCCGTTCTTGAAAGAATGGATATGGGTGCCGAAATCACAAGAGGGGGGGGGGAGGGGGTCGGGGATGTTAAATTTAGGTCAGAAGATATGGCAAAGAGCCTGCCGCGTCATGGAGAAGTCACTCCCATGTTCCCCACAGATACCGCTAGTGTCACTGAATGGGGTGGATGAACAATTAGGGAAAACAGTCCGGAAGTATTGGGAACCGATAGGCATATCTACGTTGGGGGATGTTTGGCAGGAGGGGAAGGTGGTAGAGTTCAACACACTGTTGGATGACACTGGCGTACACCGCGGACAATATATTATGTATACCAGACTGTCGCAAAAGATGAGATACCTGGTCAATGACAGTGCCAGCCTGACACGGTCATAGAAACATTTTTTGATGTGTCAGACGGAGGCCATGAGATGTCAAGAGTGGGAAAGAAGGTGAGCCAGTTATAGCGTGATTGGGAGGAGGAAGCCGGGGAACCCATAAGTGACGGGTTGTGGTTGAGGGTACAGAGATACCACAAAAAAGTGTCTAGGAACGCGAGGTTGCAACAAATCCAGTTGTATATTACCCACAGAGCGTACTTGACCTCTCAGAAGATAGCAAGGTTTAAAAATGCAGGAACACAATCATGTCCTATATGTGGGGAAGAGAACACAGGATTGTGTTACGCTCACCTGGTCTCTGTGGGGGCGTTGGGGCCTGGTTGCAGCCCTCCCTGGACTTGGCTCCCCTGGATCGGGCTTCTTCCCCAGCTTATGTAGTATGGACTGCGCTGGTTGCTGACACTGCCCCTGAGAGAATACGAGAGGCAGTGAGAATGCTGTGGTTGGACTGTGATTCCCCTCGAATCCTTCCTCCCAGAATGAGGTGAGATTGCGTCTACCCATAAAGTTTCACTTGTTTATGTATGAGGGTGAGCTCTCCGTCCTGCTTCTCAACTGCAGGGGCGCCTTTAATGGACCTAGTTACTTCACTGGTCCTTGTGCATGGCAGCCCAGACCGGCTGTGGCTGATCCGCTTCAAAGGTAAGTGTTTTGTAACAATGATTATTGTCTGCATCATTTTGCAATGTCTTTTTCCTTGATTATTGTCCGTAACCCTTGTAATGTCTTTCCTTTTCCCCAATAGGTATGATGAAGGGCCTAGCGGAGTCGCAGTGTTGGCAGCGAGTCCAAACGGGTGCTAGAGGAGTTTACGAAGTCCCCAGTAGAAGGTGGGCAATTTCAAATTGAAACATGCGTGGCAACATCAAGAATTTACTCAAGAAAAAAACATTGTATTTTGGGGCAGATACATAGATGACATTTTAGTAATCTGGAATGGAAGCAAATCATCACTACATGAATATCACAAGTATCTTAACACCAATGACTATAACCTTAAATTGACTATGGAAGAGAGCACAAACCGGATACATTTTCTAGATTTGGAACTATACATTGAGAATAATAATAAAATTCAATCCACACTATATATTAAACCGACCTCAAGCAATAACATTTTACATGCCACCAGTAACCATCCACAACATATCATCAAAAACATACCTTACTGATAATTCTAAAGAATAAAACACAATTGCACACAGGAAAATCAAATGAAGGAACATGTGGATGCAGAAATAACGAGGATATGCAATGGAAGAGCTGAGGGAAGCAATTAACAAAAAGCTATTCAAATGGAGTGATCTGTTACAAAACTTATCCAAGAAAGAAACAATCAGGAAATCTAAAGATATAAGATTTGTGACAACATACAGCACATATAATATGGCCCTAAGAAAAATTCTCCAAAACTATTGGCACATACTTAAATTGGACACAGACCTAACCAATTATATTGAAGAAAACCCTAACATAACATATCGTAAAGCAAGAAACCTCAAGCAAATCCTGTGCCCATCACAGTTTGTATGTGAAAAAATGACCCAAGGCAAATTAGGGACAAAAAACACACTTATGGGCTTTCATAAATGTGGAATATGCAACTACTGCAAAAATTCTGAAAATGGAAAAAAGGAAATCACTTTGCCAAATGGCAAACTGCATAAAATAATGGACTTCATGAACTGCAACTCTAGTTATGTAATATACGTTATAGTATGCATATGCAAAAAACTATGTCGGCAGCATGGTGAGACCCCTACAAATGAGAATCTCTGAACACTTCAGATCCATGAAAAACCAAGATACCCTTTGGGCAAACATTTCAATCAGGAACATCCTAATGCCAACACCAATGGAATGAAGTACTGTGGTCTGGAAACAGTGAGAGCTCCGCAAAGAGGAGGAAACGGAGAAAAAAGATTGAGACAAAGAGAAGCAATGTGGATTTGCATTCTAGACTGTTGTAACAATGGACTAAACTTTGACACAGAAATGGAACACTATCTCCAATAATATTTCTACAAAATTGAGCCAAAACCAAGCAAAATATTTGAGCTAATGGCAAAACATCATAAAAATGGCAACGTCATCCACAATTTTTTCATCAACCTACACCGAATACAAGCAAGTTGAATTTAGACAAAAAGTGATATGATCAGATAATATATGTACATATCAGGTGAGGAGACTTAACATTGTTTTCTCACTCAGTATCTCAAAACTATATGCTATCAAAATCAGATCAGCACATGCTTAGAGCAACTTTACCCAATTGAACATTCCCGCAATTTCCAACAATAAAACTGTAACATTGCTGGTAATCACGGAACCACTTTGAACGTATCCCGATCCAAATGGCGATCGGGACACGCAAATACGTCAGAGATGTGGTGACATCATGACGTTACGTCCCCACGTTCCTGACGCATAATATCGGCCATTTTGAAACGTGGATCGGACAATCTCATCCGAATCCGGTGTCAAAATGAGCTAGTCGGGGGAAATCATCGCAACCCAAGCAAACCAGGTAAGAAAATGGAAACTTAGTGGACAGATGATCTACTATCAGCAACTCTAATGGAGAGATAACGTCCATGTTAATCTACTCATTATTTTTTTAACTATATTCTAGAATATACAACCAAACAAGCATGCACACACAAAGCGAAGATATAACGCTAAAAGAGAGCGCATCCCCAGAAAGTCAACTACTTTGGACAAACTTGCAAACAAAACGGCAATTTTGAATAAACAAAAAAGGGATATAAATGACCAAAAATCAGCATTAATGCTATCCAATCCAATCAGGTTAAGTATATAGCACGAATTACCTTAGAGATACTGATGCATGCAACACATGTGGGCATGTGACTAATCTGAAAACATCTTCTTGTTTGCCAATCATAGAAGTATTTTGAATGGACCAAAAGGGATATAAATGAATAATCAAATCCATTAATATTATTCGATTGATTTACAACCTTTGACCAGTTCAACAAATAAACACCAGCATCAAATTCCCGCCTGAGGAACCATCCAACAAAGATGGGGAAACATGTGTAGAGGGGCACAAACCAAATTGAAATGAGAAGGGTCAAAACACACCTGGAAAGGAGAAAAATGGCAGTGGAAACCAATTGCAAAAACTTGATGTGAAAAGCGATGGTGAGAAAACCTAATGCTAAAAGAGGGTGAAAGAAATCTCGTCAATGAAAATTAATTGTAAGATTTAATCATAAATATATTCAATTAAGAGCGCGTTAGTGGAGTACTTGTGTTTTTTTCTAATTTGTTAATCTAGACACTGGACAGTCGCAGTCTCACAAGCTCCAAGTGCAGCAAACAAATAACCAAACAGAACAAATTTGAATTATAGGAAGCTCGCCACAGTTGCTACAGACTGCTAACTCTTGCAAATACCCCAGTAGAAGGTGAGTTGGGTTCTAAGGTCAAGCGCGAGCATTTTGTAGCGCGCAACCTAGCGTAAGTCTTTGTTTCTAACCTTGTTTGTCCTTTCTCCTGCAGGGATGGCCTGGCAAGTCTGACGAGAGGCAGATATCCGAAGACCTGCGAGGGTTACTGGATGGATGGATGGATCTGCGAGGATGCTGAGTGAGAAGAGCTTCCGTGTAGCTAGACGCCCAGAACAGGTGAGGATGCGCCTCGACTGCGATGTACTGCTGGAATTAGGTAACATGCGCTGCAGGCGATGGGATTGTGGGTGTTAGGTAAGATGTGCTTGGGCGGTGGTATGGCTGGAATCAGGTAAGATGCGCTTCCGGCGATGATGTTGCTGGAGTCAGGTAAGATGTGCTTCAAGTGATGGTATTGCTGGAATCGGGTAAGGTGCGCGCTGAAGGTGAAGTTGCTGGAATCAGGTAAGAGCGATTCAGGCGGCAGTGAGCGTTACGCTGCAAGAAGCAGACTAACGCGAATTGCTTGCATGCGGGCGGGGCAGGCTTAAATAGCCTGGTCCAGCCACGCCCCCTTGGCTCCGCCTTGTGGCCCAACCTTGCCACTCCCAGAGGATGCTGCACGTGCGCCCCAATGTTTCCCTATGGCCACGTCCGACCTGGAAGCACGTGGGCGAACTGCTGGGGAGGAAATAACACGGGCATCAGAAATAATGTGCGCAGAGCACACTTTCTCATGAGCCTGGCGCCTAAGGCGCCAGGACTGGCTCCACCTGGACCCTTTAGGTGATGGAACTAATGGTCCTTGCCCAGTGGCCATGACAGATTGGTACATATGTTCTGGGCATGCTCAGAAATAAGGCGATTCTGGGGGGAGATAGCCCACCTCATGGCGGAGAAAGAGATAAGGCTAGATGTGGAGTCTCTGTGGGCGTGCATGGTGAGAGGGTTTCCCAGGCCGTGCAAGTTAAAGCATGTGAGTAAACTTAAAGACCTGGCTTATATACTGGCTAAGCGCAGAATAGCCATGAACTGGGAAACATGTAATAGACGACAGATGAAGTGTGGAGGCACGACCTTTGTAAATTGGCAGATGCAGAAACGGCGGTATGGAGCGAGGCAGCTAATAGAGATGGGGAGGAGGAATCTGATACATTGACGGCCTGGAGACGCTTAGTAGCTACGCTATCAGGATCTGCCCAAATTGACCCAGATGATGATGTTTCCTCGGCGGGAGAAGGTAAGCGGGGTCCCCAGTTGAAGTGGTTAAATATAGTGGTGTGGGGGTAGGCTTGGGATAGGTAAGGGGGGGCAAGGGGGAGGCGGTCGACACAGCGGACACAGCATAGACATAGCACAAGAGACTTGAAATGTATAGGCTTTGTTCACTGTCCGATTCCTCATCCTTTTTCTGAGTTACCCCAGAGTCCTTGTGAGTAGCCCTGTTGGCAACCCACAAGTCAGCAGCCTTAGCTAGTTTTCTGGAATCTAATTCCTTTGAATCAGCCAAGTGCTGTCTGAGCTCAGGAGAGCAGGCATCGTACATCGACTCCAACATCACAAGATTCTTCATTCCCTCATAAGTGTTCACCTTGTAACCCTTAATCCATCCCTCTAAGTTTTTCAAACTTTCACTCATGCAGGTAGCCCAAGGGGTATCATCATGCTTTTTGAGGGTCCTAAACCTCTTAAGGTACTTGGGAAGGGGTCTTCCCAAATCTAGCTATCAAAGCTAGATTCACACATTCATAATCCTTCTTATCCTCCTCCCCCAACTCCATTACCACATCAGTTGCAACAGGGGGGAGCCTAGAGAACAACCAGGAAAGTAATTCATTTCCTGTGATGTTCTGGAGCCCATGATTATACTCAAACAAACTCAACCAATCCAACACATCCAACTTAGGCTCATACATACCCACAAGCTCTTTAGGCATCCGGGGTCTTTTGGGACTGGAACTCCTAGAGGATCCGGAGAGAGGAGCATTTTCAACAGACCATTTATTGATCTCTAACTCATGCTTGAGCTCGGTTTCCATGAGCCTTAGTTCTTGATTCAGTTCTTGGTGTCTTTGTTCTGCTTGAGTATTAAGTTTCTTAAACTCCAATTCAAGTTTCATTTTCTCTAGTTCCAGATATTGAGACTAAATGTGGGACCTGGCAAAGGTCCAGTAGGTACAGCTGGCAGAGCAGGTAGAGGCCTAGGAGGGACAACTACATCATCCTCACCCTCCTCTTCTGGTTCTGACTCAAGATTATCAATGCTTCGATCAATATCAATCTCATTACTGTTATCTACATTTGCTTCGATCAATATCAATCTCATTACTGTTATCTACATTTGCTGGAGTGGTAGGTTCCTCTGAACCACCATCCAGACTTTGGTTTGCAAACAACATTTCTATTAGCTCCATTTTCTTGCCTTTAGTCAGGAGATTCTTATGCTTACAGAGAACTCTTAAACAATCAGCAGTTTTTGTAGCAAGGGACTCTTGACTATAACTTTCCATAGTTGACAGGTTAGAAAACTACTAAACTAAAATGTATACTCAATACAAATCCCACCGCTGTACACCAGTGTTAGGCAGAAACCTGTGCAGTTCCCTTAGGGACCACTGCAAAAGGCTTAGGACTACAGGTGTTGGCAGTAAACCCAATTGGTAGCAGTCTGTACCACCCAGATTTACCTGGTTGCTGTGGCTGAGCAGCCAGACCCCTCTCAAGAAGAGTTAGACAGTATATAGAGTATACAAGATAGGTACCAAAATACAGTAGCACAAGCAAACACTGACCAGAGCTTGGGTATAAAAGTATATAATTATTTATTTAAAACACACTAAAAACACAATTTGTAATATACACTAACGCTAATATGGCAAGCAAGTTCAAACACAGTCACTATTAATATATATACTTCCCTGATTACTTATTGAAAAAGTCTTAGTTAAAACACCACTTATCTTCATACAGAGGTGAGCGCTTAACCTAAGATGGCACTCTATTAAGTTAATTAAAAAGGGAGGGAAAAAGACAGAATTAGGGAAATACACAATACCAACACTTTAAGAGAACCAGAGCATGTCAGAAAAGGCAGAGTCTACTGAGGAGCAAGAAAGTCATAGGCCAGGCCCACTCTGGGAGAGAGCAAGCTAGAATGTGTCCAAGATCACACAGTTGAATAGTACTTTAAAGAGTCTTTGCAGATAGTTCAAAAAGGGTTGGATCAAGTCAGGAAAAGCTAGTTTGCAGGTCCCAAGTCACCCCAGGATAGAAAGTCAAGGATTTACGGGAAACCTTGAACAGTCTGTTGCAAGGGAGACCAGGCGGGACACAGTACCTGAAATGGTGAGACTGCTCCAGCGGGGGCAGTTGTTCCTGGCAGCGGTTGCAAGTCGGTGCTTCGTCCAAGGGAAGACGAGATCTCGACGTGGAGGAAAGCTGGAGGTCGTTGCACTGCCAGGGAAGAAACCAGCCGCAGAGGTTCCCGGTTAAAAGGTACTACCCTTTTATTTGCGGTAGTGGTGAAGCGTGGCTATCCGGCCGCCGGGGTGCTTGGCACAGGCGATTCGACCACGAGACGATCCAGGAAGGCGAAAAAGAGGGCAAACTGGTTATCCCCACCAGTTCAGAGGAAGAAGACTCTCCGGGATGAAGATCTTCTCTGTCGTTGGGAAGTGGTGAGACGATTCAGCAGGGCTCCACCGGTGGTGTCGTCGTTGCAGGTCGGCTCAGCTTCTCCCTCGTAGGATTCTTTTTGGTCCTGTGGCGACGTCTGAAGTTCCAGTCCCCAAAGCCCTGCTTTTATGCAGAAAACCCCCATTCATCAGTCCTAGCTGTCACTCAAACATGCTAAGTTGTGAGCCGGGCAGCTCACCACTGGGCCAGTCACACAAGAGTGCGACTTGAGTTGCCGAGGCACCTCAGTCCAGGGTGCCTAAATCCCCCCTCCCACACATCCTGTAGACCCAGACAGTGTGGCACCACTATTGGGGGCTTCTGTGGAGAAGCCCGCAAAAAAGTGGAACAAAGGGCTCGACTTGGGTTGGCGTTACAGAGGCGAACACAAACGCCATTTTAAAACCGAGTCCTGGCAAAAAGACCCAACCGGGTAATAAATATTAAATAAATAACCCAACGGTATCTTTAACATTGCACCAAAAAAGTGGTGCGTTTAAAATGAATGGGAAAATCCCATAGGAAATATTCCGGTGGAATATTTCGCGTGGTAACCACTGCCACCAGCCAGAAACTAGACGAGGGGGGACTGCACAGTGCCCCCTCGAAAAACAGACCGAGGGGCAATCTAATTACCCCTACCAGTACTTCCACAATATGATGGTTTGTACTGGTTCTGTTAACAATTTAAGACTAGTAAAGTCAATGGTGACTTTACATGCCCTGGGAGACAGTAGTCAGTCCCAGGGTATGGAGTCTGTTTGGGGGCCACTATGACACCCCTGTGTTACTGCACTGAGGGTGCTGTGTAACACACATACCAAAAATACATGAAACCCTATGGGGTAAAAGACCCCATAGCCCATAAAAAACATTACAAAGTCAACGGATATCTCAAATCATGTCTAAGAGTGGGAGAAAAAGAGTCTTACTCTTAGCAGGAGAAAAAAAATAAACCCCAAAAATCCATCAAAGCTGCTGGGGGACTCACTAGGTTTGGGAAATTAGCCTTAACAGAGAATTCTCCCTAACAGGGCGTGGGTCCAGCGATCCGCACCTAGCAATGCACTTTGTTTTTATACAAAGCAGCCAGCATCCTTCTTTTGCTGGCCATACACTCATCCATAATAAAATATAAAAAACTCCCCACCACTTCCAGTAAAATCACTATGTAATGGCACAATACAAATAAATAGCATTTGGGGAATGGGGGAGGGGGGAGAAGGCCGTTCCCCCCCACTTCAAATAACACCCCTGCTGCTCTAGTGGCACCCCTCCTCCCCCATTCCAACCACTATACAGTGGTAACACAAAACATTTGCCCCTTCTTAGAGGCAGATTGGCAGGGAGGCTAAATGACATGCCCCATCCATTTGGGCTAGGAGGGGAGAGGGCCACCACCCCTTTCATAACACACATCCCTTGTGTTTTAGTCACCCCACCAAGTACAATCCCAAAATATGGCAACATTAAAAAACTATTAAACTACTGCTCCTGCATAGGGGCAGATGGGCAGATTACACTGCATTGACGCATACCTTTGGGGCAAGGGGAAGGGAGATCCCTGGTGCTCTATTGGTGTTGATTGGTGTGGATCAAGTGATCCGCGCCCAGCAATGGTTCAAGGGTAAGTGTCCTTGGAAAGGGGAGAGTCTTCTTTCCAAGGACGCCGACCCTGATCAAAACGGCATAACAATGACCTTCGAATTACATTTTAGGTGGTGATAAGGACGAACGTTGTCAAAGACCTTGACTCGACGACACCCCTTCGGCCTTGGAAGGCCGCACCGGACCTCGGCCCAGACAGTTGGGGGGACATTTCTTGGGGCTCCCTATTTTCCCTCTCCCTCTCTATTTTCGCGCAGCTGCCCTTTCATCAAAATATGGAAAACGCACCATTTAAATTCTGCCCCACTTGCAACAAGAAGTTCCCCTGGAAAGACGAGCACCATGTGTGCAACCTCTGTCTTGCACAGGATAACGACAAAGGCTACTCTCGAGCCTGTCAGCTCCTCAAACAAAGAACCCTAAAGGACCGAAAGACCAAACATTGGGCCTAGTACACCATGCAGGCCGAAGCCGCCCTGGACTTGGAGATTGCAAACAGCGACCGCAGCATCGCCGTCTCTTCAGATGAAGGCGGCACCAGGGAACTGACCGATTCCCACATGCTAGCCCCGGCCCCCAGCAGACAGGCCGGTGGCGCTGTTACGGGGACGATACCCGGTGGTAGTAGCACACATAAATCAGCCCGCACTAAACACATACCCAACGGCCAAGAGTCGACGACAACATAATCTACATGCCCGCACACGGCGTTGCGGGGTTGGTCCATTAGTTCCCTGTCCTCTGGGCACTCCAGATCCCGATCGCCACACAACAGGCCCTCAAAGTCAAGAGATGACGCGGAAGCTGTGTCCAAATAATCAGCCGAGTGTCGGAAGATGCGGCTTCGGACCTCCCAGCCACTGAGATTCGACACACATCCCAAAAGTCAAAATCGGCAAAAAGCACCAAGACTTTAGAAATTGCCCATCTGGTGCAAAAGCATGTCCCGGAGAGATTCCTTAAGAGGAACAATTCCAAAAAACACTCTTCAAAGAATCACCATTCTCATAAAGAGAAGACAAGTACACCACACAGGGAAACAATCTGTTTCCCAGGAGGAGGATACCATAGCAGCAGCCTTGAAAAACAAGGGCCAGCCTACTCCATTAACACCTCAAACTCCTGTGTCTATACCAAGTACCTCTCAGTGGACCTCTGATGACATTGATAGGGTGATGAGACAAATGACCTTGATGGCAGACTTTTTTGAGAAAAATCCCCAGGCTATGCTAAGTTTACAAAACACACACCTACTAGTGGCACCACATCTTCGCAACCCTCAGCAAAGACGCCACTTCCAGACACCATTTTAATTACCCCTCAGCAAGACCCAGTCCAGATTGATCTATATGATCCAAATGCAGACTCTGATGAGATTGAAACACTAGAGGAAGCAGACCAATACTACAATGAGGATGAAGAGGATATGTATAACATACCCTCTCCCGTTAACCTAGACCCACCAGTGGCAGATTCACCGGTGGACAACCAACTCCAGTATAGTGGTATGCTCATTAGAGCAGCTGAGCATTTTCAAATTCAGACCCAGGAGACGAAATTAGATAAAGATTTTGTGGAGGACATTTTAGTGGATAGGAAAGATGTCACCCAATTTACACCTATTCTTCAGTCTTTTCAAAGAAGAATCCAACCTTCTCTGGAGACTCCAAACCATACATGAGCGGTAAACCCAAATATTGAAAAGATGTTCCACCCTGCACCCAAAGACCCACTGTACATCAGCGGACAGTTAAGACCAGATTCACTTGTGACTACAACTCTGAAAAGGGCAGGAACACCTCTAGCCTCATCGGAAGCCCTTCCCCCAATAAGGATAGTAAAAAACTGTACACTCTCGAGAGAAAAGTAGCCACCTCAGCAGCTTTTCAAACAAGGATTGCCAACCCCACCGCCTTATTGGCAAGTTACAACTGCAACAAGTGGGAGGAGTTTGCTACCCCAATGACCTTGGCTCCGGAACCCCTAAAATTGCAACTGTCCCAAGCAATACGGAAGGAAAGGCGGTGTCAAACTGCATCCTGAAGAGTAATTTTGATGGCCGAATAATCGCTGAGGGAACACTCTTAAAACGCCACGCATGGCTTCGCCAATCAGGATTTAAACTGGAAATACAGGCAACACTCCTCAACATGCCTATTGAACCGAATGTACTATTCAGTAAAGCGGTTGAGGATGCTTTAAAATCTGCCAAAGAAGAATCCTTAAATCGCTAGGCCAGCTAACTAATAAACCACCCACGCAAAGAGGCAGAAACAGTTTTCGTCGCATTAAAGGTCAAAACTCACAAAGAGGTGCTGGATATAGCCCAAACCAAAGCTCATCCTGGGGTTCCAATCGGGGACAAGCCCCTCAAGGTTTCCAATGAGGCCAGTGTAGATCTCGCGGCCGGGGGAGGTCCTCCACTTCCAGAGATGGAGCAACACCTCTGAAACAATGACCACCCGCTTCAGGTCCCCTCCATGCCTCTCCAGTAGGAGGTCGTATACCACACTTTACCCACACATGGGAGGGAATCACCTCGGTGGGTGCTATCCACCGTGACGGCCGGTTATTGCGTGGAGTTACTTCAGCGACCATCAAACCATCCCCTGCGTCATAAATCAACCACGAAAGAGGAGCAACGCATCCTTCTAGAGGAAGTTGCAACGCTACTGCTCAAAGACGCCATTGAAATCGTCCCGGCCAACCACGTAAACAAGGGTATATATTCAACCTACTTCCTTGTAACAAAGAAATCTAACAATGTGCCTAGTATTAGACCTGTGCTCTGCAAACGCCTATGTCAAGCCACAAAAATTCTACATGACAACACTACAAGAGTAATTCCACTGCTAAAGGGGGAGGACTACATGGCAACATTAGATATGAAAGAGAACTATTTTCATATTTCAATGTCCCCAGCGCACAGAAGTTTCTTGCGTTTCAAAATAGCAAACCAGCACTACCAATTCAAAGTGCTACCCTTCAGAGTAGCATCCACTCCAAGGGTATTCATCAAGGCACTGGTGGTGGTGGCAGCGCACCTGCGCGGGGAAGCAATCCCAGTGTACCCCTACCTGGATGATCACAGGGGCGTCTCCCCATATTTGCACTATTCTTAAAAGCATCTTTATAGTGTCACACCCTGCCTCATGAACCCCTGGTGCACTGTGAAAGCCTGGTTGCTACAATTAAAATGTCGTACAACACCTTGCTCACCTTACTTGTCCTTTATAGGCCCCCAAGGGTCATGCTGTTAATTGAAGAGCAATTTTTAAATCTTCATAACACTCTTACCAAGCCACAGTCCCCGGTCCTGGTCATGGGCGACTTTAACCACTGGTATGATGTTCCAACAGATGGTGAAAAAGTGGGCAACACACTGAGCACACCCTGTTATGGATAATCTTATTGCGTATTAGTCATATATATTTTATTAATAGATTGTAACCAGTGTTGAGTAAAGTAAAGGTGCGGCAGAGAGGTGCTCAGCCTTGGAACCTAGGCTGGAGATAAAGGACAAAAAGAAAGTGTTTTCTTAATAGGAAAACTTTGTCCCCTGCACTCTGGAAGGCCAGAGCCTAATGGCGATTAGAGAGTTAGGTGGTATGTAAGACAGGTTACCACCCTTATTTAGCAGAGATGAAAAGCCTTTTTAGGCATCTTCGATATATTCGGAATTTCACCAATGAATTAAATTTGACAACTTGGAAGATAAATTCAAAAACAATACAATTTATTATTCGTACAGAATAGTTGGCCCAACGCGTTTCGAGTTGCAAAGACTCTTCATCAGGGGCATGTTTTCTTTATCAATAACATTTCTATAAAGAAAAGAGACATTTTTAATTTAAACAATATATTACATTTTTCTACTCAAGAAGCAACTTCAAAAAACAACTCAAATTTGAAGACATCTTAGAATTACATGATGACACCCAATGCCTAGACTTAAAGTGTGCAATACGTAGTTCTTATGGACATCATAATTTAGAATTTCTCCTAGACAAGGATAACCTACCATTTTGAGTGCATTTGTTTCTATAGATTGTGCAGAGTTTGGCTTCCTAATCTATATCAATCAGGAAAAAATCTCAATATCCTAATTATTTAACTCACTGGTGCTTTTTAACTATTTGCACCACTCAAGGCTGAAGAATTTGGATGACATAAGTCTTATTAATTTAAAACAAAAAGTTAGTAGAGAATGTAATCACAAGAGATAAAGTTCCATTGTCACATAGGAACTTCTTAAATATATAATAAGCTGTTATAAAATCTTACCCCATTAAAAATAACCAAAGAAGATGGAATGTCTTGTATGGCCATAGATGGTATTTGTCTTGTGGTAATTTCTCAAAGCTTTTCACATATTCTTGACCAGAGGAGAGTCCTGGTCTGGATAGCTATAGTTAGAAAAAGAGAGAATTGCTATCTAAATACAAAGAATATTTGTTGCTAGTTGTCAAGCCTTAGTACAATTGAAAGACACTTACAAGTCATGGGTCTTTATAGTAGTCCAGTAGTTGGAGTAATCAGTCAGATGTCACTGAATAACCTATCTGGTGTAAAGCCCGTTGGAGAAAACTATTCGTAAACAGTCTGTTTCCAAGGAGGATACCCTGTGGAGCCAAGGTGGAGGAAGTATTGAGTAGTTACAAATTTTCTAGCAAAGTTTTTGGCCATAATGCAAATTAGGCTATGTAGCCAGGAGAGAATAGGTGAGTATGATATTTTACTTCTATACAAAAGAAAAGTGCAAGTTATAGGTTAGTTATGTCAAATAAACTTACTTCTGGTTCTATTTTCTAGATCCCAACGTGGAGCGGCTTCCAGTCAGACAAAGGCTGGGGAGGCGTCTGCCATTTTGGAACCACAAGTGTCTTTATGTACGTTTTCACCGTCTGACGTCACTCGCGCATGCGCGAGTGACGCCACTGATTTTCTTTTGGGTATGTAACGTTCGCGCAAGCAACGCTGTAGTATTGTTATGGAAGCAAGAAAACATGCGTCATATTAAGGTGTAGCTCACAGAGAAGGATGATATCATACCTCTGTGTGTTACGTAGCTCGTGGATTTATGAAAACTACTACAATTGAATGGAAAAAATGCGTGCCGCATTTGCTAATTATTCTGACTGTGACGTCATTCGCGCATGTGCAAGCTACGTCATCATGGTTTATTTATGTATGTTTATGTCACTCGTGGAGGAGTAAGATGGCACTATTGTAAGTAGAACAGTTATGGCATAGGGTACACTTGGCAGCCTTTATCTAGCTGGAATCTTACATTGAACGCTTGACATCAAGTACACATGTTGATCTGTTATGTTAAAGCAGGCTGTTACAAATCGGCAGAATTGCCTGCATAAATATGGGTGCTTGCCCAATAGTAAGTCAAGTATCATACAGTCCGAGTTAGTCATCACTGAGTACATGCCTGTACGTAAGAATTTTTCAAATTAGATATCTTGATATTAACAATTTTTCATATTTTTTCATGGTCAACATCCAAATGACTTGTACTCTGAGCCTATTTGACAATCTTAGAGCATTATGTTATTACTATCCCAACTACATGGGTGTACGATCTTCGTAAAAAAGCATCTAAAAAGCAATCTCATAAGAATAAATCCCAAGAATATTGGCAATAGACAATGTGGCTAATCCCCCAATCGAGTAGGACTAATTGAGGTTTTTGTTTGAACCTGTGTTAACCCGGTAAGGATAAGGTGTATTTGATGGGAGAATTTAAAAACAAAGGAGCAATAATAGCCTAAATAGTTAACCAGATAAAAGCGATAGGTTTTATTTTGTAGTTGTTCAAAATTTAGAGGAATGGTCCAAGGTAATAGTCTTCGTTCATGCCTAATGGGGTCATGGCATCAAGCAGTTGGATCCAAAATAGCTCTCTTTGTGAAAGTTGTTTTTGTAGGTCACCCTCTCTTGGGAGTGGGTGCAGTACTTCCAATATAATCATTTTCATTTGTGAAATGTTGTGGTTGTGGTCTCTGAAATGTCTAAATACAGGAGATTAGATATTCTTTGTTCTAATGGAAGACTCTGTCCATCTTTCTTTGGCTTTTCTGTTGGTTTTTCCTATATATTAGACTCTGCCTGGGCAACGGATGGCATAGATAACATTTCTGCTGTCACATGTAGCATAGTGTCTCAGGATGATTTTTTTGCCTGTATTGGGATGTCGTACATAGTCTCCTTTAATGATGTTATTGCGATGTTGGCAATGGAGGCATGGGTATGTGCCTGCTTTTTGCTTGATGAATGTTGTTTGTAGTGTTTTTTTGACCTTTCTGCTTTAATCAGTTGGTCCCGCAAGTTTTTTCCCTGTTTGTATGCCATCATTGGAGGATCCGGAAACAATTCTTGTAGGGTTTTATCTGACTTAATCAGGTCCCAGTTTTTATGTATTATTCTTTTGACCTGAAAACTTTGTCTAGAATATTTCAATGAATGTATCACGTTTTTGGGATCCGGTTTGCTGTTGTTAACTAGGAGTTCATTTCTTTCTTGTGATTCAGTTCTTGTTATGGCTTTCTGTATGGTTTCACCTGGATAACCTCTTTCAAAGAATCGATTCCGCATGATTTCATATTCCATTTGCAATGTGGCTGTAACAGATGTAATTCGTTTCACTCTCAAAAGTTGGCTGTAGGGGAGAGATTCTCCTTTAGATGTTTCGGGTGGAAGCTGCTATGATGCAGGCAGCTGTTTACGTGTGTGGGTTTCCTATATATTCTTGTCTTGAGACCTGGTCCAAGTCTTTCTACTGTAACATCCAGAAAATTGACTGTAGGTTTCCCAATTTCAATCGTGAATCCAATTCTTTCATTACAGGTGTTTAGGTATTTCCAGAATTGGAGATAGTAATAACATAATGCTCTAAGATTGTCAAATAGGCTCAGAATACGAGTCATTTGGATGTTGACCATGAAAAAAAATGAAAAATTGTTTATATCAAGATATCTAATTTGAAATATTCTTAAGTACAGGCATGTACTCAGAGATGACTCTAACTGTGACTGTAATTTATGCAGGCAATTCTGCCGATTTGTAACAGCCCGCTTTAACATAACCGATCAACATGTGTACTTGATGTCAAGCGTTCAATGTAAGATTCCAGCTAGATACTGGCTGCCAAGTGTACCCTATGCCATAACTGTTCTACTTACAATAGTGCCATCTCACTCCTCCACAAGTGACATACACATACATAAATAAACCTTGATGACGTAGCTCGCACATGCGCGAATGACGTCACATAGTCAGAATAATTAGCAAATGCGGCACGCATTTTTTCCATTCAATCGTAGTAGTTTTCATAAATCCACGAGCTACGTAACACACAGAGAGGTATGATACCATCCTTCTCTGTGAGCTACACCTTAATATGACATACGTTTTCTTGCTTCCATAACAATACTACAGCGTTGCTCACGCGTGCAACGTTACATACCCAAAAGAAAATCAGTGACGTCACTCGCGCATGCGCGAGTGACGTCAGACGGTACAAACGTACATAAAGACACTTGTGGTTCCAAAATGACAGACGCCTCCCCAGCCTTTGTCTGACTGGAAGCCGCTTCGCGTTGGGATCTAGAAAATAGAAACAGAAGTAAGTTTATTTGACATAACCAACCTATAACTTGCACTTTTGTTTTGTATAGAAGTAAAATATCATACTCACCTATTCTCTCCTGGCTACATAGCCTAATTTGCATTATGGCCAAAAACTTTGCTAGAAAATTTGTAACTACTCAATACTTCTTCCACCTTGGCTCCACAGGGTATCCTCCTTGGAAACAGACTGTTTACGAATAGTTTTCTCCAACGGGCTTTACACCAGATAGGATATTCAGTGACATCTGACTGGTTACTCCAACTACTGGACTACTATAAAGACCCATGACTTGTAAGTGTCTTTCACTTGTACTAAGGCTTGACAACTAGCAACAAATATTCTTTGTATTTAGATAGCGATTCTCTCTTTTTCTAACTATAGCTATCCAGACCAGGACTCTCCCCTGGTCAAGAATATGTGAAAAGCTTTGAGAAATTACCACAAGACAAATACCATCTATGGCCATACAAGACATTCCATCTTCTTTGGTTATTTTTAATGGGGTAAGATTTTATAACAGCTTATTATATATTTAAGAAGATCCCTATGTGACAATGGAACTTTATCTCTTGTGATTACATTCTCTACTAACTTTTTGTTTTAAATTAATAAGACTTATGTCATCCAAATTCTTCAGCCTTGAGTGGTGCAAATAGTTAAAAAGCACCAGTGAGTTAAATAATTAGGATATTGAGATTTTTTCCTGATTGATATAGATTGTGCAGAGTTTGGCTTCCTAATCTATAGAAACACATACACTCAAATGGTAGGTTATCCTTGTTTATGAGAAATTCTAAATTATGATGTCCATAAGAACTACGTATTGCACACTTTAAGTCTAGGCATTGGGTGTCATAATGTAATTTTGAGATGTCTTCAAATTTGGGTTTTTTTGAAGTTGCTTCTTGATTAGAAAAATTTAATATATTGTTTAAATTAAAAATGTCTCCTTTCTTTATAGAAATGTTATTGATAAAGAAAACATGCCCCTGATGAAGAGTCTTTGCAACTCGAAACGCGTTGGGCCAACTATTCTGTACGAATAATAAATTGTATTGTTTTTGAATTTATCCTTCAAGTTGTCAAATTGAATTCATTGGTGAAATTCCGAATATATCTAAGATGCCTAAAAAGGCTTTTCATCTCTGCTAAATAAGGGTGGTAACCTGTCTTACATACCACCTAACTCTCTAATCACCATTAGGCTCTGGCCTTCCAGATAGTGTGCAGGGGACAAAGTTTTCCTATTAGGAAAACATTTTCTTTTTGATGTTCCAACAGATGCCATTACCAGGTCTCCTGTGGATGCCTGCAACTCCATCGGCTACGCACAACTTGTTGACTGACCCACACACAGTGCAGGACAAACATTGGATTGGTTATTAGCCCATCAGCTCTCCCTGGTTAACTTACTCATCCTGCTTTGCATTTGGTCAAATCATTTTGTTTTAACTTTTGATATCATTCCTTCAGTCCCACCGGCCAAACTTGATACCAATCCTAGGATAGAAGTGTGCATGCGCAATTTGAAAGCTCTCACTCCGGAAAAATTTGCTCCACTGTTGTCTAAGATGTTGGGCTCTCTCGAGGAACTTGAGTGATGATGACTTAGCTTGCCACATAACTAAATCTGTTAATGATGCGACCAATTTGTTGACGCCTCTGAAGACTCAAACCATTAAATCTGGAGCCATAAAGAAACCCTGGATCAATGATGCTATCATTCTTATCAGACAAAAGAAACGTGCTGCATAGCGTGACTGACACAAAAAGTCTGTCACTACCTTAGCCACTTATAAGACCTTTGTTAAACAATATAAGGAGGCGATCATTAAAGCAACGACTGATATCTATAATAATAGAATTCAGAGTGCCAAGTCCAGCTCCAAGGAATTGTTCTCTATTTAGAGCAAGTTCAAGAATAAACACCCTCCTGCATCTATTCCAGTAAAAGACAAGCTATAGTGCCAGGCGATCCATGATGTGTTCATCAAGAAGGTCACTTTGCATCAAAGTAACATTCAACAAGTTAGGGACGTGTGTCTACCACAGGAGATGGAAGCGGCAGCCCACAATGTAGTTGGTCCCTGCCCGTCCTGAATCTCTTGTCTTTGGTTTTATTCCTGTACTGAATCATTTATTTCAGAAACCATTGCAGCCATGAAGCCTACTTCTTGCCAGGGTGACGCCTGCCCTGCTAGTTTGTTTATAAAATGTCGGGAAACCCTCTTCCCGTGCGTTACTAAGTTCTTTAATCAATCATTCCTAGAAGGCAGTGTGCCTCTTTTTCTAAAAAAGGGTTGGGTAACTGTCAGAATGCACCAAAGTATCAACCGAAAAGGATACAATATTCAAAAGGATACAGGAGGTAGGGTCTTCCGGATCCCTGTTCACCCGACTTGATAGTCGTGAAGTCAACAAAGACCTTCCAAATGATACAACCCTCTGGCTGATAAAACAGGCAGAGCGATGGATCACTGGAAAGGGCGTGGGTAAGGTATAGTAATCCAGCCTAGGACAAATTAAAGTATCATGAATAACTGCTCCAACCTGAGTATGATGAGTTAGATAATGACAGGAATGATCACACTGACCTGTATCTCTGGGTAGAACAATCCAGAAGTCTCTTGATGGATTTGAAATGAAGAACAAAACGACAGGGAAGGGAAAATTAGTAAGGGAGACTTATCCCGGACGGAACGAGGCTCACGCTAGATACGGGTTGAATTCACCACAGGATAGCGTCCAAAGTTCAGTTCAAAGTCACTTCCAATAATCCTTGAAAGGCTTCCTTCCCACTTAGGGATCAATCCTTCTGTTAATTCCACAGATGCAGGAGTTAGAAGAAAATAGCGTTTGAAGACAACGTGAGCGTGTGGATTTACACGCGGGCAGGAATCGCGCAGCCTGGGCCAGCCGCGTGTGAAGACAACGTGCGCGTGTGGATTTACACGCGGGCAGGGTTCGCGCAGCCTTGGCCAGCCGCACTTGAAGACGAAGAGCGCGTGTGGATTTTACACGCGGGCAGGATTCACGCAGCCTGGGCCGGCCGCACTTGAAGACGAAGAGCGCGTGTGGATGTTACACGCGGGCAGGATTTACGCAGCCTTGGCCAGCCGCGTATGAAGACAAAGAGCGCGTGTGGACTTTACACGCGGGCAGGATTCACGCAGCCTGGGCCGGCCGCACTTGAAGACGAAGAGCGCGTGTGGATGTTACACGCGGGCAGGATTTACGCAGCCTTGGCCAGCCGCGTATGAAGACAAAGAGCGCGTGTGGATTTTACACGCGGGCAGGATTCACGCAGCCTGGGCCGGCCGCACTTGAAGACGAAGAGCGCGTGTGGATTTTACACGCGGGCAGGATTCACACAGCCTTGGCCAGCCGCGTATGAAGACAAAGAGCGCGTGTGGATTTTACACGCGGGCAGGATTCACGCAGCCTTGGCCAGCCGCGTATGAAGACAAAGAGCGCGTGTGGATTATCACGCGAAGGGATAGCTCCAGGAATCAGCGTGTGGCGGAACACACGCTATCGAAGGCCCAAAAGTAGCTGTAGGAATATACCAGGATGTAGATCAGAGGTTCAGCTACACGACGCCAATAGAGACGATCAGAAGCAGCGAGTGAAGTTTCTACGCTGCTTAAATACGTGATACCGTAGTTCACGTGACGAAGCAAAAGTCACGTGAAGTTAGCGACGTGAAAAGTGTAAACGTCGTTTTCCCGGTAACGTATCGAATAGCCTCCATTTGGAGTAGAACGGTCTAGCTGTTCTACGAGCGTAGCGTCCAGCATGCATGACAGTAACCCCCCTTTTAAAAAAAACGAGTCCTGGAACCCTTTTTTTCCAGATAATTATCGGGCCATAGCTAATGTACCGTTTGTTTATAAAATGTCGGGAAACCCTCTTCATGTGAGTTACTAAGTTCTTTAATCAATCATTCCTAGAAGGCAGTGTCCCTCTTTTTCTAAAAAAGGGTTGGGTAACCCCCCTTTTAAAAAAACGAGTCCTGGGACCCTTTTTTCCAGATAATTATCGGGCCATAGCTAATGTACCGTTTCTGTTGAAAATCTTGGATAAAGTTGCACACTTGCAACTTCAGAACCATGTAGAGGATAATAACATCTTGCTCCCTTACCAATCTGGTTTCAGGAAAGGTTCCGGCACTGAAATAGCTGTGCTGGATCTCAAGGCCAATTTTCTCCAGAGTATGGACCAAGAGCTCTTATCAGTCTTGATGCTATTAGACTTATCTTTGGCATTCGATCTTGTCAACCATGTACTATTAGCTGACCGACTTCAGTCAGTCGCCGGCTGCTCGCCTAAACCTGCTCATTGTATTTCTTCCTTTTTGGGCCCAAGGAACTCGAGAGTAAACGTAGACAACGTCTTTTCCAACCCATCCCCTATTTCTTGTGGTGTTCCACAGGGGTCTTGCATCTCTCTGATGCTGTGTAATATTTACATGACCCCATTTTTGCTTTTGCTGATTAGCCTGGGTGTATTAGTGGCTAATTATACCGATGACACGCAAGTCATATTATACTCTTAGGCGCATATCCTGCAGACTTGGAAACATTGAATACCATCTAGACGGCCATCCATTTGAGGATGGCCGCTAATTCTCTTGCTTTAAACACAAGTAAAACTGATTTTCTTATTGTTGCCTCCAGTCAAAAGCAGAGATCCCTCCCAGCAGAGTATGCGAACTTTCAAATCCTGGACACGTCCATTGCAGTAAAAATAAAAGTAAAAACACTTGGGGTGGTCTTGGATGCTGAACTCTGAGTCAACATGTGGCCTCTGTTAGATCCATTTGTGGTCTGATAAACAAGCTTTTACACAACATCCAACCTTTTCTCGCACAAGAGAACTTGGCCACGTTAGCCTCAGTTCTCAAACACCCGCCTTGACTACTGTGCTTGCTTAGTGGTTGTGCTAACTCTGTCATAGCTTCTCTACAGTTTACTAATGGTGTAGTACGGGCTGTTGCAGGTCTGGCCAGACGTTCTCACACTACTGCGGCCAGAAGGGGCTTCCACTGGCTACCAGTGAACCACTGCATTATCCACAAAATTCTTACATTACCAGATAAATGTGTGGTGAATTCTGCTCCTGATTATCTTAAAGCACACCTCCATCCATATGTCCTGATACATCCGCTTACATCACAGCACCATCTTAGACTGATTCAACTGGTTTAAGCTGGTGAAGGCCGGTGGGCCTAGTTTCAATGCCCAAGGCCCCCAGCACATTTAATGCGCTACCTCTCGGTATTAGAGCAGTTGAAACACCTAAAAAGTTCAAGGAGGATTTGAAAACGTTTCTCTTCAACATTTCACCTGAATAAGTATCTCATTCTATCCAGGTTCTTTCCTTCCTTGACCGCTGAGCTCCATGCCCTGGCTTTCTCCTGCACATCGTTTTGACCTTTTTGTTTTGGTTGTCAGTCCTTGCCGTTTGCGCGCCCTGAGGCCTGCGGGTTTGTGGCGATATGGAATAAAAATTCTTAATAAATAAATAAGAACACGCAAAGAACTGGAAACTGTCTCTTCCAATTGGGTTTCTCAATAAACGAGAACAAATCAAGCCTTGTTCCAAACAAGACCAAACTGATCCTAGGAACTGTCATAAATACGGAAGAAGGGCTAGTCTTTTCATAAAATGAAAGAATCCAAAACATGCCACTGCAAATACCACAGTATCAAGCTGGTCACCAGATAAGCGTACGCAAAGCTATGAGTTTGCTCAGCAAGATAATTACCTGGTCCCTCACGCACGTCTGCACATGCGCCCGATGCAGGAGTGGTTGGCGAAACAGTGGTCTCAGGCAAGCGGTCAGTGGGACGATCTAGTGGTTGTTTCGGCAACATTAGTACAAGCCCTTTGCTGTTGGACAAGGGAAAATCTGTTAAGTGGGAAACCCTTCCACGATCCAGCAGAGCAAATGGTAGTTACAACAGACGACTCACTCTCCGGGTGGGGGGGGCGCACATCACCTTCAACTCACAGCACGTGGTGTGTGGACTCGCATCACTGCAAAGACCATATCGACCTGCTGGAACTTCTAGCAGTATTCAAAGCACTTCAGGCATTCAAAGCACAGCTGACAAATCAGTTGGTACAGATCCTGACCGACAGCACCGCTACAATGTTCTACATCAACAAGCAGGGGGGCACACATTCTCCAAATCTGTCCAAGCTAGCACAGAAAATATGGATATGGACACTTAGACGGAGGATGTACCAAACTTCCCAGCATGTTCCAGGGCTAACACCTTAGCAGATTCGCTAAGCTGAGATCCCCTACCAGAAGAACACAAATGGTGACTCGACGCAAGTGTCATAGATCACATCTTCTCACAATTGGGTTACCCACAAAAGACTTGTTCGCTACAAAAGAAAACAAGCAATGCCCAGACTTTGCGTCCAGGTTTCCCCAACCAGACTCCAAGCGGAACACCCTATGGATGAGTTTATCAGGGAAATTTGCTTACGCTTTCCCTCCAACTCCTCTTATGAACAGGGTGGTGAACAAGATTCTCGGAGAACAGATGACGCTCATCCTAGTTGCTCCTAAGTGGACGAGACACCCATGGTATCCACATCTGCGCAAACTGGTGATTTACAATCCCATCAAACTCCCGTGTCAGACGAACCTTTTGACCCAACACAGGGGAATAACCGTACACCCTCAACTACACTCAATGAACTTGGCAGCATGGCTCCTGAGGTCATAGTTTGGACATCTGAATCTACCACAGAGATGTATGTATACCCTCAAGGAGGCATGTAAACCAAATACCTAGACAATGTTATTTCGACAAGTGGAGGAGATTTGTAATTTGATGCCAGTCTAAACAAATAAACCCCATAGAATGTACTCCATCCTACATTCTTCACTATATGCTCCACTTGCTAGACTCAGTATTTAACTCTATAAAGTTTCACTTGGCGGCTTTATCAGCTTACACCACCTCTCACAAGAAAGAATAATGGTGGAAGGTTCCCGTCATTAAGGCATTTATGGAGGGAGTAAAGATACTCAACCATCCTTATTTCAAACCCACCGCCAGGCTGGGATCTCAATGTAGTACTTGTAAAGCTCATGGGAGCCCCCCGCCCCCATTGAGCCTATTTCAAGTGTTAAACATCTCACATATAAGACTGCCTTCTTGGTGGCAATTACATCTATAAGGTTAGTGAACTTCAAGCATTGTCAGTGCAGGATCCATTCTTTGTCATCTACAAGGACAAATTGGTTTTACGAACACACCCAAGGTTTTCACCTAAATCCATTTCCAAATTTCACATAAACCAATCCCTTGAGCTACTGGCCTTCTTCCAGAACCCAAAAATCTCAGCTGAGAGAAAACTCTGTAAACTCTGTAAAGCTGTAAAGAGGGCGGTTATTTACTATGTAAACAAGACCAGACCGCTCAGAAAAACAGACCAACTGTTTGTCTGCGTAGCACCAGGCAGAGAGGGGGACAACATTTCCAAAAATGCATCTCCAGATGGATAGTCTGCATACAGCTCTGTTACTCATTATCAAGCAAGACACCGCCTTTCACACAAAATGCTCACTCCACAAGGGGTACAGGAGCTACTTTGGCCTTTATCGCAAATGTCCCGCTGGACACCATTTGCAAAGCAGCTACATGGAGCTCAGTACACACTTTCACTCAGCACTACTGCATTGACACTCATTCTAAAGCAGATACACAGATGGGACAAGCGGTTGTAAAACATCTATTTGCCGCTGGACCTTCTCACAACCCACCACCTTCTCCTAACACTGCTCGCTAAGCCACAAGCCTCAGAAGGGATACATTACTCACCGTAATAGTATTTCTGATGCTTGTATCTGCTTAGATTAACATGCGCCCACCCTTCCTACCATTGGAAAGAAGGTGCATAGATGTTTATCTGAGCTTTATCTGATGCTGATCTCCTTTATACACATGTACTCGTGCTACACTTCATGCTACCTCACGTCAGAAACAAAACAATCTGAGGGACCTTGACGCGTGAAGAACCAAGGGTACAGTGGACGTCACACTAAGGATAGTATTACTAGCACGCCCTGTCGACGTCCCTTTTCGAGTTTCGAAAACAACTGTGATACTCTGCAGCTTCCACTACATGTCGGTCTATGCATAGCATGTGAATCTAAGCAGATACAAGCATCAGAAATATGATTAAGTGAGTAATGTATCCCATGCATCTATGTTGTTCGAATGCAATGCATTTACCAAGCATTCTGTGAAGCTTAATTGTTTACCTTATAAAGTCTTATAGTAAGCATGCCCTGTACCATTCACCTATACCCGTATGTCTCTTCCCCCCTGTCCCCCCCACCCCCTGTCCTCCCCTGCCCCCACTCATTTGATTTTCCAACATATTAGTAAACTTTCCGCAATCTAAATCATTTGGGAGGTGCTGGGATCTGAACATGCATCCTAACCTATCCCTCAAATAACTGTTTAGCCCCTCTCCCTCTCGGCATCCCTGTTACCAGAGCCCCTAGAAGTTCTAAAGAAGGGACTGATAATTGATGTATTCAAGCCATCAACACCATTCCTTGTTCACTTGTATGTAGTGTGTTTGGTTTTAACCTTGTTGATGAGTTCTGAAAATTAATCAGAGTGGTCAAGTTGCATATGCTTGCTCAAGTTGGAACATTTTCTTTTTGGTTGTAATGAGGTCTACTGGACGAGAGTGAACTTAAGACTCGGTTGGTGGACCTTTATTTTTGGTGCTTCCCAAGTTTCTCTTACCTTCTAAATCTGTGATGGTATATTTTCTTACTTATATTATTCGAAAGTACATATGCTTCATCATTAGCCAAGACCTTTGCTATAGTGTTGCACTCGAGCCACCCTCAGTAGGATAGTAGGTGCCTTTCCTTCTAAACTTTCATTAAATATGACATGATGTTTCCTTACTGATTTGTTCCATACGACCTACCCTGTACAGGTTCCCATCTTATTACCTATGATAGCATAGAGTAGCATGCCCCCGGCACCACCCGATCCCCTGCCCTATGCCCTTTCTGCCATCTACCAACCCTTTTCCTCAGTATCACCACCTGATCAACACTCAGACCATAAAGCAACCCAAAAGCCTCTTAATGCCAGCAAACCTCACTTACCCATTACGAATAAATGGCATAAAATGACTACTCCAGTCCTCAGTGCACTCAGACGCTGTAGACTTAGATTGCGGACCCATACCACTCTTTGGTGCCCGATTAAGGACCTCACCAAAGTTAAACAAATAATACAAATCCCACTACTAGGCCTCACAAGAACCCAAAGACTCCGATCCCGATTCATAAACCGCCCTAGTACACACGATTCTGCCACCCTAGGGAGAGCAACTCCACTAGCGACACAAACCAAATCCCCCCCAAGAGGAATACCACAGCCAAGCAACAAACCACTGCCACAGAGACTACGCACACATGCCACACTCCTCTAGTCCTAGCTCCACCACTTCCTATAATCCTCAAAGTAGCCCTCATTAATGCACGCTCCATACCTGCTCATGCCACAGAAATACATGACTACATTACTGAGCAACATCTTGACCTACTTATTGTAACTGAAACCTGGCTCCACCAAGTCTCCGGACCATCTTTCTATTGCCATTCCTCCAGACTACACTATCCTTAGGACGGACAGAACGAAATTGGTAGGTGGGGAGTAGCTATTATAGCTAAAAACCATCTCAAAATAAGAACTTGCCCCATAGAGAACCCAGACGGTTACGAAGTCCTGCTAGCTAAATTAGCCACCAACTATAAGACCACTATAAATATAATAACTATCTATAGAGCACCGAATACCAAATCTCAGTCAGAATTAGACCTACCATTACTACTAACGCCACTCATTAAACCCAACACAAAATGTATAGTCCTTGGTGATCTGAATCTCGGATTTAATGATACCCAAGACCTTAAAGCAGAAGCATTACACAGTGCACTCAAAGACATGGCATTCACACAACTTGTGAATGCCCCTACCCACACAAAAGGGAGAACACTAGACTGGATACTACCACTCAATACTATAGTATCCATAGACTCCATTGATATAGTACCCTGGTCAGACCATCATAGTATAAATTTCTCCATCCTGTGCAATGAACCAGACCCACCTAAACTCATCATAGCAGAATCCTATGTAACTAGAAACATCCGTAAACTCTCAGCAGAAAGCCTCAACCCGCTGTTAGCGAGCACCCTTAGTGACAAAAGTATCAATATTGAGAACCCCTGCACCCTGGCTGACATTTATCATGAAAGCCTTACTACCACAATTGATACCCTAGCACCTTGTGTTAACAAAACCAAACGCAATGACAACAAAAATTCTCATTCTGGTTTAACAAGGAACTAGTCTCTCTTAGACGGATCAAACGATCGCTTGAACACCGGCTAAACAAAACCCGCTCACCAGAAGCTGTAGAAGCATTCAACACCGGAAAATAAAACATACAAAGCAGCCATCATCACCCACAAAGCAGATGCCTTTAATATGAGAATTACAAATGCCTCCTCTGATACTAAAGAGCTATTCACTACACTCAAGGAATTGGAGAATCCAATCCCTATTATTAACCCGGTCCAACCAAGCAAAGATTGGTGCACCCCCATCCAAGATGCTCTTGCTACAAAAATTAAACTACTACAAAACAAAATTATCTCCAAAAGAAATCTCCTGTCTGACAAATGCATCCCGTCCAACCAAATCACCAATCACATAGAAGGCTCTACTCCTCCCTTCAATTTCACCCCAGTCTCCTACGAGATAGTACATAATACCATAACCAAACTTAAAGCATCTAACTGCAACGGAGATAACTTCCCAGCACACCTAGTTAAACTATGCGCCCCCACTCTTACGCCAATAATCACTAATTTTGTGAATGCCTCGTTCAATTCCAATCTGGTCCCAGTCAGCATCAAAGAGGCGTGGGTCACCCCACTACTAAAAAAAAAGTTAGATCCACTAGCCCCTACAAATTACTGCCCCATAACGACAGTCCCGTTCTTAATAAAAATCATTGACAAGATAGCTTACAATAAACTACAAACCCACCTTGAACAAAATAACCTATTAGGAGCTAGACAATCCAGCTTTAGGCCCAACCATAGTACTGAGACGGCCCTCTTGGACCTGAAAATTCAACTAGATACCATCAGAGATGCAGGAAAATTAGCTACCCTATTGCTGCTAGACCTATCAGCAGCATTTGACTTGGTTGACCATGACAAACTATGCAACACACTAAAAAAAGACTTTAATTTTTCAAATAACGCCACCCTCTGGATCAAATCTTTTTTAGCGGACCGCACTTCCAGAGTTGCCATCGGGAAATATGCAGCTGACCCTATTGCAGTTTCCATAGGAGTCCCCCAGGGTGTCATGATCTCTGCTTCCAAAAGGTCAGGGTTTTCCCAACTCCCTTGGAAGCAGATCCATAACCCAGGTTCCGAGTGCCAACCAGTCCCAATTGGGACCTTTTGGACCCAGTCCTGGTGCCAGTGGCACCAGGCTCATAAATATGCCCAGTCCCAGCGCTGGAAGCTCCGGGCTCATAATGCTTGGGTGGACTTACCTGCAGCAGACCATGCTGCTTACTTGCCTGCCAGTTGAGCCTCTGATCCTCTTCTGTTTGGAACTACTTTTCCTGTTGGGTGGGGCAGGAGCCACTCCCTAGATTCAGAACACTGGAACTCTTCTGGAAAGCAGGAACTCTTTTCTTACCTAGGCGTGGCTGTGGAAGGAGACACCTAAGCACTACAGGAGGCTATTTAAACCACACCCGATGGATGAATCTTGCTTTGCTTTATTCTGCATCCTCTGCAGCAGAACGCTCATCGTGTCTTCTGCATCTGATCCTGGGCCTAAGGAAAAAGGCTTACCATCCTGAATCCAGTCTTCAGCAACACCTATAAAGACAAGAAAGAACAGGTTAGCATTACGGTCTTCAGTGACAGCTCTTCACTTACCTGGTCCATCGGCTGTCACCAACGCCTCGCGCTGCATTCCGGCATCTGAAAGACAAAGGCTTACCTACTCTTCGTGCGCTCCGGAGGTCTTCACACTGCATTCCGGCATCTGAAAGACAAAAGCTTACCAACTCTTCGCACGCTCCGGAGGCCTTCGGCGCTGCATCCCACATCTGAAAGACAAAACAAGGTGCGTTTAAAGACATTGGGGAACTTTAATACTCACGTGCCATTACTCCTTTCCACATCTAACCCAGTGGGTATTCCGGCACCCTGCAGCCGCTCCGAACTTGTACCTGCAAAATAAAAAGACAGTTAGAGCGCATCGTGAAGCAGGCAACTAGCGCTTACTTACGTGCTTCCAGGCGCTTCTATTCATCACACGGGCTCCATCTTCAACTCACTTCAGCCCGTCATCCGCCATCGCCGGAACCCTGCAAAACAAGAAACATCATTACTAAAGACTTTTAAAGACATTAGAATTACTCGAAACTTACCGTTCGTGCAGTAAACGACGGACAGCAGTCCTCTGAAGTCAAGAGGCCTGCTCCCCTTATCCAGTGAAGAAACTGGTTACAGCACCCTGCCCCGAGGCAGATGGAGAGCACGGCGTTCACTTACCTAAGGTGAGAGCGTTAACCTTTGGGGTTCTACAGGAGAAGAGAAAGGGAAGAAGAGAGAGACATTCAATAACCCAGTTCCTTAATCCCATATTTTCTATCTGCACACATCTTACCCTTCGAGTCAAACATACTGTGCACAGAGGTCCAGCCCAAAGAGCCAGCCGTGTGTTACACATCACCTTTGAAGATACGGTATGCGCCCAGTCAAGACCGGCGCCTCTACGGGAATCAGGTGAGCTTTACACAGGGATCCTGCCTCTCCCCCACCCTTTATAATGCATTTACTAAACTCCTATTCTCAGCACTTGACGATATGGGTGTCATCTACACTTACTTCGCAGATGACACCCAGATCCTCATCCCCATTACAGGGGATTACACCCATGACACAAATACCATCAACAGAGTATATGCTATTATTCAAAATTGGATAGCCCTAAACAGCCTCTGCCTCGATGATGAGAAAACGGAGGTTCTCATCGTGGGCTCCCAAAAAAGATTAAGTGCCCTCCACCCTGACTACACACATCAACATCGACGGCACTCCGATCCCAGTACTCAAACAGGTCAAAACTCTTGGGGTATACATTGATGCCAACCTCACTATGCATAAACAAATATCAGCCCTCTCCTTCTACAGCTTACACAGCTAAACTTATTGCTCTCAGCCGCCAATTCCTTACGCCCACAAACTGCATTACATTGGCTAGGGCGATGATTTTAACGAAACTGGACTATTGCAACATCCTATGTCTAGGAACGTCCAAATCTAACATAAATAAAACTCAATTACTTCAGAACAAAGCTCTTAGAGCGGCTCTAGGTATAAAGAAATCCGATCATATATCCAACATCAGGAGAGAAAACCACTTGCTGCCAATTGAAGCAAGAATTATCTTCAAAACACTTAGTGTAGTCTTTAAATGCATCTCAAACAAAGCGCCCATCTACCTCAACAAGACCATCAAGAAACAAATCTCCTGTAGGTCACTCAGATCGAATAACCTGGCCCTCTTGGATGTACCACAATACAAATATAGCAGAGCAGGAGGAAGCAGTTTCAAAGTACTAGCCCCGTTGCATTGGAACGCACTACCTCTTAGTATTAAAAACGAGGTTACCTTATCAGGTTTTAAAAAAGCGTTGAAAACCTCGTTATTCAATAAATATTGAACAACCATTGCTAATCCCATTCCCACCCCTTTGACTGACTGTAATGTAGTATAAGAAAGTTATTGTTTGGATGTAACCGCTCCTCTGTATACAAAAAATGTCTTGTATGAACACTTGAATGCAACTGTAACACTGTAAAATAAGTGATAACATGTCTTTAATCTCGCCGTGATACCCGTGGGTCTGAGCGAGTAATAAATGTAATAAATAAAAAAATAAAATAAATAAAATATTACAGATATCGTCCCTCCTCCTCACTCTTCTAAGGTGAAGGTCATTTCCATTACTTCTACCCTAAAAAGGGCATAGAATGAGAGAATTTAGTCTAGAGGACCAGTGTTTTGTGGGCTTTAATGATTCCAGTAAGTAGGCAGGGCTATCGCAAAGCAAACTGTCCTGTTAGATTGGTATCTGCATTAGGGTTACACAGTGGGAGATAAGGTATACGTATATGCCTGGAGGAATCCAGCTTCTACCTCTGTTCTCCTAATATGGATGTTTGCCCAGCTGCAAAATTGGCTTGCTTGCAAATTTTTGCGAAACACCATTGCCTGGATTCCATTGTGGGTATGACTTCTCGTTTGATTGTTGTGTTCTTCAGAGATTCCTGCTGTACCCGCTGCTCCTTTGCTCTGATACGCAATCCATATACTGGTTTCACAAGATGAGGAATCTATGGGTGGAAGTTATCCAATAGAAGAATTAGTTACTTACCTTTAGTAGTTATCTTTCTAATGGATAAGTCCTTTCTGTTGCAGATTCCTAGCAACCATTCAGTCCTACTAAGCTGATAATTGGCTCAACACATATGGCCGGTCTACCATTCCTTACCTTCTGAAAGTTGGACACATTGGTGGAGCTACAGTAATGGTCCTTTACATACTGGTCATCTTGTTAAGCGCGGTTGATGCAAAGCTGCATTGTAGTGGCTGTTGAAGTATTTCTGAAGCCAGACTTTGCCTAGGCTGTTCAGATGCTGAGGAGTCTATTGTAGGAAGGAATTATCTATAACAAATTACTGAAGATAAGTAACTTGTTCTTCTGCCCCTCAGGTACAGAGTGGCAATTGTCCAGCAGTGAATTTTCCCAGCTCGCACAGGGTGAACGCCAAGTGATTCAAAGTTAACCAACAATGTGCTACATTCTCTCCCACCCCTCCGAAGAAAAGAGGGGAAAAAGGCTAAAGTAACGTGTTCTATGGGCTTGAGCCACATCAGGTTTACAGGAGTCTTGTTTTATCTCTTTGTGTGATATCAAGACTAATCATTTACAAATCTGTTTGATTTTGCCCGCAAGCACAGTATCGCTTAACCCCTCAAAGCTTTTCTGAGCGTGGGTTACAGTGGTAACAATGTGCTTGTTTGTTTCATGGGTAGGCATAGTTCTACAGGGACTTGGAGAAATTGTTCATTTCATTTTTCATGTGACTTGGTGAGAAACGCAAAACTCAATCTGCTCAGGCAGGTAATGATTAGAATTGCCCCTGCTGGGTGGCAAGTTTATTTTTTTTCTTGGCAGTATAATGGTCACTACTTTATATCCTCTCATTTTTTTGCTTATAAAATAGTTACTTTACTTTCTTAACTCTTGATTTACAGCATATCTCATCCTTACTTTTTAAAAATAATCCTTTAATCTCTGCCTTACAAATTGTGATGCTCCACACAGCTTTGGATGTACAAGTAAATTCATTTGATATTGAAATAGTTGAAGATGTCCTTTTCTCTTTTCTCTCATGATTGTACAGTTAAATTATGGTATTTGTTTATTTTCTCTTAGACGTATGTCAAAAGTCAAGATAAGGAATTTGCTGCAGCTGCGATACAAGCTATTGGTAGATGTGCCACGAACATCTCCGAGGTTACGGACACATGCCTTAATGGTCTTGTTTATTTGCTCTCTAGTCGGGATGGTGAGTTAATTACCATATTTTGCTCTGATCAACAGTTTACATGATTATTTGCTAGCCTTTGTTCCATATTCAGCACCTTCTTTTGAACAAAAAGCCTAATTGTCGTTTTATTAAATGAGGACACTGGACAGTAAAGCAACACAGCAAAATTACTTTAGCTTCCCTGTTGTCAACTCTTGCAGGGCTTGCAACTGTTTATGAACCTTTCAAAGTGAAACTATTAATCATATGGTTTGGAATTTCCTGAGGAACAAATTAATTTAAAGGGTCCTGTAGGACACAATATTCAAACCATTGCTCTCAAACCCAAAAGGGGAACTTTGAATAAAATGACCATGTAATTAGTGGGGAACAATTTTTGGCACAAACTAGTTTTAAAAGAAATGTTTATTTATCTTCAAATTAATTACACTAAAAATAAAATCCTGGAACTAGGCATATAAAAGCTAAACTGCGTGTCATATGGACATGTGACAGAATGCCACTAGAACGGGAACCTGAATTGGGATTGATATTTAATAAGACGCCTTCCGAAAGGAAACTATTTGAGAATAGATTTAGAAGCGGGCGCATGAGGTATGGGGATTTTTCCCTTAGGCCAGCAATAACTTTATACAAAGGCATGACATTTATTCCTATGGTACTATATGGACTTAAGACTACGGTGATAGATTTAAGCCTGTGACTTAATTGGCAAGAAGGGCAATATTGACAACAATGTCTGTGTATAGCTGGTTCCTCTCCCCTTAGTCTTTCTTATTAGCTGCGAGGTGGGGCTGATTTCTCTGCATACTGTGGCCAGTATTAGAAAGGGATACTTCAGCTTGTGATAGATGTGTTTCTTGGATACAGTTGATCAATGGCTTTATTGTAATAACCCTTTGAGTGCCATGGGTTTTTCCCCCCAGTGCCAAGGCCTTTTTTGGTGATTTCGGTATGTCGCCATTCAATGTCTTGTAACTTTCTTGTTGTAAGAGCTAGAAGCAAATGGTTTGCTGTGCTGATTTCCCCAATTTCCTCTCTTTCAAGAACAGGTTGAGTGGAAATTATTTTGATGTGGTTATCAACCAGTTTGTGAGAGGCGATTTTGGCCATTTTTGCCTATTGGAAATGCATGGACTGAATGGAAGAAAAGGGTAGGAAAGCCGAATTGGAGGACAGAAAGTCATACATTTCTGAAGAAGTAGACAAAATTCCAAGTTTAGGAAGGGGTGGTTTGCGCAGGTCAGGCAACAACTAGGTAGGGGAAAATTCAGTAGTTTGGGGAAAAAGCGGGAAAATGACCGAAAAAAAGGTATGTGGTGCACATGGTTGACTTGGTACGGAAATGGTTTCTATGAATTTTGAGAAAAACAATGCTCTGCTACATTCCCCCGACTCTTGCAGTTAGGAAATCACACATTGTTTGTAATGATTCACAAAACAAGCAATACCACAAGCCAAACACTGAGCCATGGTACACAGGAGTTTTATGCTTATGGCCTGAACAGGCATACTTAGCATGTGTAAATCAGGAAAACCAATTAGGTGAGGAACGGCAAGCATACATTTTTTGAAAGAGCACAGGCAGACCTTTTCAAGGTTAGGTGACTTGTGCAGGTTACAAAAGTGTATGGTGCCTAAAGCAGCGACGAAATGTAGGACACATTTGGGAAATTAAAGGGTTTTGTGACAAAGGGCACCAGCAAATGGGTCGAAACGTTATGTAAACCACACAAACACAACAAATGTCATAACTTCCCGATGAAAACGGTACCTCACATGTGTGGGTGCTCCTACCCGGGCGCCAAGGGGAAAGCCTAAAACCCGGCTAACCCCAAGTCTTTTGCGACAGCTGAATTTCACAATTTTTTCAGAAAGGCAGACCATATAGATAGGGGCCTAGGGTGTCGAAGACACCAAGGAAAACTGGGAACCCCTTGCATTTCCAAGAAGAGGACACCTGTGGGAATCCGCAGAGGTCCGACTTGCGCAAATCTGGGAAATGCATGGGGTTCCCAGTTTTCCTTGGCGGCTTGGACACCCATATCTGTATGGTGTGCCCTTCTGAAAAAAATCCTGAAATTCAGCAGTCGGAAATGACTTGGAGTTAGCCGTGTTTTAGGCTTTCCCCTTTGTTTGTTTGTTTATTCATTTGATAATGCGCACCAAACCCTTGGGTAGCTGGGCGCAACAGTACAAGCAGTCTTAAAGCTTAGTTACAGTGCATATCACAAGCATATACATACATACAATACAGTGCAATCATTTGCATATCAAGGAACACATACATACAATGGAGTGCCTATCATTGCATATGCTTTTATGGGCATACATCCAGGGAATGTATAGTACTTACGCCATGTGTGGCGGCAGGGCTTGCATATTAAGTAATGCATGGTCGGGTGCAATGGATGCGGTAGTTGTGTCTGGTAGGGGCAAGTAGCAGTTGGGGATAAGGTCGACCCTTGGCGCCTAGGTATGTGCACCCACACATGTGAGGTACCGTTTTCATCGGGACAGGTGTGGGGACGCGGGAAGATAGGCCATGTGTTGTTGGCTGTGTTTCGGTGGGTGGCTAGATCAAAATGTCTGAGAATTGTCTTTATTTACATTTTCCTCTGTCCACTCACCACCACTTCACCAACAACAGATGTCCTACCTTCCTGCGTTCCCACAGGTGTCCCGAGGAAAACGGTACCTCACATGTGTGGGTGCACCTACCAGGGCCACTGGTAACCCCAAGCTTTTCCACACAGCACATTTTTTTCATGTGGGCAACCTACAGATTTGGGCATAGGGTGTCGAAGCCAGCAAGGAAAACAGGGAACCCCAGGCATTTCCCAAAAGGGGACAACCGTGGGAATCTAGGTCTAACTTCTCCAGCATGGGGTCTGGCATGGATTCACATGCTCATGAATATTCCCCGTCGTCAGGCTGGGAATCCTCGGTAAAGAAAAAACCAGTATCAGTTTCGTTTCTGATCTGTCTTTCGTAGTAATAACCAATCACTGGTCTCTGCGTCATACTGACCACAGCCAATGACTGCCCTCTACCTAAGCACCGCCTCTGGCAGCCATCTTCAGATTTTTACCGCACGTTCATGTGTTGGGATCCTCGTGCTATTGCTCTCAAGCGTTAGTGCTATTTTTTTCACGTTTTTTCTCAAAAACTTCGTTCTTTCGGTCAAAAGAGCCTCAAGCTCCACCGACTCTCCATCCGATCAACGGGGACCCGTGTCGGATTCGTCTGCGCCCCTCAAGGGTGAAGATTTCGTCGAGCTACGCTTTTGGAGGACTCCAGAAGTTTCTCAGGCCCGGTCATGGCCCAGGAGAAGGGAAGCTCGACGCCCGGAAAGTTGTTCAGGGTCTGCCCTGGATGCCAGCTGCAGAACGTCTTCAAGGAGGACGAACACTCTTTTTGTCTTTACTGCCTACATGAGGACAAGACGCACGTGGAGAAGGACTGTGCGTTTTGCGGCAACATGTCGGAGCGGACCATGAAGGACCGCCATCAACGTCTCGCCAATTGGCTGGAAGGGAAGAGCCCGTCCGGCGAGAAGAAGAGGAAGAAATCCGAGCGGTCTTCTAAGACCTTTGAGGACGCCCCGGCGACGGGAGTCCAACATAAGGCCAAGCACCGCAAGTCCGCTGGCACCGGGAGCGCCGAACGGTCGGGCTCTACGGGCGCCAGGCTGGGCGCACCCTCCCCGGCACCATCAACCACGAGCCAACGCTCTGGGTCGGGTAAGAGGAAGGCCGAGCACCCGGCGAGGCTCCTAGAGAGGCCCCGGTCGAGCTCGAAGGCGGAGGGGGAGCGAGGCACTGTCCCCCCCTCAAGGATAAGGCGGTGAGCGCACCTAAGGTGGTGAAGGCCTTAATCCATCCGGCCAAGCCTTCTATCGAGTCTGTCGCGGCGCCCCTGGCTGAGCCTGTGGAGGCTACGCCAGTGGTGGTGACCTCGGGGCTCAGAGTCTCCCTGCCACCTCGGAGGGAGTCCTCTTTTGTGCCCATCGATAGGACCCCCGTGAAATCCCCCGTGGGGAAGAAAAAGGGGGGGCAGGGCGTCGTCGTAGATTCGGCCTCAACCTCGGAGGAGGAGCTGGTCGAAGTCTTAAGCCACGGCCTCGGCGTGGAAGAAGACCGGCCCGTCGGGATGGATCCCGACGCAGGTGACGACGACATCGTCTAGGGTACCGACGGGGCCCCTGATCGCCCGTCGGATTCCCCTCTGCCAGCGCCGCGAGACGGCTCGGCGGCCATTTTGTTGGCTATACAGTCCTTATGCTCAGAGATAAGGACGAGACTACCGTTGCCGACGGAACCTCTCCCGTCGGGGGACCCAGAACCGGGACCTTCTGGGGTTCCCCCTACCAAGAAAAGAAGGATCCACCCTCCTCCTCCTTTTCAGCCGTCGCGCCCCTTCCAGCCCTCCTCCCCGTCCACCCGAGGGGATGATACGGGGACTGACACGGCAGCGACGGGTACGGACGACGAGGTATACGACGAGGATGTACCGTCGTCGCCTCCCACCAGGGCTTCTCCGCCCGACGAGATTGGATCGTTCCACTCCATGATCGCCAGGGCATCCGAGCTTTTCCAACTCTGCCCTGAGGAGAAGAAGAAGGAAGGTTTCCTTTATCAGCGGCGCGAGGCCAAGAGGAAGACGGTCCTCGCAGTGCCTCTATTGGACGACATTTGGGATGAGGGCCTCACCCTCCTCAAGAACCCTTCCACGACGCCAGCTAGAAGAGACCGGTACGAGAAAAAGTACCGGGTCCCGGACACGGCCCCCCTGTGCCTCCGGGCGCAGCCTACCCCGGACTCCGTCGTCTCCGCGGCGGCCAGGAAAAAAGCAGGGGGGGGGGGTGCGGCCTCCACATCGACTTCCCCACCGGACGGCGAGGGAAAGAAATTGGACGCTATGGGACGCAGAGTCATCTCGTCTGCAGCGATGACGATTAAAGCTGCCAACGCCTTGGCTATCGTGGCCCGATACGACAGGGAGCTCTGGTACAAACTGGCTCCCCTGCTGGACTTCTTGCCGGACGACAAGAGGGGAGAGGCCCTGGAGATCCTGCAGGAAGGTGAGGTGGCTTCGGACCACGCCATTACCGTTGCGACGGACATCGCCGACACTGGGTTCCGCCAGTTGGGCAACGGCGTTTGCCTTAGGCGGCGTGGATGGCTCAAGGCTACGGACTTCCGTCAAGACGTTCAGACCAGAGTCCTGGACATGCCCTTCGATGGGAACAACCTGTTTGGGAAAACAGTGGACGATTCCCTTCAGGCCATTAAAGCGGACACCGAGACGGCCCGGGCCCTTGGAGTTCTGCAACAACGACGGACGCCCTTTCGGAGCGGCGGAGGCAAGGGCGCCTCCAAAGGTTCCGGCGGCGGTTCCTCCTCCTACCGTCAAGCGGCCCGCTCGTCGTCTCAGGAGGCCTACAGAGGACGAGGCAAGTCTGGCGGACCCCGCCATCGTCGCCAAGGACAAGACGGCAAAGCCTCGTCGAAGCAGGATTGAACCGGCCGTGGGGTCGGGCCCCCACCGAAGCACCCCGGTGGGAGGCCGGCTGGCGAGCTTCGTCAGCGTGTGGGAGTCCATCTCCACCGACCGTTGGGTGCTGGACGCCTTGGCACGGGGCCACGCGCTCGAGTTTCAAAGAAAGTGTCCGCGCGTCCCCCCCGTGGCCAGGAAAGAACTTCACGTCGCTCAACTTCTCCTGGAGGTAAAGGCGATGCTCAGGAAGGGCGCCATCGAACTCGTCCCAAGGAGGCTTCGGGGATCCGGAGTTTACTCGAGATACTTCCTCGTGAAGAAGAAGACGGGGGGATGGCGCCCCATCCTGGACCTGCGACGTCTGAACAAGTTCATCAAGGCGCAAAAGTTCCGGATGGTCACCCTCCAGCACGTCCTGGGTCAGCTGGAGGAAGGAGACTTCCTGTCGTCGTTGGATTTGGAGGATGCCTACTTCCATATTCCCATCCTGAAGGGGCACCGAAAATTCCTCAGGTTTGTGGTCCAAGGGCGTCATTACCAGTTCAAAGCCCTCCCCTTCGGACTACGGTCGGCACCCAGGGTGTTCACCAAGTGCCTCGCACTGGTGGCGGCGCAGCTGCGCCGCGAAGGGATCCACGTCTACCCCTACCAGGACGACTGGCTCATCCGAGCCAAGACAAGGGAGCTCGCCGTGGTTCAAACGGCAAGGACCGTCCAACTTCTCACGGACCTGGGATTCTCCGTGAACTACGCCAAATCCCACCTGGTACCCGCGCAAGACGCTCTGTTTCTGGGAGCGTGGCTCAACACGGTGTCCCTTCTGGCCTCCCCGTAGGAGAGGACCAGGACCATCCTGGGCAAGGTGCAGCGGATGTTGGTGGCCGACGCGGCCAAGGTGAGGTCCATCAAGTCCCTCCTCGGAATGATGTCTTCCTGCATCTACCTCATTCCCATGTGCAGGCTCCGGATGCGCCCGTTGCAGGAGTTCCTGGACGCGCGCTGGATCCAAACGACGGGCAGCTTCGAGGAAAGGATCGCACTCGACGAGAGTTTCCGACGAGCGATCCGGTGGTGGGGCACCCGCGCGCATCTGACGGCGGGCATGGACTTCCAGACCCCAGCCCACCAGGAGGCAGTGACCACGGATGCCTCCCTGGAAGGGTGGGGAGCGCACACCGAAAATCTGCACGCAAGAGGCCTTTGGCTCCCGACGGAGAAATCCTTACATATCAACGTCCTGGAGCTCCGTGCAGTGTTTTGGGCCCTCAGGTCCTTCCTTCCGTCCCTCAAGGGCAAGGTGGTGAGGATCTTCACCGACAACACCACCACCATGTTTTGCATCAGGAAACAGGGCGGAACCAGGTCCCCAGCACTGTCCAAGGAGGCGCAGGACCTGTGGCATTGGGCAGTCGCCCAAGGGATGTTTCTGGTGCCGTTTCATCTGGCAGGGATAAAAAACACCATTGCCGACTCACTCAGCAGGGAGCTGCGCTCGTGCCACGAGTGGGAACTACGGCAGGATCTAGTGGATCGCCTCTTCCGACGGTGGGGCACACCCCAGATCGACCTGTTCGCGACGGCGACGAACTCCAAGTGCCGGAGGTTCGCCAGCAGGTTTCCCCAGGCGAGGAGCATGGGCGATGCTTTCTCGTTCCCCTGGGAGGGCCTGTTCCTCTACGCGTTCCCTCCTTTGCCACTGCTAATCCGGCTCGTCAACCAGCTCAAGAGGTCACGGTGCAGGATGATCCTCGTCGCACCTGCGTGGCCGAGGCAGATATGGTTCCCGGACCTTCTGGACTTGTCAGCGTCCCCGCCAATCAAGCTGCCGGTGGACGCGGATCTGCTCTCCAGGGAAGGAGGCGCCATCCTCCACCACGACCCGAAATCGCTGAACTTGCAGGCCTGGCTCCTGCAGCACTAGAGTTTGGAGGATACGACATACCGGCCGACTGCAGAGAGGTTCTTGCAAAGGCCAGGGCGTCCTCGACTCTTAAATGCTACGGACACAAATGGAAGAGGTTCTCTGTCTGGTGCCACGCACAGAAGATTAACCCTCTACGGATTACGGCTCCCCAAGTACTGCCGTACCTGCTGACGCTGGCCAAAGCTGGACTGGCACACGCGTCCATCAAGATTCATCTTGCTGCGATCTCCCGATACACCAGAACCACGGGGCGGACGTCCTTGTGGTCTCATCGTCTGGTGAAAGAGTTCATGAAGGGACTGTTCAGATCGTTCCCGCCGGTGAAGGCTCCGGCCCCGGCGTGGGAGCTCAACGTGGTGCTGACCAAGCTCATGGGACCTCCGTTCGAGCCTCTGCACTCGGCCCCGTTGAAGTTTCTGTCGTGGAAAACAGCGTTTCTTGTGGCCATCACCTCCGCACGACGGGTGGGAGAGATCCAGGCCCTTTCCTGCAAGGCCCCGTACTTGACTTTTCACGACACGAGGGTAGTGCTCAGGACGCACCCCTTCTTCATGCCCAAGGTACCGTCGGACTTCCACCTCAACGAACCCTTGGTGTTGCCTGTATTCTTCCCGTCGCCTTCGTCGCCGGCTGAGAGAACTTTGCACTCGCTGGATGTGGCTAGAGCGCTGAAGTTCTACGTGGACCGCACAAAGTGTTTTCGGAAGACGTCACAACTCTTTGTGAATTTTGGACCTGTCAATCAGGGGAAGGCTCTCTCGAAGGCTTCCATTTCCAGATGGCTCTCCGGCTGTATCATGTACTGTCATCGGTTGGCAAACCGACCGCTGCCTGGCCGTCCGAGAGCCCATTTCACCAGAGCGATCGCAGCTACCACGGCGTTCCTTTCTGGTGTGCCCCTGCTGGACATATGCAGGACTGCTACGTGGAGGTCTACGCACACCTTCACGAAGTTCTACTGCGTCGATCGGGATTCCAGGGAGGAGTCCAGGGTCGGCCAAACAGTGCTGCGCAACCTGTTCGCCTGAGGTGAGCCTGGTGAGGAGGTAAGATGCTTAATGTTGAGTTTGATGTAATGCTTAATGTTGAGCCTTTGCCACCTCCCGTGGTTGTGCATGTGTGTACTGCTATGTATTCTTTATTCATGAGCATGTGAATCCATGCCAGACCCCATGCTGGAGAAGGAACAAGTTACTTACCTGTAACTGTTGTTCTCCAGCATGGGTCTGGCATGGATTCACATGCGAACCCTCACGCCTACCCCTCTGCGGCTCTTCACTTGGTCATACTGCCACTTCACGTGCTTCCAAATCTGAAGATGGCTGCCAGAGGCGGTGCTTAGGTAGAGGGCAGTCATTGGCTGTGGTCAGTATGACGCAGAGACCAGTGATTGGTTATTACTACGAAAGACAGATCAGAAACGAAACTGATACTGGTTTTTTCTTTACCGAGGATTCCCAGCCTGACGACGGGGAATATTCATGAGCATGTGAATCCATGCCAGACCCATGCTGGAGAACAACAGTTACAGGTAAGTAACTTGTTCCTTACCCAAATCAGCCCGCAATGTATTACCCAGAACCCCCGGCAAAGACCCACATGGGAGAAGGGGTGCCCAAGGCCTGGGATATTACTGCCGACTTTGCTAGAGCTCTGGCTGCCCTGCGTTACAGCTTTCCCCCCCAGGGAGTCCCGGCAGTGTGCCAATACCTCCCTGAAGGGAAAAGCTGTAATGCAGCCCAGCCGCAACTCCTTGACAGTTGGAGATGACGTCCCTGGCCTTGGACATCCTTGTACCAAGTGGGTGTATCATCCCCTAAGCACAGCGGCAGCTCCAGGGAGCCCCCGCAGGATCCCCATTCCTCCCCGGAGGTGACACCTGTAACGTAGCACAGCCAGAGGTGCAGCCAGGGCTTGCAGATGGGCAACCCACATGGGAGTCATCCGCTCCCAGGAAAACACCAATGTTCTTCTGGCATGGGGGTCAATTTGTGGCCTGCCCCTGCAATTGTGTCCCAGCCCACCAAAATATCTGCCCAGACGGCCCATTTCCAGCCCCAGTCTCACCCACCCCACTGACAGTGGGACCTAACCATAGAATAATAAAAAAAACAGTACTCGCATAACATTGCAGCTGCTCACATAGAAAAAGCTGAATGCGTTACCTACGGTCACCCCGGCCAAAACAAACCTACACTCATATTTTCCAAGCATGCCCCCCCTTGCAAGCCATCCCTGGTGGTCTACTGAACTTCACCCCCCTTGTGAAAAAACATTTGCCCCTTCCTACGGGAAGATATCTGCCCCTAGGGAGGGCTGCATGAGGTGCCCCCCCCACACACTCCATTTGGGGTGGGGGGAGAAGCCCACCCCAAAACTTAAGACAGGCCCCCCAATGGATGGGGCAGTAGGGATTGGGCACTCTGGGGGCACATTGGCACACCAATGTGCACATCTGCGCCAAGGCAAGTTTGGTAAACAAAGAAAAAAATTGAAAATGGCAGGCTGCACTTTAGGGGGAACTGAGGGGTACCCTAAACCGCTGGGGAATTTTGTAATGTGACGGGGGGGTGCACCTCTCCACCACCCCCAAATGGGGGGGTGGTGCATCTCATGTAGCCCTCCTTGGGGGCAGATAAAATGGGGGGGCTGCCATGCACTCCTCCCTGGGGTCAGGTGTACCTTCCTAGGAGCAGATATCTGCCCTCAGGGAGGGCTGCATGACATGGCCCCCACTCCATTGTGGGTGGGGGGAGGGGTCCACCACCCCTTCCCATTAGAAAATTCCCCATCGGTTTGGGGTGCCCCACATCCCCATCTAAAATGCGGTCTACCATTTTCACTTTTTTCCTTTTGGTTACCCAACTCCCCTTGGCGCAGATGGGCCCAATAGTGTGCAATTCTGCCCCCAGGGTGCCCAAAACCTACTGCCCCACCCATTGGGGGGCCTGTCTGCATTTTGTGGTGGCCCTCTCCCCCCTCACCCCAAATGGGTGGCGGGGGCACCTTATACAGGCCTCCTTGGACCTCCTACAAACGGCTGCCTGAGATACACCCGCCCTCCATTTGGGGTAGGGGGGGAGAGGGCCACCAAAAATTGTGGGACAGGCCCCCCAGTGGGTGGGGCAGTAAGGTTTGGGCACCCTGGGGGCAGATTAGCGCCCATCTGCGCCAAGGGAAGTTTGGTAAACAAAGAAAAAAATTGAAAATGGTACACTTCACTTTAGGGCGGGCTGAGGGGCACCCTAAACCTCCGGGGGAAATTTGCAATGTAAAGAGGGGAGGCCCTCTCTTCTCCCCTGCCCCCACACCGAATGAAAGGGGGGCCATCTCAATCAGCCCTCCCTGGGGGCGGATAAGAAGGGGGGGATCTCATGCAGCCCTCCCTGGGGTCAGATGCCCCTTCCTAGGAGCAGATATCTGCCCCAAGGGAGGGCTACAAGGGGTCCCCCCATTTTCCCCTTGGGGTGAGGGGAGAACTCCACCCCCCTTTTCCGTAAAATAAATCCCTGGTGCCTAGTGGCCAGTCCTCCCCACTCCGACCTAAATCTCCTTTTTTTTTTTCTCATTTTGCCCCCTTCCCTGGGGGCAGATGATCAGCCATCTGCCTCCAGGGGGGGCCTAACCTGCAGGCCCCATCCTTTGGGGGGCCTACACACTTTTTCTTGGTGGCCTTCCCCCCTCCAATTGGACTGGGGGGCCACCTCATGTACTCCTGCCTGGGGGCAGGAATGTGCCCCTAGGCAGGGCTACAAGGGGTGGCACCCCTTTCCACTTGGTGTGGGAGGGCCACCACCCTTTTGTGTGCCAGAAATATCCCTAGTGCCTAGTGGCCCCCCCACACCGACCACCACCACCCCCCGTCCCCAGCCCTGTTGCATTAATTTATTTTTTTAATTTGCCCCCTTCCCTGGGGGCAGATGATCAGCCATCTGCCCCCAGGGGTCCATATGTACCCCCATGCTCTGGAAGCTTGGGGGGGGGGGCTGCTTACTGTAAGCTCCCCCTCGCATTCAAAAGACATCCGTGGTGTCTAATTGCTTTGCTAGCCACGGATCGAGCACTCTGCACCCGATCCGTGACCAGCAATGCTGTCACACAAGGTGTCGTTGGAAATGGGAGATTTTCCCCTTTCCAACGACACCTCTCTCAATCTCCGGCTTGAAATACAGCTGGAGATTGAAGGAGAAGGAGAAGGGAGTTTACCTTGTCTTTTCACCGCTGCAGCCTGAAATGGCTGCCACAGTGAAATTACTTTCTCTTTCACAGCGGCGTGCATTACGCACGCCAGCGTGATATTGAAGGTAATCCAGCCCCTTGGCAGTGAGGGGGGACCTCCCCCTCACATAGCCCGGGGGTTGGATTACAGTTTTGAGCGATCCCTGATTTGCAGGGATCGCTCAAAACAAGGTGCCAAAAAGGATGAGCTATCTCATCCTTGGCACTTAAGGGGTTAATACATTCAGTCCTTTAATAGGGTTGTGTAAACCTTTCACATTCTAAGAGGCTTTGTTAAGTGGCATGTTTTAAATTGAGGTAAACGTAAAAATCAAAATGTTCAGCATTAAAAACATATATCACTAGCTGGGGTACCCGCTGTTGTCCGTGTCTTGATTGAGTAGTGTCTCATGTGCCCTGGAGGATGTTGCTCTTGTCCTCTGGTCGGCAAGTCGTGCTGCTGTTTGTTGTTGTGTTTCAGAAGCTCTTGATATTGATTTTCACTTTGCATCAGATGGAGCTTTTCCAAATGATGTTTATTATTTGTGTGGCGCTTTTTAGTCACTCAATGTCTTCATCACATTTGAGAAAATGTCAAAGAAAGATTTCAAAGGAATAACATCAAACATTTGGCTTCAGACCCTTTTCAAAATGTTGCCTCCTTCTAGTACCTACTGTAGTGAATTGGGGTGAGCTTCAGTAAATGAGGGTGTCTACGGAGTACATTTCTTGCATGCAAACATAGATTACCATCTTGCCCCAGACAAATGAGGAATCCATGAAAAATTTGGTAGCAGTGGGTTCAACAGTGTGGATTTGTACAAGCCAGACATAAAGCCATCAATACATTCCGCTTTATATATAAACATTATTGTAGTTGTTAGCATGACATTGTGAATAGAGAGATAATGTGAAAACCCCTTATAGATGCACTGCTTTTCCTGCAAAAGTGATAACATGAAAGGAGAGACAGATAAGGGATGGGGATAGACAAACAAAGTCAACCTGAATATCTTCAAGGACCCAAAGATAAAGAACTACAGATAGAATCTTGGTAATAGGTAACCCACCTATTTGTATAGGTCTGTTAAACAAGTTGGTAGAGTGGCTGAGCAGCTGTACTGGGTCTGTGGTAAAAATGACTATGTAAAGTAAATGGCAACTTTGCCTTTCTCTGGGGGCCAGTAGTCAGCCCCAGCGAAATGGAGTCAGAGGGAAGTCTAAAAGACAACCCTGGGTTACCGCACTAAAGGTGCAGTGTAACCCATACAAGAACAGGGGCTCTTGGAGTGGTGTGCTCCAGTGCCCAAGATCACACAATGAATGCACATAGGCCAAAACACAGGTGGAAAAAAAGATGTACACTCTTACCAGGTGGAAAAATAAACTCCAGAAATCCAGCAAAGCTGCTGGGGGACTCACTAGGTGAGGGAAATTAGCCCTAGAAGGAGAATTCTCCCTAACAGGCGCTATTTGCATTAGGAGCCGTGTTGTGGAGAAACTGTGCGTCCCATTTGTTTTTGCATGTTGCGTCCAGCCAGCTGACGGGATGCGTCAGCTTCGTTGATCATGGGACAGCGCTGCCCGAGGCCTCTCCTATGAACACGACGGGAATGCCTCAGGAAGCAGCCCAAACCTCATCCACACAGTCACCATGGACCACCAGGGATATAGTAAGAGGAAATAAAATATATTGACTTTATAAAACTGCAAAATAATAATAAAGTGCCAGAGCGGGAGCGCGAAGATTAGGCGGCCACCTCACACAATGCTTGGGCACGCGGACAACATGAGAATGTGAGTGTTAGTTAAGATCTTATTAGAATCCATTGAATACACTATTCTCAATGTTTATGGTACCACCTCTCCTTCCTTTTGGCCAGAACTCAGAAACTACATTATTCACTCCAATCCTCATAATCTAATTGCGTGTGGAGATTGTAACGAGATTATAGATGCTTTTCTTAATAGTAAATGTAGTGTATGCTTCAAAAGCACCAGATCCCATAAATAATTTCAAAATTTCGGAATTAGGCCTCATTGATGCATGAAGTATGACTCATCCCTCTGATTTAGAGTTCACCTTTTTCTCCATCTCCCCAATTCTTTTTCGAGTTTAGACTTCATATTCCTTTCTAGATCTATGTCAAATCTTCTTAATACTTCAATTGAATGTATAGCACTATCAGACCATGCTCCCGTCCATAGCCAACTCGCAACTACACAGAATAGTCACAATTCAAATAGGTGGAGATTTAACACAGCCCTTTTGAAGGAGGAACTTTTTATGCCCTTCATTACTCAAAAACATAGTAATTTCTTCTCAGAGAATAATATTCAAGATACGTCCTTTGTCAATAATTGGGACTGCTACAAGGCTGTACTTAGGGGTCAGATTATATCTTTTTTCGCTAATAAATATTTAAACCAAGAATCTGATATTCTTAAACAACTGAAATCTCTTGATCCCAATATGCACATACTAATGCTTTTCCTATTCTGAATATTATTAAAGTAAGACCTCAATATAATAAAATCACTTGACAATATTCCTGTGCTAACATTTTAAAATATAAGGCGAAAATCTACTATTTCCCCAATAAAACAAGCAAATAACTTGCATTGTGCCTTAAACTTAAAAGGGAAAAGGCTTGGGTCACTGTTATCACAGATCAGATAGGGGGGTAGGACATTTTCAGATAAAAAAATTATTCATGTTTTTTCTAAATTCTCAGAATTAGAGCCTAATAACCCTCACAGTCGAGACTTTCTTCAGCACGTCCCTCATTCTACAAATCTAAGTGTTTATCTTGACTCACTGAATGTCCCTATCTCTCCTAGTGAAAGTCTTAAAGCCATAAGAGACCTCAAAAAAGGTACACCCCTGCCCTAGATGGCTTCCCCATTGACTTTTATGGACATTTTAATAACGTATTAGTCCCTAAACTCAATAAAATGTTCTCTCATTTTATTACAGCACATAAATCACCAGACTCTTTCTCCGAAGCTATGTTAATTGTTTTCCCTAAGCCTAATAAAGATCCTGAATTGCCCAAAATTATCGACCAGTTTACCTCAAATACGGACTGCAAGGCTTTAGCTAAGATTGTACCAAATGGACTTCTTCGTTTTTTACCTAATTTAATAAAGAACAATCAGGTAGGGTATGTCAAATTAAGACTTTCCTCCTCTAATTTAAGTCTATTTTCAGACATATTCGATATTATCCATAAAACCAAAGATCCATGTGCAGCCGTAGCACTAGATGCTGAAAACACTCTTTACAGGGTTGAATGGGACTATAGTTCTGAAGCCCTCAAATGGCATGGTATTGGCACTCCTTTTAGTTCTATGATTAAAGTGTAATATTCAAATCCTAAAACAGCTATTTTTATTAATGGACACATGTCATATGTCCCCCTGTTTGGAGGTAAACCTCACGGCTGCCCTCATTGCCCACTTCATTTTATCCTGGGGATGGAGCCCTTTTTAGAAGCAATTAGACAGGATAATAATATACAAGGCATTGATGCTATTGGGGTACAAGTTAAAACAGCGGCATATGCAGATTTTATTATTGCTCCTGAAGAACCTTGATATTCGTGTACATTACTTGTTAGACATCATTTCACGCTTTTCACTAGCACCTGGTTGTAAATTAAACACAGAAATCAGAAATCTTACCTCTTAACTCACATTGTACTAGGCATCACACCCAGACCTTTGGCTTGAAATGGTGTCCGAAAATTATAAAATATTTAGGTATTCATGTCTCCTCATCCTTTAAAGATACCACTAATCAGAACACAACTGCCCTATTATCAAGGAGTTAACATATTCTTGATCACCTGTTTATCCTGGTGGGGTCTCATTGAACCTATTAAAATGATGGGTTCCCCAATAATGTTGTATCTGCTCTATATACTACCACTCCCTCTCCTTTTTTTGATTTTTCAAACAACTTTTATTTAAGTTAACATGTTGTAAGTACAAAAACAAACTTTGCATCAGACACAGTTTAGTATGAATACTTTTGGGGAATGGCACCTGGATCTGCAGGTTTGCTGAATAACAATGCAGTATAGACCTGAATTAGCTGCGCCCGAATCGGATTGGCTCCCCACATGATTCTTGATACGCATGCTAACATGCCAGTTTATCAACAGTATGTATAATACGGTCCGATAGCACAGCAAGTAGAGCGCCTGCTTTGACATCTGTGCAGAGCCTGCTGACGCAGGTTTGAATCCCGGCAGGGCCAAACGCAGCCTTTCATCCTTCCGAGGTCGATAAATGAGCACCACACACCGTGGGTAATAATAAGCAGCGCTCAGATGCCAGAGGGTTCGTAGCGCTATTTAAATGCTAAATTATTATTATTATTATAAATATCACAGCTGATGAAGTCCAGAGAAGAGTAAAAGTTCCAGCCACTCCCTTGTTGCTTCCAGCGGCATGGCGGGATCACAGAGGAGTAAAATGTTGCATCATTGGGGACCTAGCAGCCACTGCAGGATATCGCTCGGAATAGTCAATGAATGGGGCCCACACTGAGACATACTTTGGGTAACGCCTTTCATATAGTGCCTTGATTTTGTCTGTCACCAGTATGCCCCATGCCTTAATCCACCACTCCGGGCCCTCGTTCGTCTTCCAGGTGCGGGCAGTGGCCAGCTTTGCTGCCAGAAAGAGATGACCAATTAAGGTTGCCATTGGACCAGTAAGGGGCACAAAATCACCACTCATGGGTCCATGGGGAGGGTCAACCCTGTGAACTTTTATTCTAGCCAGCACCTCCTTCAGTAAAGGTCTACCTTGGGGCATGACCACACCATGTGAAACAGGTAGCCCACTGCTTCGCATCGCCGCCAACAAATAGCAGGGTAACCACTGTCCATGTGATGCAGCCTCTCCGGGATGAAATACCATCTGTAGCAAAACTTTTAGATACATTCCTTATCTGTGATGCAACGGGAGGACTTGAGCATCCACCCCCATATTCTCAACCATGCCTCATCCTCGATGGGGCTCCCCAAATCGTCCTCCCATTTAGACATATGGGGCATGCACGCAACTAGATCTCTTGTATCCTGAAGCTTGTAGAACTTTGAGGTCCGCCCCCCCCATAGTACCCTCCTGTAATGTCAGCTCGAGGGCAGATAGGGCCCTAACAGTCGCCTTCCTCATGTTTGAGTGGGAGGCCCAATGCCCCAGCTGCATATAACTGAAGCGCTCAGACTTTTGCAGGTTAAAAGTAAGCTTGCATTCTTAGAATGTCATTGGCCTATTACTTATTTATAAAGCTTCCGTAAGCACTTCAGACATCCCTCCATCCATTTATTAAAGCCCCCCCGCATCCTGGTAGGAAGCCTGGGATGTTCCACACAGGCAAAAGAGTCCCGAAACCCCTAGAAATAACCCATCTGCGAAAGGCCCTTCCCATGTAGTAGAGTGTGTTTTTGGTTGTTGCGAGCAAAGGGAAGCCACGTTCCTGCCCCAGCTGTCTCCCTTCTGTTAGGTAACCGAGATAGGTCGATTGACGATTGGGCCTGTTCGACTAATTTCCATTTTGGCATTTAGGTGGACCCTCCCCAGGTGAAAGTGTGCGAGAACTGCGCTGCGAGATTACAGTGAACCACATCTGGGACCCCCAAACCTCCCACCCTCGCTGGCTTTAGCAAGACCCTCCTGGATATTCTAGGCCGCTTATTCCTCCAAATGAAACCGAAAGTACTCCCCTGAAGTGTGTGAAGGTCTGAGTCCGGGACCCTCACTGTCACTGTTGAGCTCAGGTAGTGCCAAGCGTGGGACCAAATTCATTTTGAGTACTGGGATGGGGCCAAACCAGGAAATCTCTTGGTGCGCCACCTCTCAAAATACCGGGACAGTTCCAAAAACAGCGGGGGAAAGTTGCTTCGATATTCCTCAGATGGCTTGCTCGGGATACAAACCCCCAAATACCGGATAGAGTCCCGGGTCAATTGTATAGGGGCAAGCGCCCCTAGAGCTGCTTTCTCCTGGGGCCTGAGAGACGCACCCAGACCGTGCAACTTGCCATAGTTCACCTGAAAGGCCGCAGCCCGACCAAACTCGTCTGGCTCCTCCAACACCACTGCCAAAGAGGAGGCAGAGTTGCTCAGGGTAAGCAAGATGTTGTCTGCATAAAGGGACACTTTATAGTCTGTACCACCCACCTTCACACCCTCACTAGCCTCTTTAGTCCTAATGCGGTTGGCCAGTGGCTCTATGCATAAGGCGAAGATTAACAGATAGCGGGCAGCCCTGCCTTATGCCTCTGGTGATGATCAGGCTGGATCATAATGCCCCATTCACACAGAGGTGTGTGGATTGGTGCCGATAGATCGCCATAGCACAGCAGTTAACCCAGGTCCAAACCTAAAACTTTCAAGGACCATTCCTCAGGTAGCCCCTGTCCACTCTGTTGAAGGCTTTATGGGCATCCAGCGTGATGATCCCCAGATCCAAGCCCAACCTCCTCCCCACCTCCAGCAGACCCAGTATGCGTCTCACGTTATCCTGTGCCCCCCTGTCCTGTAATGAATCCCGTCTGATCCCCATCTATGAGCCCGGGTACAACCCCCATCATACGTCGTGCCAATATTTCTGAAATATGTTTTGAATCCACATTAGTTAGTGCGATAGGGCGATATGCTAGGTGCAGAGAGATGGCTCCTTCTCCTATTTAGGAAGTAAGACAGTCGTCAAGGCCCCCTTTTGGAGGTCCTGAAAGAGTTGAACAACCTCACCAGCAGGGGGACAAAAATATTGCAAAACCGCTTGTAAAAGGGTGCCATGAAGCCATCGGGACTCCGGCCTTATTTTTCAGTGATTTTATAGCACATTCTACCTCTCCGGATGATATAGGTGCCTCAAGTGCCTCTTGGTCTACTAGAGGGAGGCGAGGCAGGTGAGTGTCCCTCAGATAGCGGGCTTGGGGCCTCCACCAGCGGGAACTCCCCCTTAAATACTGCAGAAAAGTGTGCTTCAAAGATTCCCATCTTGGCGGACTCCTCACGCTGTAACACCCCGTTTTTATCACGAAAGGCCTGAACCGAGTTCTGGGCCTGGAGTTTGCGCAGCTTAGCTACCAGTAGCCGGTTAGCCCGATTACCCTTGGCGTAATAAAGCTGCCTAGTTTTCAATATTGCATGGGCTGTTCTGTCTGCCAGATGCGCTTCCGCGCCACTGTTGGAGCCCGCATTGCTCTGTGGGACCCCGAACTCTTGTGATTCTGCTTGTTTTGGGCAACTTCCTTTTTTAGCCCCTTGCGGATGAACTTCCTCGCTCTGGTATATGCTGCTGTCCTGCTAATGTTTGCCCCTTACCACCGCCTTCATGGCATCCCACACCATGTCCTGCGAAGGACCAGACTTTTAATTTTCAATAAAGTAGTTAGAGATTACTTCCCTTATCTCCCCGGCCAGCATGGGATCCCTAAGCACCGGATCATACAGTTTCCAAGGGCGTCTGGGCATCACAGGTCTGTCCAGGATTGCTAGGGTCACCAGCATGGGAGCATGGTCAGATAGTGAACGTATGCCTATTTCCGTCTCTGGGATACATGGGTATAGTGCGCTGGGTATCCATGCTAGGTCCAACCATGAGAAGCTTGTGGACATGTGAGTAAAAGGAGAATTCCCTACTTTCCCCGTGAACTTGCCTCCATATATCCGCTAAACTCAATTCTCGGGGAGGAAAAGGCAAAACGTTGTGGAATATTTGAAGTCCAACTAATGGGCGAAAGAGTCTTGTCTACTACGGGGTTGGGGACCAAATTGAAATCCCCACCCAGGAGGATCCGTCCCTCAGCTAATGACAGTATTTTGAGTAGGAGACTTTCCAGGAACCTGTCTTGGCCGACGTTGGGAGCGTCCAAAGACACCAAAGTGAATGTGCAATCCCATATTAGGCCCTTAATGCATAAATATCTCCCCGCTGGGTCTTGTAGGACATTAACTTTGATGATCAGGATTTGCCTGCCCACCAGAATAGCAACCCATCGCTTTTTCTCTTCCCGGAGGCAAAGTACTGGTGTGGGAACTCCGATTTTCATGTTCCTTTCGTCTTGAGCAAGTAGGTGAGTCTCCTGCAGGAACACTAAAGAGAGGGACATGTCCCTTATTTTACCCAGAACTGACTTTCTTTTGACTGGGGAGTTCAGGCCCTGCACGTTCCATGTGCGCATTCCACCCCATACCCCAGCTTGCAACTTCATTAACTGATTTCAAGTGCATGCCCCTCATGCGCCCCGGATAACACAGCTATCCTAGATCTCATGGACCCCACAGGAACCTCTAACCAACCACTCGTGGATCACCTTCAGGTGTTCCTGACCGGACCCCTCAAACACCTTCCTCTGCCCACCTTGCACCATATTTGCGAGGAGGCTGGCCCCCTCTTGGCTCTCCCCTCTGGACTCAACAGTCCCTCCGATAGGGAATGCACCAGTCAGCGCCTCCCCTGGTGGGTGAAGTGGGGGGGCCAGTTGGGAAGCCCCACTGATAGGATTTCCCTTGTGCGTTGCCTCTCAGATAATGGACTCAACACTTCATGTTTCATTAGGGCAGCTGCTGCAAGGTCCTGTTACAAGGAGAGAGACCTATTGCGAAAAGTGATAGTGGGCATAGGTCTAACTGCTGCCATTAGGCGATACTTCGGTTGGAAAAAGTGAACCCGAGACAGAGAGCCTATCCTGGTTTGATGCATTGCGGCGATCTAATGTGGTGTGTTCTGTCGAGCTCAATGTCCTGTTCCGCAGGCAGTTTGAGGATGGAGCAAAACAGGTTGGGTACAAAGGTTGCTAATAACTCGTCTCGTACTGCAGAAGAGATACCTCAGATATTGTTCCTGTGGGATCGATTCTCCCCGTCCTCCTGCTTGCCCTCCAGGGCCGTGCAGCGCGCCTCCAGGGACTCCAGATGGTAGGCACATTGCTCCACCATGTAGGATTGCTCAGTGTGTGTCCGCTCTGCGACTCTCGAGTCCAGTGCCAGGATTTTATGGAAGAGTTCCTCCATACTTTTCTGAATCCCCTTGTGGATTTCGGCCAGCAGATCCTGCCGGTCGGATTCCGTGGACATCTGCATGAACATGGTCGGAATAGGGTCAGTGCTGTGTACCTGTGCTGTCATCAGCTCTGTGCGCGTGTTCCTGTCCACCACCTGCAGCAAAGTGGAGATGTTCCCCTGTTTGCCATTTTTCGGGACTTTAGTCATAGCGGTGGTTGCAGGGTTTTGGGTCTCTGGCTGATCAAGAATGTTAGTCTGCGACAGCGCTCCACTCCCAGAGAAACCGTGGACAGCCAGCAGGAGAGTGCCCCTTCCAGGGGGACACGCAGTATGCGGGCACAGGACCAACCAGCTTGTACCCTTATTGGACCTTGTTGTAAGCAGCCAGTCCACCTCGAGTGCCCGCCAGGGCCAATTGCAGTTGAGGCACCAAGAAGCACCTTGGGGAGTAGAGGTGGCCTGCCCCTAAAGCTGGGCAGAGAGACGGTGGGGATTTAGCGCAGAAGACGTTACTTTGGGTTGGTTCTTTGTCCCATTGCTTGTGGCCCCTACAGAATGGGTGCAATGCGATGCCTTAAACTGTGCGAGTTACAGGGTCTCGCGTACCTCATGCCTTCAATGTCCTGCCGTGATCCCTAGTCCAGCTACAGCTATATTGGGGGGTGCACAAGCTATAGATGTTGTATGGGAGCTTCCATGGCGTGGGTTGGCCCCCTCCTAGACATGCTCCGCACTCACGGGCCGCAAACACCTAACATTCACCTCCCTGAATCACACAAGCTTCCATTGTCCACAATGAGCTGATCCATCCCCTCCGGTGCCAGGACCAGCCCCAAAGACGACCAGTTGGTGCAGTCAGTCCAGGGGCCCCCACAGTCCCCACCCAGCAGCAACAGCAGTGCTCCCAGTTTTTCAGCTTTGCTCCCGCAACAGTGAACTCCCATGACCAAGGGGGCGGGTGTTCACCTCTACACTCTGCTCTGCTGTGCTATGCACCACCGCAAACTTCACTGCGGGGTGCAGGGCCCCTCCTTCCCGCAAGGCCAGGCTACCGGAATGGTGCCACACTGCTCCGGTTGTCCCCCAGTCACCTGGGCTGCGCTGAACTCTGCCTCACCAAGGATGGCCCCGATGCGGGACACAGGGCTGCTCCTCCTCTACGGGCAGGCTTCGCCCAGCCGATGCTACGCTGCTCCGGTAGCCGTCCCAGGCAAGGCACACAGACCCCTCGAAAGCGGCCCCGAAAAGGAACAGCAGTCGGGGTCGCAGGGTGGACAATGCTCACTCCTCACAGACTAGGGTGGCGCGGATCCGCCATCTTCCAGCCTGCCATGTGGCTCCCCTGGCTCGGGTCATAACTATGGATGCCTGCTCACACTGAGCTATAGATTTCAGCTGGGTGCAGCGTCTACTGTCTGGAATGCCATGTTGTCATTTCAATTAGGGGTGATTCCTAAAAGATGGCTATATACCTCCCCCCTCACAGCGCCAGAGGCATTCAGGTGGCCATCTTCCCCTTGCTTCTTTTTTTAAAGCCATAGATGTCAGAATCCGAGCCCTCGGATTCGTGACTCACCTGTTTGCTTCTTGTGGATTTCTTCTTTGAGTTTGCGGGTGTCTTTTTCCTGGACGAGCGTCCCTTATAAAGGTAAGCTCTAGAGTCTTCTGAATCCAGTCTGCTGGGCTTCGGTGAGCGCGCACGTCCGTGACTCCTGGTCGCGCCGGAACCAGGATAAGGAAGACAGGGTAACTAGGTTTGTGAATAGAGCACGCGAAAGGAATAGGAAGGGGGGACCAGGAAGGATGGATGATGGATACCAGGATTCGCGAAGGAAAGGGAGCTTGGTACTAGAACACAACTTTCCAGGCGAGGCACAGGCAAGCAAAGCGTTGAGACGAGCGGAGGCATGTCTATTTTCAAGGTAGCATGAGATCCACACAGACGACTAGACCTCACCGAAGACATGGCGTCGGCCATGTTGAAGGTGAACGGAGTAGTGGCTATTGACTGAGGGACCAGGCAGACCAGAAGGGTCGATATCGCCGATTCAAGACAGCATGCCTCATCCTAAACTCCAGTCCCCCCGGCTTGCCTGGATGAGCCCGATGAAAACGTTGCAATAGGCGTGGTGCAGTCATACTGGAGACAGGTTCCCAAGTTCGTTCGCTAGGTGGATTTGTCCTTCCATTCCACCAAATATTGGAGACAACCTCTTCTGTATCTGCAATCATAGATCCGGGACACTTTGAACTCTATTTGACTGTCAACAAGGAGTGGAGGAGGTCGAGGACTTGGCTTGGTTGACTGGTAGAAGGGTTTCAGCAGTGATGTATGAAAAACAGGGTGGATCTTCTTCCAAGTGGTTGGTAATTGGAGCCGAAAGGCGACTGGGTTGATAATCTCTATTACTGTGAAGGGTCTGTAGAAACGAGGAGCCAACTTGTTGGGTCTCAGATGTTTGGGTAGATAACGCAATGAGAGCCAAACTTTATCTCCGACAGTGTAAGAAGCCCCGGGACGCCTTTTGGTATCTGCAAACCTCTTTGTCCATCCTGGCCTTTTCTAGATGTTCCTTAACTTGCTTGTGAATGGAGATTAGTTGAGCGATCCAAGCGTCTACTGAAGGAGTCAATGTGGGTGGTGGCAAGGGTGTGGGTAATACTGAAGAGTGGAACCCTTGGTTACACAAAAACGGACTGATCCTTGTCGTGGAATGATCTGAATTATTGTATGCAAATTCAGCTACAGGAATCGGGAGCGACCAGTCATCTTGTACCTTAGATGCAAAACAACGTAGATACTTTTCCAGGGTTTGGTTTACTCTCTCAGTAATTCCATTTGTTTGTGGATGGTAACCTGATGACAATGCACGTTGTAATATCCAATTGTCGACAAGGATGCTTCCAGAACCTGGAAACATATTGTGGTCCGCGATCAGAGATGATTTTGGAGGATAGTCCATGCAACCAGAATATGTGAGTGACAAGATCCCTGCCATCTCGGGCGCTGAAGGTAGTTTGGTTAAAGGGGTAAAATGAGCCATGTGGGAAAAGAGGTCTATTGTGACCATTATGGTGGTAAATCCTCTGGAGGGAGGAAGTTCCACAATAAAGTCTGTGTCAATGATTTCCCAGGGTCGAGATGGTAATTCTGGTTGATGAAGCAAACCTACTGGCTTCCTGTTGTCGATCTTGTTCTGGTTGCAGACTGAACAGGCTTGTGTATAGGCGCGTACGTCAGAGCGCATCTGAGGCCACCAGAAGTTTCTTCTGATTGTCTGATAAGCGGCTGTGATGCCACGGTGCCCGTATTGAAACGTGTCATGACAGAGACTCATAATCTTGGATTGAATTTTCAGGGTAGGAAGAACCAAACACTTGTCCTTAAAGAGGTATCCATCCTTGATTGAGAGAGTCCAGGGATTGTCTGTAATATACTCCTTCCAAATGTCCGATGTTGCAGTCTCTTCAAGTATCATTTCTAAGAGTGAGTTAGCCTGTGCTATGAACACCTTGTTGGGAAACATCTTGGGAAGGAGTGGTACATCCCTTTTATGTAATCCGATCTTCGGGAGAGAGCATCTGCTATTACATTGGATGCACCAGGAATGAGCTGAATTGATATTGGGCAAAGAAGTAGGCCCATCTTGCCTGGCGGCTGTTTCGGCATTCCATGGCCTGTAAAACCTGGAGATTCCGATGGTCCTTACCACGACCGGATATCTTGCTCCCAAAAGGACGCGACGCCAATCTGTGAAGGCTTGTCTGATGCCGAGTAGTTCTTTCTCCAGGACTGACTAATGAGTTTCGCTAGGCTGTAATGTTCGTGATAAATAAGCAATTGGGTGTTCCAATCCGTTTTCGGTTTCTTGCTTAAGGACTGCCCCGATAGCGTGTTCGGAAGCATCAGTTTCTACCAGGAAGGGTTTGGTAGTGTCTGGTTGAGCCAGGATGGGTTTGCTAATAAACAGAATTTTGAGTTTCTGAAAGGCAGTTTCTTGGCTGGCAGTCCCATTGTAAGAGAGTATCTTTCTTTCGCAGACGGACGATGAGTGAACAATAGCTGAGAACGAAGGGATGAATTTCCTGTAGAAATTAGCAAACCCTAGGAATTACTGCACCTGTTTCACTGTGGTTGGGGCCGGCCAAGGAAGGATTGCTTCCACTTTAGATGGATCCATGGCTACCCCTTGAGGACTTAATATAGAGCCTAAGTATTTGACTGTGGATACATGGAAAATACACTTCTCGGGTTTGGCCAACAGATGGTGTTCGTGCAATCGTTGTAGGACCATAGAGACGCGTTTCTGATGCAAGGCCAGGTCTTGTGAATAAATCAAGATATCATCTAAGTAGACGATGACGAAAAGAAACAACATGTCCGAAAAAACCTGATCCATGAAGCGCTGGAATACGGCAGCAGCATTTGCTAAGCCGAATGGCATCACCAGATATTCATAGTGACCAAAGGGGGTCCGTAAGGCTGTCTTCCATTCATCACCCTCCTTTATGCAAATCAGATGGTAAGCCCCTCTTAAATCCAGCTTAGTGAAGATCACGGCTCCAAGTAGGGCCTCCAGGATGTCCGAAATGAGTGGCAAGGGATATCTGTCTTTCAAGGTACATTTATTCAAACCCTGGTAGTCCAGGCATGGACTGAGTTCCTTATTTAACTTTTTAGGTACACAAAATAGAGATGCTCCGGCTGGGGACTTGGATTGGATTTATGGTTCCATTGGAGAGGTTGGTGCCTAGATACTCTCGCAAGGCAACTTTCTCGGGTTCTGACAGAATAAACATCCTTCCAAATGGAATAACTGCATTCTCTTCTGTGTCAATTGCACAATCTTCAGGACGATGAGGAGGGAGTGATTTAACAATGGCAGAAGAAAATACATCTGAAAATTGATGGTACACCTCGGGTACCTGGGTGATGGCACAGACCGTGAGGTGTTTTGGTTGAGGAAGCTTCACTCCGGCGGACTGTTTGGGTTCCCCAGATAGACAATGAGTGAGACAGAACTCGGAACCAGCTGCCCAGTTGATACACGTATTATGTTTCCGCAACCATGGCATGCCAAGCACTATGGGATAGTGAGCTGCTCTGATTATGTCAAAACGCAATATTTCTTGGTGATTGTGAATAGATAGCATAAGCTCATAAGTTTGATGAGTTATGGGACCGGAGGATAAGGGTTTCCCGTCGATTCCTTCCACTGCCTGGAAGACTTCCTTGGCCTCTCGGGGAATATGATGTCTCTGTGCCCATTCGTCATACAAAAAAAGACCCATGGCACCGCAATCCACCAGGGCTAGTATAGAATGTATTTCTATGTTGTGTGTTGAAAGGTTCACTTGGCGTAGCACCAAGGTACTGCTTGAAGGACAGTCGTGTGAAGATGAAATGTCGGAGCAAGATTCTTTTTCCCGAAACTGGGCTCCGTTCAGGATCGGGAGCTGGCGCTTCCTGAGCGTCGTGGAAGGGCAATCGGGCATTTACGCACTAAATGTTTATCCGATGCACAGTACATGCAAAGACCGCTATTGATCCTTTGTGTTCTTTCCTGGGTAGAGATGGGGCCTCTCAAGGACCCAAGCTGCATGGGTTCAGGTTCAGATTGACCTTGAAGTGAGGTATCCTGTTCCCCGGGACTGTTATATTCAGGCAGAGGTTTGGGTGGCAGGTTCCGTGTCTTCTTCTTCTCTCTCTTGTATCCTGAAATCTATCTGCAAGGACGGATCTAAGAGGGCCTGATAGGAGGCTGGGCGGGCTACTCTGGCTAATTCATCCTTGACTTCTTTGCTTAATCCGCGTCTGAACAAGGTGAAACAGGCTTCTGGGGTCCAGTTAGCATCCTTAGCCAATTGTTAGAAACGGGTAACATATGTCAACATATCCTGATTTCCGTGCCGGAATTCTAACAATTTTTCCTGGGCGGAATACACCTGTTCGGGGCGGTCGAACATGGCCTTGAGGGCAGAAATGAATGCATCATAATTATCAAGTACCGAATCCCCAGCGGAGACTAAAGGAGTAGCCCAGGCCAGTGCGTTGCCGGATAGATGAGAGATCATGAAACCCACCTTAGCTCTGGGGGTAGAGAACTAGTATGGTTTAAAGGTGAAATGAACCAAGCAAGAGTCCAGGAAGGAACGCAAGGTTTTTGGATTCCCATCATACTGGTCCACAATGCCGCCTACCGATGCACTTTCCTTATATGCTGAGTTCCTGGATAAAACCATCTGTTTTAAGGCAGCATTTTCAGCCTTAAGATTCTGCACTTCATTAGCGAGTTCCTGCATACCTCTCATTAGGTCTTGAATGGCTGCCTCCATGGCAGAAACGGTTGTAGTCTATTGGCGTCTCAAACTGTCAGAATCCGAATCCTCGGATTCGTGACTCACCTGTTTGCTTCTTGTGGATTTCTTTTTTGAGTTTGCGGGTTTCTTTTTCTTGGACGAGCGTGCCTTATAAAGGTAAGCTGTAGAGTCTTCTGAATCCAGTCTGCTGGGCTTCGGGGAGTGCGCAGGTCAGTGACTGCCGGTCGCGGCGGTCCCGGGGCTCAGGTTACGTTTAGTGTTCCAGGAAGGAACCAGGATAAGGAAGACACGTTAACTAGGTTCCGAATAGAGCACGCAAAAGGAATAGGAAGGGGGGACCGGGAAGGATGGATGATGGTTACCAGGATTCGTGAAGGAAAAGGGGGGCTTGTTACTAGAACACAACTTGCCGGGCGTGGCGCAGGCAAGGAAAGCGTTGAGAGACACAGGGGCGTGTCTGTTTTCAAGGGAGCATGAGATCCACACAGATATCTAGACCCCACTGAAGACATGGAGTCGGCCATGTTGAAGGTGAACGGAGTAGTGGCTATTGACTGAGAGACCAGGCAGACCAGAAGGGTCGATATCGCCGATTCATGACAATAGATTCATGTTTGGTCAAATTCTTATGGGGGAATAAGCGGCATAGAATATCATTGGGCAAACCTTTTTAAAAAAACCTGCTCTTGTGGTGGAGTAGGGTTCCACGAGTTTAAAAAATATCATTTAGCCTTCAACCCAAGGCAAATGCATATGTGGTTTGCACCTGCGGGATAGAAGTGTACGGCTGAATGGTTGCTCATAGAGAAAGCTATGGTTTTCCCCTATCTCTTACTGATTATTACATCATCAAGGGGAAAAATAGATTAATCAGAGGTACTAGTATTACCCTATCTGCCCGATGGCTCAGAACGTATATGTATCCTTCTATTGTAAAACCCTCTCCATTTATCTAACAATACCTGTGATTCAAGTCATTAATACGAGTTAATGGGAGATCTACTTTTTTGAAAACTATGGCTTTCTATCGGCATTAAGTATATTAATCAACTGGTCCTACAGGGAGCTCCAGTGACCTTTTAATCAATTTTCAGGGAAATTCTGTATCCCGGTTTCCCATATGCACTAATATGCGACAATTATTAATGCAGTAATGGAAAACTATAATTCACTATTATGCGTCCGAAACTCCTAATAAGACTAATAAATATGCATAATCTTAATTTTAGCGCTTCTGTTTTACAAGGTTCTTTCTGATTCTTCTTCAGAATCCAGTTGGAAATAGCAGATTGCATGGCAGCAAGAATGTTCTGTATTGGATATTGTATCAGTGTGGCCCCCTATTTGGAACAATATCTCCAAGGTTACCACATCTGCCAGTCTGCGTCAAACCATATATTTCTTCCATCATTGAGTCTTTATCACTCCCTTAAAGCTCTTCAAATGTAACGGTGTACAGAATTATGGATTCTGGAGCTGCCTATATGCTCAGGGATCATTTAAGCATATGTTTGTTGACTGTGAACATGTTAAATCTTATTGGAAAAATGTGTGGAACACAATCAAGCTATTCTTTAATGTACAACAAGACTTTTGTTTTAAATTTCTTCTATTGAGTAGGTGCATTGGAGAGTAATGCCTGCTATTTATTTGATCTTCTAATTCTAGTAGCAATTCAAACTATAACATGCAATTGGAAGAATCTTGATCGCATTCATTATAAAATGTGGTGGAACTCAATATGCAATATTCACAGACTAGAAAGATGTAACGCTTCCTCCCCTTTTCTTTTGCATAAACATGATCTGAAGTGGCAACAATTTTTAAAGCTTTTATCCAATTTAGCACCTAACTGTTGATGAAGTAGAGATCTACATGTAATTGTCCTGCTCATCTCCTCCCTCCCCCCGCCTTTTGTGGGTGTCTATTCTCACTTTGTATTTTTATCATTGTCTTATGTTTTATATTTTAAAATAGTCCTTTTTTTGTTCGTCTTTTTGATTAGTATATCTGGCCTTCATCGAATTTTAATTCTCACTTTTGGAGTGTAGGAATTTGATTATCCTAATACTGGTTTAGAACAACCTTTATAATTATTACCTACCTTGTATTACCTTTGGTTCAATAAAAAAAAGAAAGGGATCTTTCTCTGTAAAGATGATACTATCTGAATCCAATACAGTTTCCGAATTGTTGAAACGTGGGTTAAATAGGGGAAACAATTACCAACTTGTCTGTTATAGAATTCGATTCTACAATTTCTTTAGAGCTAGATTTCACCTGGAATAATTCCCGCCAGCAATTGACCCAGCAAAAATGAATGAAAAGAAAAGCCTACTTATGGGATTGGGGGCAAAATGATTTGGCCATATCCAAGTTGGCCCATTCCGAATAATATTACAACCACTGTTGTGTAGTCATTAAGGTTGGTCTAAACTACTTGGAAACCATCAACCTTTTGGGAGCTCGCTATAATATAGATGGAAGTTTGCGTCATTATTGTTTGCGTGGGTGTGTTCTGTGGTATAGAGACATTAAAACACTTATTTATGGTTTGCCCAATCTTAATGACTTAAGATGAAAACTGTGAAATTTTACATTAGCCAGAAAAAAACTGGGGTGGAGGCCTTTTGGGCCAGATGTAGGAAGTACACGTGAGTCTTATTGTATCGTTGAATACTGAGATTCAACTAAAAGCCTGCTAACAAAAGCTTTTTCGGACTAACACTCTGTGAGCATTTTTTTTAAAGTATCTCTCTAGTTTTTTTGAATTATGTGTAAATACAATTTTGAATTAAGTCAGTACGGTTTTATGTAGCTAAATATGCACTTTTAAGACGAATATTTTTTTTAAAAAACGATCCCAATGCAGTTTACACACTTTGCCAAGTGAATTGAACATTTGTATCAGCTTGAAAATCCCAACATGTGTACAGGGCAGACTGAATGGGTTTTAGACTTACAAGAGGATGATGTTCTTGGGAATAAAGTGCTAGAGAGTTGATCAGATACTGGTCGATGTGGTGTTGGGTTAACTTGCATTAATTTATGTTGTGCTGCATTCAGCTTTTGGCTGCTAGAAGTAGTTAGCCATTATTTTCTTCCAAAGGCCTGGTGATATGAAGAAGCCTTAAATATGCAGTTGATGGGCCTTCATAAGATGTTGATCAATCATAAAATCAAATTCTCAGAAGCATAATAGTAAAGAACAGGGGTTGCTAACGGTAACTAAGTCTGCAACTTGCAAACACGATAGGCGTTTGCTTTTACTCTTGATATCGATTTTACTTGGTCATAGTAAAAAATATATCCAAACTGGCACACCAACGTAGGTCAGCCTTGCTACCTAGTAACACTTACCATGTTTGCTTTACTCTTAATGACCATAGAAACAACATGCAAAGTCATGCCCTGGCATATGCCCACCTCACTCTTACTATGAGGTTGAGTGGTTGGGGCTATGCTAGGACATGAAAATGCATCCCATGAGCATCGAGAGTAAAGCAAACAAAATTCATTGTTTGCTTTTCTCTTGATGCCCCTTTTGTTATTAGATAAGCCTATGTTGGTGGGCCAGTCTGGATATGTTTTTAACAGGCATCAAGAGTAAAGCAGGCATAAGTGTTATTTCCTGTTACTTCCTTAGAGCCTTACAGCAAACACATTTTTGTTGATTTCTGCATACATTATTTAATGCAGAGTTGAATTCCCAGTAGGACTTGATAGTTCTCTGGACCTCAAGGATGCGTACCTGCATGTAACCATATATCAACCGCATCAGATGTTTCTACAGTTCATGATTATTTCGTACCACTTCCAGTGCAAAGTGGTGCCTTTTGGCCTGAACTCAGCCCCTTGTGTCTTCATGAAGTTGATGAATGATGTGGTGGGTACAAGTGGTTGGTGAGGGCGGGATCACGCAAAGCAGTAGTGCACTCCTGCCAGCGATTGACAGTTACCCTTCATCGGCTCGGGTTTTCCCTCAACCAGAGGAAATCGCAGTTATGCCCATCTCAGGATTTGGTCTTCCTAGGAGCACAATGGAACACTACTGTTCAGTGGGTGTTCCCCACGCTCGAAAGGCTCATGTCCCTCCACAAGGCGGTTTGAGGCACTTTTTGGTCAACTCGTCCACCTCTGCATGGTGGTACCAGCACATTTTGGGCATGATGGCCTCCTACGTGCTGACTCTCCAGCACGCCTGTCTGAAGATAAGACGCCTCCTGCTCCACCTTGCGGCCAGTTGGGATCAGGAGACGGGGTCTCAATCGGACAGGATCCCAATACTACCGGTCCTTCTGCCCGATCTTTGCTGGTGGCTGATGCATGGCAATGTTTCAGTGGGAGCCCCCTTCACCGGTCCGGAGGCTACCCTGGTGGTGACGACAGACTTCTTTTTTGGGCTGGAGGGCTACGCGATTCATGGAGCATGTTCCAGGAAGGAAGCCCTCCTTCATATCAATCTGCTCGAGGTCAGGGCAGTGGCCCTGGCCCTCAAGGCGTTTTTGCCCCTAATCAGGGACAAGTCGGTTCTGGTAAGGATGGACAATTCTACTAGGATGTTTTACCTGTACAAGCACAGTAGCAACCGCCCACCCCCTCCTCTGCATGGAGACGGTTTCGATCTGGGAATGGGCCCTGACCGAGAGGATTTGGATTTTGGCAGTTCACCTTCCAGGGAACAGCAATGCAGATGCGGATCAGCTGAGTCGCTTGGGGTTCAACACCTACGAGTGGGTGCTGCACGATGACTCCTTGTTGCCCCTGGTCCAGCATTGGTGGTTCGCAGACCTGGACTTGTTCGCATCTTCCCTTAATGCCAAGAGCCCCCAGTTTGCCTCATGGGCAGTTCAGGGTCGGGCAACATTGGGAGTTTACGGACCCGGACTTGTTCGCATCTTCCCTGAAGGCCATGTGCCCCCAGTTTGCCTCATGGGCAGGTCACGGCCGATGTTCACTGGGAGAGGCCTTCCCGATCTGCTGACACGGCTGCAGGTGTTACGCGTTCCCACCCACCCCTCTGCTTCAGCAGATCCTCCACAAGTTGCAGGCTTCCGTAAGCTGCAGCCTCATCCTGGTTGCCCACCACTGGCCACCTAGAAAATGTTTCTCGGGTCTGCTGAAGGTGTACTCCCAGGGTCCAGTCAATCTTCCGATCCCCAGCAGGGGCTTCCTTACGCAGCAGGGTGGGGCAGTACAACATCCGGACCCAGACAAAATAGCCCTGGCGGCCTGGTTCCTGATCAGCTGAGGCTTCAGCATGCTAAAATTTCAGATGACAACTGGGAAATCATTCAGCAGGACAGGAGTCCCTCAACTCGGTCCCAGTATAAAAGCAAGTGGACTAGGTTCTGCCGTTGGGCTCGCATCCAGGGTCTGGACCCAGTCATCTGTCCTCTGGGTGATGCAGTGACTTTTTCAGCACACCTTTCTCGTTCTGGAGTTCAAGTGGATACTTGCTGCACGTATTTGTCAGCCATCGGGGCTCAAAAGAATTCCCCAGAGCATATGTTGAAAGCATTAAACCTGGTAGTTAAGATCCACTTTAAGGGGTTGTCTAGGCTTTTTCCTCCGGTGTATAGGCCGCATTCGGTCTGGGACCTCAATGTGGTTCTTGCAGATTTGCAACGCAAACCTTTCAAGCCGATGGCTTTTGTGGACATCCGCTTGGTGACGCTAAAGAATGTTTTGTTGGTGGCTCTTACCTCTGCGCGCAGGGTTAGTGAGCTGCCAATGTGGTCTTCGTGCAAGCCCTTCACCGAGTTTCACAACGATAAGGTCTTCTTGCCCAAGGTGATCTCTCCCTTCCATTGGATCCAAGAGATCAGCCTGCCGGTGTTCTTCCTGAACCCACAGTCTGAGGCAGAGAGAGCCCTACATTCCTTGGACCTCAAGAGGGTTCTCAAGTGTTCTCGCTCTCTGACTAAATCCTTCAGGAAGTCTGAGGCATTGTTTGTGACTTTTGGGGGCTCATCTCCCGGCTCTCAGGCTTCCAGAACTTTCATCGACCATTAGATGATGCAGGCCAATTCGGAGGCCTGCACGACCATGGGCAAACCTGTAACTGAGGGAATTCATGCCCATGCGGTCAGAGCTAAGGCCACAGCCATCGCGTTTCAGAAACATGCTTCTTGGGCTGTCATCAGCAAGGCGGCTACTTGGGCCACTCCGTTGGCCATCTGTAAGCACTATTCACTGGACACCAGCTCAAGGCGCGATGCAGATTTTGGTCAGGCGGTTCTGCAGAACCTTTTAGGTTCATCTTAGATATGAGGCAGCTTGTCACAGCTCCACCCCATCTTGTTCGTTGAAATCACCCACAAGGATGGAGGAAAGGGGATGGGACGTATGAGTAATTAGTTCCTCATTGTAGTGATTAGAGTATTCAGAGTCCATAGTCCCCTTTACGCCATGCATCCCACCCATCTTCCACCACTAGTATGCCAATAATGCATAGGTAATATAAGTAGCTAGGTCTCTAAGCGTCCGATCTTTATAAAGGGGACTAAGGTGAGGCTTGAGGAAAGGGCCTCGGTGGAGCATTCCACCACCCGAGGCCATGCTTGTGCGCGCTATACTAAAATTAAAGGGTAAGCTCATTTTTTCCACTGTCAAAGGTTCGTGTACCATCCCCATGTTGGGGGACGCCCACAAGGATGGCGGAAAGGGGACTATGGACTGAGTCCTCTCGTCACTACAGTGAGTGAGTAATGAATATGCTAATTACCTGTAAGTTTTGTTCTTCAGCATAAGATATCTTTCTTAAAGCCCTCCCGCCTACCCCTCTTAAGGCTCTTTTTCGCTCATAGCTCCACTTTAATTTGTGCTTGCCAAAATCTGAAGATGCTGGAGAACAGGAGTTACAGGTAAGTAACTTATTCCTTATGCACTTTGCATAATTTGGATGTCGTTAGAACTCTAATATTCTACCTGGAGTGTGACAGCTCTTTGGAACACTTACTTGTCAGGTACAGGCTTTGCGATTCCAGGCATCTAAAGCTGCCATAAGCCTTCAAATTATGGTGTGCATTCTGCAGTGTGAATCTGTGGAGGAATTTCCCCTCTGGGCTTGTTTTCTCACCTTGTCGGAGCAAAGAACTCTTTGGGTGGTGTGATGAATCAGATGATATCATCACTCCCTTCCCAGCGGTGACCTCCTCCAATGTGGCCAGGAGACGGCAGCCGCTACCTGATCTTGCCTCTGGGGGGTGGTTATATGAGGAAGGATCACATATTGGGCACAAGCTCCAGGGGGGAGTGATGGTATCAGCGGGTGAGACATGGTACCCCCAGTCCCCCTGCAGGACGAACCTCCCATTTGGAACACTCTATTCTGTTTCCTACCCTTCTCCCTTAATGAAGTGTTAAATCCCTCTCTTAACCAACAAACAGAGCAATCATCCATGACTTGCCATCAAAACCTATTAGAAATATTCATCCAAGGTTGTTTTGCAAGTTACTGAAAAGGGATTTCTGTTCCCAGAAACACCTAAGCAGTGCAATGAGAAAGAGGAGTGGAAGAATGCATGACGAGAGAACCCCCGAGCACTGGCAGCGCTCCAGTTGATGGAAGCACGCACCTGTGCCCGGGGCAGTTAAATCAGGACTGCCTGAAACAGTGGTAGACTGCTGGTGTGAGTAGGCTGCTCCTCTCTTCTGGCTGAAAGGATGGTGTTGCTCCAGCATGGGGTCTGGCATGGATTCACATGAATATTCCATGTCAGGCTGGGAATCCTTGGTAAAGAAAAAATCAGTTTCAGTTGCGTTTCTGAACTGTCTTTCTACTAGTAACCAATCACTGGTCTCTGGGTCATACTGCCCCAGCCAATGACTGCCCTCTACCTAAGCCCCTCCTCTGGCAGCCATCTTCAGATTTTTACTGCACGTTCAAGTGTTGGGAGTGCTGGTGCTGTAGCTCTCGAGCTTTTACTGCGTTTAGTGAATTTTCAAAGAGATTTCATCTAATTTTTCAGTCAATCGAGCCTCAAGCTCCACCGTTTCTACTTCCAATCAACAGGGACCCATTTCGGATTTTTCTACGCCCCTCAAGGGCGAAATTTTCATTGAGTTTCACTTCCTGGAGGCTTCTGGAAGATCTTGAGGCCTACCCCGCGTGGACATGGCCCAGGAAAAAGGAAACCCGACGCCCGGACCCAGGCTCTTCAGGAGCTGCCCTGGATGTGGACTGCAAAATGTCTTCTAGGAGGATGAACATTGTCGATGTCTCTACTGCCTTTATGAAGACAAAATGTCTAATTCTATTATCAAAGCACCAAATGAGACTTCGTAGTTCACCTGACATAGAAAATATGCTCGACCAGGAAGGCTCATATCTGGGCGGAGGGGAGGGGACAGGGAATGCTGCCCAAAATACCCCTGTCCAAACCCCAATTCAGCCAGCCCCGGTCATTGTACAAGCCCTCATTCACAAGCACGGGCAGCAAATAATGGAGGAAACTGACCCATCTCCCTCATCCAGAAAGGATGGAAGCGAGGACTAGAATACACAATCACAGCACAGCACATGGCAGCCCTTTGATTGCGCCCTAGAGGGTGATGAAAGGGTATCCGCCCCTGAAAGGCTTCAGAATATCTCTCTGCCTTCAGACATTAACACACAAAATGAGGCAATACTCGCCACTACTCAAGTCCCTCCTGATGGACCTGTTACTTTCCCCAACAGTGATTCCCCTCAAACCAGTGATGGTACATTGGCAGCTCTCAGCTTTGTTTTAATCTCTTTGGCCTCAGTTTTCGAACTTTTAAAATCGGAGGTGCAGACTCAGGCCAGATTACTGTTAGAACTAACCAATGAAATGTCCAAGAATAATTCGGCTATGGTGTCCCTAAGCAATATCATGAACAACATTCTGGTTCCCACCCTAAAAGAAACGCAAGTTGAAGGTGTGAAACAAGGTTTGGACATCACCCAAATTTACAGCTTACTGAAGGAAGGTTCCAAGGAAAATGCAAGGATTGAAGAATGGGAGAGGGTGCACAGCTTGTTTCTTTGGTTTTGATTGAATTAGTATCTGTTGAGTATACTCTTGGATTTACTTCGAAGGGTGCCGCCCATTATACTGTGTCACCGTGTGGGACACACGTTGTGTGCTGAAGGAGAAAGGACCTAGGCTAGTTAGCCTTCGGTGTGGGCTGCACACCTAAATTACCCCAATAGGGTTAGAACATATGATTTAGATTGTAAATGACAGTAAAGCCATCTTCCATAAAGTTGCTTCAAAGTTCTTTTATTTTACAAATTGTAATTTAATTCTAACTTTCCTTTAGTTAACGAATGGTTAAAACTCCACAAATTCGTTTTGTGCTGATACAATGGCAAAGGAAATTAACCTAGGGCGGCCACAGGTGGCTTATTACAACCGCTAGGTACTTATATCGACTACTTTCTCAATCCTTTAATACAAAAAAACACAAACTTATGTCAAGGACAGTACACACTTCCTCAATATTTTGGAAAGGATACAACTATCTGAGCAAGACATTCTATTCACCATCGATGTGGCAAGTCTTTATACAAGCATTCCCCATAACATGGGTCAAGAAGCGGTTGAATGGCTCCTTCTACAAGAAGGCGAAATAGGGGCGGCTAAAGAATTCATCATGTCCCTCTTGATTTTCATCTCTACGAATTCCTACTTCAGATACAAGAACGACTACTATATTCAACTTCTGGCACAGCCATGGGTGCAACCATGGCACCATCGTATGCCAATGCTTTCATGTATCGCTTTGAAATGACAAACATCTTAGAAAAAGCAGAGTGGAAAGACAAGCTCAAAGTGTGGGTACGGTATATCGATGATATCTTCGGTATATGGCAGGACACAAGAGAAACACTAAATGAATTTCTGCAATACATTAATAGCATTGACCACCGGATACAATTTACCTCTGAGATAGGGAACCCTGGGATACATTATCTGGACATTCAAGTCAAAGTACATAACCAGCAGATCACCACAACTCTATTCTCCAAACCTACAGATAGAAATAATTTACTGCACCGGATGAGTTTTCACCCTCAGAATACCTTACGTAATTTACCCTATGGACAAATGCTTCGCCTCAAGAGGATTATCAGTGACCAGAGAGAGTTTGAACAAGAACTAGCTAAACTAAGCAAGAGGTTGGAAGACCGTGGGTATCCCGAGGAGGATAGTAAGATGGCAGTAGAGAAGGTAGCAACTAAAACAAGAGAAAGCACCCTGACTCCTAAAGACACCAAAACATCACCATCTTTGGTATACGTGTCCATTTTTTCCAGCCAGAGCATGCAAATCAAAAGGTGCATTAACAAGCATTGGCAAATCTTAACCAAAGATGAAAGAACCAAAGAATTGTTCACCGATCCACCTACATTTGCTTATCAGAGATCCAACAACCTAAGAGACCTGCTCGTTAACACACGCGATGATAAACCAAGAAGTCCAACCAAAAAATTCGGCACGTACCCGTGCCTGAATTGCAGTAATTGCAACAACATTATAAAAGGAGCTTCCGTACACGGGGGAAAAAATTGCAATAAAATGCCACGCCACATGTAACACAGAGAACTGTATATATTGCATACGTTGTCCCTGTGGACAGTACTACGTAGGAGAAACAGGACGAAAAGTGCGCATTCGCCTCAATGAACATAAGTCATGCATTCGCAATAAGAACACCAACTCAGCAGTAGCTAAACACTTTAATGAAAAGAAGCATAATGTCTCCCAGATCAAATTCCAGGTATTAGAAGTCATTGTAAATACCTGCACGGACACTAAGAAGATGAGACAGCAAAGAGAATCTTTCTGGATCGATAGACTGGAATCATTGTCACCTCGAGGAATGAACGATGAGTTCGATCTCAACTGTTTTCTATAATCATATTTGTTTTCAAAACATATTGAACTTACCTGTGTTTTAGACATGCCACTTTTGAGAATGTAAGCACATGTGAATACTGCATCCATCTATGACTATAAATCACAAACAAGTACATAGTTTGATCTCTAACTACCTTACGTAACACACAGCACTATATTTTATTTACTTCACAAATTAGGATAGAGGGCATCCCGGTATCAATTGGATCCTTTGTACAATCCCACGAGTTCATGCAACCACATAGCAGCACTAACACTGTAATTGCCCACTCCAGTATGGCCACTTCATGCACCCGCTATCCGCCATTTTGAGATTCCCATCACCATGACAACACTATACATATACACGCAGACGCGAGCAGAGCTTTCTTGCTACCCGCCGTCGGAGGTTACTTCGTTCGAGCGAGCTATACAATCACAAGGTAAGCGCTCTGCTTTTATACAGACAGGCACGCATTAGAAGCGACCACGAGCGATGGTGACTAAATGCAGGATACCATTTCATTTTGCAGCGTTCTGAGAAGGAACGTTTGAACGGCATGCACTGAAGCCAACCGTTTCAGGTCAGTGATAACATGAAGTTGTTTAGCCTTATCTCCCAGATTACTTGACCAGATGATATTTAGTGAAATAACAATTAGATCTAATGTAAACTTTCACTGAAGTACAACTTGATTTTCAGGTTACACCAGTCTTTACAAAACTTAAAAATACATACTGTATAAATGCAATGTTATGTTTATAAATTACTGACAATGTTCTCTTCTCTCTGTCTATATGTACGTGTTTGTCAATTGTGGGTACCCTGTTTAGCTGAATGCATATATATCCGATGTTTTTCAAAATATTCTAACAGAAAGTTTGTTTTGTATGCCTTTGTACATTTAACCTGGCTCTGAAGAAGGAAAGTTACCTTTCCGAAATGCATTAGCCCTAGGTTAATTTCCTTTGCCATTGTATCAGCACAAAACAAATTGGTGGAGTTTTACCCATTCGTTAACTAAAGGAAAGTTTGAATTAAATTACAATTTGTAAAATAAAAGAACTTTGAAGCAACTTTATGGAAGATGGCTTTACTGTCATTTACAATCTAAATCATATGTTCTAACCCTATTGGGGTAATTTAGGTGTGCAGCCCACACCGAAGGCTAACTAGCCTAGGTCCTTTCTCCAAGGAAAATGCAGCCACACAGAAACTCCTAAAAGATCTTCCAAGGAAACTTTTAGACCTCCAAAGCTGTAGTCAGCCCATCAGGGAAGACGCCCCTAAGGACATTACAATCTTTGATGATACTCCATTATCAGACTCAATCTTAGAAGAATTTAGGAGATTGGCCAACATGCACATTGATGTTATAGATGAGATCTCCAACAGTTCTTTGGAAGTGAATGATAAGGCCCTAAAAGGTTAATCTTGTAATGAAATAAACCGGATCCCAGTGGCCTCTCAAACTTTCAAAGGGAGAAAGAGGTAAAAAAGGAAAGAGGGCATAGTGCAAAACCCAAAACTTCACTCCCGCAGTCGAAAAGAGCCCAGAAAAAATCAAAAGAATCCAGTTATGAAAAATACAGGCACAAAGTCTTTCCTAAAAAATCTGGCTCTCCCAACTGACGAGCAATTGTCAGAAACCATTGCATCTGTCACATCGGTTCCTGAACTGTTACAGAGCTCTAGTCCAAATCAAAATAACCTTACCAAATCAGTTATCGGGAAAAAAGGTAAAAAAAAGGGGCTCTCGCATCAAAATACTGACCTTCAGAGTCCCAAGGTGCAAACCTCAAGTATTGGTCTGCAAACAGACCCCGTAATATCTCCAAAAAAGGTCCTGAAGACACAATGTCAAAAAATGGGGCATGGAAACATGAAGATTGCTCCGATATTTTTAAAAAATAAGGTACAAAACATCCATCAAGCAAACTCCATCCAGGAGTCTACAAACGTGTCCACAAAAACTGTTGTGAAACTGGCTCCGATATTTTTGAAAGCTTTGGCAAAACCAGTTCTACCTACAGCCCAGACTGTCCCTCATCTTTCGACCCATATTCAAGAGGAAGGAGTCCTAAGTCCCCTACCAAATGAGAATGATAGTTAGAATGGCACGGGGAAATTCAGAAATCTTGCACCTTCCACTCGGGGGAATGATGGACCTTCGCAAACTACACCTGCAAAGAAAAATTATGAACTGGAGGTGGGCGACATTAACATCCCAAAGATGTGGTTGAGACTGGTCAAACAAAATAAGAATAAATCACTTTGTAGATCTGTTATTGTCTGAGATTAAAAAAAAATCATAATCTATTCCTTTTTACATCAGAGGTCATCGAGTATGTAAAATTTCCATTAAGGGACGATAAGTTCTATGTGGAAATTGAATTCGAGCAGAGCCCACCAAGCCCTTTTCAATAATAAAAATGATCTCGCCAGAGATGGCCTGATGGTCTATAAGACCGGTGAAGAGGGTTTATTTGAGACTGACCCCAGTTTAAAACAAACTGGGGTGGAGGAAGTCATAAAAAATGAAGGACCAGTTGGGAATACAAGAGTCCAGCAAGACTATGGTGGTAGGATCAAGCCTAAATGAGAACCTTATAGCCAAACTTCCAGAGATTATCTCCCAAATAATCCTGAAACTGGGTGCGGTGCTGAGGAAAATAGCCTTTAGGCAAAGGGGCTTAAGGGTAGTTTCCTGGAATACAAGAGGCCCAAGTTTCCTAAAAAGTAAGAAAGTGAAAGAGGAACTTTTAGGACCAAATGATATTTTGTTACTTCAGGAATCATCGCTCGCCAATCCGATTGAGATAGAGGGCTTCACAATTCTAAATCTCCGAGCTTGACAAAAACTAAAAGGGAGACCAGCAGGGGGGATGGTAACTGCATTCAAAAACTCCAGTATAAAAGAGATTACACCTTTATGCAACAACGAAATGGGGATTCAAACCTGTAAACTAAAACTGGAAATGGCAGCCCCTCACCTCATTATCGCAATCATCATCATCTACTGGAATCCCGCCAACTCAAAACTCCAGCATTTTTTAGAAACTCTGGACTCTGTGCTTACAATGGTGAAGACCGATAATGAGGGAGCACACATTTTAATAGCAGGGGATCTAAATGCAGATTACATTTACCCCAGGAGTAGCTTGCTTGTGAAATCTAAGTTGAGTAAATTACAAAAAGGAAAAATGTGGAGGGACTTTCTGACCTCTTGGGACCTTGAAATGATCCACGTAAAATTCAAGGGTGATGGAAAAAGTGGGAGCAACCTGGCATCAAGGGTCCTTCGAGTCCACTATAGACCACATCTTTGTTTCTTCTTGTCTCTCAGTCCTTTGCCCAAATTTTTCCCTAAATTGGAACGGGGGAAGCGATCATGCAAGTTTAGAACTCCTGTTTCCCGATATACAGAAGTCTTGGCACCCTAACAATACGCAGGAAATCGAAGGTCGCAAAGGAAAACTGAGAATAGAAAAGTATAAACAGGGTGGAAAAACACTGAACAAACTTCTCGAAGAAGTTCCTCTGTCATTATGTCATGATGAATTCCACCCAGATAAGTTCGGGTATTTCGTTTGGCCTGTCTGCCCGCCAAGCAAAACAAAGGTTGCAGGCAAGCAAGAACATCTTCACCTCATTGATGAAGAAACGCTAAAGAAAAAGAGAAGTTTGCGACAAACATTGCGTCGTATAAGAAATGGGCAGGATGACCCAACTATACGTAGAGAAGATCTAAGATTGGCCAAACAGACCTATAGAAACTGGTCAGAAAATCGTAAATACCAGAAAATACAAGAAGACGGAGAGAGAATGCTCCATCTACTCAATGCAAATAATTGCAGAAACTTCTGGGCAGCGTTGAACCAACTAGAGAGTGGTCAGAATAGCTCTCTTTGTAATCTGGTCCCAGAGCAAGAGTGGGTGGCTTATCTGTCAAACAACTTTAAACAAACTGGGTCCATAGACTTTACTTTGCCATCAGACACACACTGGTCCCTCACATTCGAGGAACAGGATATTGTGAAGCTTATACTATCGTCCTCTACATCGAAAGCGGCAGGTCCCAATGGTCTCACTTATCAAGTCCTTAAAGATAACACAAAAATGTGGGCCAAGCTACTAAACCGCCTCTTCAAGGAAATCTTGCAAAACAGGGTTTTTCCACCATCATGGAAGAACGCATTGGTCATTCCATTTGGGGGCGATCGGTTAAGCCCGGCAAACTATCGCCCTCCTTTATATTGACAGCAAAATCTTCATGCGGCTGCAGCTCAAAGACCTCACATTCTGGGTGGACTCCAAGCAGATTCTCTCTCGACATCAAACAGGATTCAGAAAAGGGCTTTCTACCAGCCTCAATGGGTTCATTCTGAACCTACTCAGCGAAAACTCAAGTGAGAAAGAGGGTGTTCCTCTCTATGGTGCTTGGGTCGACCTATCCAAAGCATTTGATCTAGTAGATAGATCCCTTCTGTGGCAGAAACTCCATAGTTGGGGGATTCCAGCTTCTCTACTAGCAATGCTTATGGAATTGCATAGGAACACTACTATAAGAGTGAGGTTGGATGATCTCGGTCACCTGTCCGACATAATACAGGTCTTCAAAGGGGTGAGGCAGGGTTGTCTCGGAGCCCCCCTGTTTTTCAATGTATTCCTTAGATCTTGGAGATTTTTTGGCTTCATCCTCAATGGCCAGCCCAAGGTTAAATGGGGGGAGAGTTCACTGGCTGGCATGTGCGGACGATTTAGTTTTGTTGGACAGATTGGCGATTGGTCTGCAGCAGCTTTTGTCCAAATTAGGGGAATATGCTATACAAAATGGGATGCTAATCAACCCTTTGAAATCCAAGGATCTCATCTTCAAACATCCCCAAAAAAATCTGGGCTCTAGAAAATGGGCTTTGGATGGAAAAGCAGTCCCCCGGTTTGACGAACTTAATTACCTTGGTTATGAAATCCTAGCTTCCCCTTCTCGGAACAAAGTGTTTACGGTTATTTTGGACAAAGCCACAAAGATCATCTCTCAAATGAAGAAATTGAATGGTAAATTCTGTAAATTCTCACTACTTGCTCTCGTCAAATACTACCTGGCCAAAGCAGTTCCGGTACTCTTGTATGGACTAGAAGCAAACCCTCTGCTCTGGCATTACAACTGGGACAAAATTGAGGGGCTTCTGTGGAAAAAAACCACTAAACCTCCCAATGAGTACTACATTAGTGAGCCTCAGATTTGAGTTGGGTCTGACCTCATTGGGCTGTCGAGCCGATTGGAAGCTCCTTTCCCTTTATCGTGAAATAACAGCCGGTCACTCTACTGTCTACTTCGATGTAAATGAACATCTCAAAAAAGCAAAATCAAAGCAACTCAATGGTCTGAAGAAGAAAGCGGGAGGTATTCTGATTTGGCTTGAAACAACGGTAGAAATCCTTACCTGTAACCCAATGAAAGTAAAAAAGCTTTTGGAAACAAAAGACTGGATCACCACCATCGACGGAGTAAGACACCTCAACCCCCCAAACCTTTTTCTGAAAGTGGATAGAAAATTGGGTTCTCTACCTCGCTACCTCCAAAAGTTTCCAGATAGAGCTATAAGAAGTAATTTCATGAGATTAAGACTCAACATCGCCCACTCGGGGGAAGTACTGGCTAGAAGAAACCAGGATGACAAAGCCATTAAACTCTGCAAATATTGCGATCCTCCAAGCCATCAATCCCTTAGACATTTGCTAATGGAATACGAGGGCACTTGGGAAACAAGATTGTCGTTGCTCGGAAGATTTGTGGCTAAAGAGGAGAGCTTAATGTGTGACCTGTTTTTGGATATACTGATCGCAGGCCAAGAAATCATGCTCACAGCTACAATAGTAAAAGTTTTGGAAACATTTTCCATACTTTTAAGTTCAAAAGTTATGAGCCAGTTGTTTGAGCAAAATGATGGCCTCGCTCGGTCTTAGTTAGGTCGCCCATGGTTATCTCTGTTCATCTTTGGTTCTTTATTTCGGGTTTTCCATTTTATCTCTGGTTTTGTACTAAGGAGATTTTTGTAAAGGTTTTTCTTTTAAAACCAAAACAAATAAAACATTTTTTAAAAGAAGCTTCAGTTGTGGGGACAAGGACGACGACGTCTGGAGCGATCTGCACTACCCCGGGATGAAGCCAGCAGCAGCGAAGCAACGGTGAATAAATGGTGTGCTCCTTTAAAACAGGAGAGGGCTCTTCTGATGGCTATCCGGACCACTACATGTGTGTGCAGCGATTTCTACCCAGAAGAGGATTCTCTGGCTCTTGAAGGTGAGCTGGTTGGTCCCACCAGACTCAAGGGAAGAAGACTCTGGACTGGATCTTCTCTGTCGTTGAAGGGTAGATAGATCAGGACTGCAGCAGGGCTTCAATGGGATTCGGGAGTTGCAGCAGCCACCTTCTTCTCCGCTTCTCTTCGGTTCTTGCAGTTCAAGTGGCGACTCTGACTTCCAGCCCAAGAGTCCTGCCTTTTATGCCAAAATCCCCCATTCACACAGCCTGGCTGTCAATCACCCAGCAGGGGGGTTGTCCGGCCCGGACAATCACTTCAGCCAATGGACACAAAGTGTGACCTTGGTCTCCAAGGAGACCCTGTACAGGGGGTTACTAAACCTCTCCCTCACATTCAGCCCACCTAGACACCCAGACGCCAAAGGACGACGAACAAAGAAGGCAAACCTGGTTTGGCGCAAAAAGTGAAATACAAGAAGGACTTTAACAAAAAGAAATGGCAACTAAACCCGACCGGAGCCAAAATAACATGTATTTGGTCAAGCGGGTTTATGTTCGAAGCTAATATAGTATCCTAAAACAATACCATGTGTATATAATATAATCGCGGTAGAAAAGTTAGGGTAGTTACCACTGCCACCAGCCAAGTCTTAATGTTAAGGGAGCGAAACAAGGCTCCAGGAGGCACAGACAGAAAGGGGTAGGAACTAACCCTTTCCAATACTCCATGTAAGATGGGATGTACTGGGTCTGTAGTTTAAAGAGACTACATAAAGTTAATGGCAACTTTACATGTTTCTGGGGGACAGTAGTCAGCCCCAGAAAAATGGAGTCAGTGGGAAGTCTCGAAGGCAACCCGGTGTCACTGCACTGAAGGTGCTGTGCAACACACACAAAAAGTGGGGCTCATGTAGTGGTGTGGTTCCAGAGCCCAAGATCACACAAAGTAGAAATACACATGGCAAAACACGTGTAAGAGTGGGAAAAAGGCTCACACTCTTACCAGGTGGAAAAAAGTAAACCCTAGAAATCCAGCAAAACTGCTGAGGGACTCACTAGGTGAGGGAAATTAGCCATAAATGAGAATTCTCCCTAACAAAAATTAAACTATAAAGTATAAATCAAGGTACTTAATGTATTTGTATACAACTTTTTAAAGTTAAGATGACAGTAAATCCCAGTTTCAGGTAAATCATCTTTTATATTTGCCCAACAGTGACTCATAGACTGCATTCAAGTGTTTCAGATTTTAGTTGTTTAATACTGCTTCCTATTTAAAAAGCCTGTATATGACAGAGAACCGAAGGAAGGCTAATCTATCTGAAACGGCATTAAACGCGAGCATATGAAAATGAATTGAGAGATGAGGTGATAACAAATATTTCACACACAGTGTGTAAACTCTGAATTATTGTGGTGACTAGATTTCAAAACCGGGCAAAAGTATCATGCTGTACACAAGGGTTGCGGTACACAAGGGTTGCTGCAGCTTCAGCATGAGCAAAGGGGATTCAGTCAGTTTGACAACAGGTGTTTTTTGTAGTTCAATTACAGTTAATTTCTTTTGAGTTTAGCTACGAAACTTGCTCACTCTAAGCAAGGGCCCAACAATCAAATTTAAGTGAAAAATAAGAGGACCTAGCAAATATGATTGTAGAATGGTGGCAAGCAATATTTACAAACCAGTAACTGTAGTTTAAAAAAAAAAATGGAAATTGCAAAAATACACTGAATTTGTGCAGGTCTCCAATGAGAGGTAGGAGTATTGTTTAACCAAATATTTACATTTTAGCCAAAGCATTAAACTGATGAAACTCTAAAGTGATATGGGGCTGAATAGAGAATCTCAATCAGATTTGTGGAACATACATTACTGGAACTTAACTCCAGAGAAACTGTTCCAGAGGGCATAGCCAATGTTGGCCTCAAAATAGGTGCAAGGGGGTGGTCAGTAAAGATGCAGCCACATTTCCAAAACAGTTCACCCAAACATCTGAGATTCCTGGAAAGTAGCCTAAATGGGTTACAGTACCCATTTAGGTTTCTCATGCAGTGCTCATAGCCCCATTATAATTCTTTGCCCTCAAATCGGAGTTGGATGAAGGTTTGTCTGTCATGCTAAGCAAGTACCAGCAACCACTGAGGTTCTATGGATGCGGGACCTTGGAGAATCAGACTACCTGGTCTCTACGTTCTGTTCTAACTTTCAGTGTTGTGCGGATGACACTCTACTCTCCTTCAGGCTCGCCTTAGCCTCTTCTGCTCTCTTGCTCATACCTGACTGTCTGCAATTCAGGAATGGTGTGCCTCCAACGATCTCTGCTTTAATGCCAGTAAGACTGTGATCCTTCTCATTGGAACACCTGCTCCTGCCGTCCCTCTTTCACTCTGGCCACCCTCCCTGGGCCCTCTACCTGCACCTTCTTGTGAGGCAAAGTACCTTGGTACCATCTTCGACTCCACCCTCTTCTTCTCTCCTCAAATCTCTGATGTCTCTAAGAAGTCTCACTATATTCTGCACCTCCTCAGAGGTAGTCTTCCTTTTCTCACTTTCCCCCAGAAGCTCACTGTCTCCAGAGCCCTGGTTCTCTTAAGGCTGCACTACTGCAACAGCCTTCTTCTAAATCTGCCTGCCCCTCTACTCTTCACCCTTTGCAACTAATCCAGAACAGGATTGCAACACTTGTAGTTGGCCTCAAGCCCAGGGATCGTATCTCTCAAGCCCTGAAATCTCTCAATTGGCTCCCTGTGGCTGCAAGGATCAAGTTCAAGACCCTCTGCATCGTCCACAAGGCATTCTGGGGCCACTACATTCAACTCTCTCTTCCTAAGCATCTTAATTCTCAAGCCCTGCGCTCATCCCCATCCAGCTCTCTGGAGTCTGACGCTTCTCAGAGCGGGGGGAAGATCTCTGTCCTCAGCGCGGCCTCCCTGTGGAACAGCCTCCCTGCCTCTCTCAAAATTGAGCAGGACTACCTAAGGTTCCGGAAGCAAGTCCAGACCTTCCTTTTCGCTTCCGCTGTCTCTCTCCCTCTCCCCTGCTGAGGCTCAAGTATGCTACACTAACTGGTTACCTGGCCACCCACTATACCTATGGGACCAGGCTCCTGCACGACCAGTTGCCCCCTTGCACTGCCTCTGGGACTTCCAATCACTTGTGGACTATATCTTCAGGGCTACAGTCCCCTGATTCCCTGCATTTATTAAGCCACCTGCCTGTTATGTTATTTTATCTTACACCGCGCCAAAGCCCGTAGGCATCCAGGCGCCGAGAGACAGAAAATGCAGGCTACCTCTAAGGAGAAAGAAGTACTAATGGAAAAGATAGGTCTTCAACTGTTTCCTAAAAGAGGATAGAACCTCGGTCTTATGCAATGTAGCCGGTAACGCATTCCAGGCCTTAGCGCCTTGGATATGAAATGCTCTGCCAAGCCTGCAGGATCGTTTCACACGATGTTGGACTAGTAAGAGATCTTCCGCTGATCTGAGTCTTCTTGAGGGTTGGTAAACACTTATAACATCCTTCAAATAGATAGGTGCAGTCCCAAAGACACATTTGTGACAGATGGTAAGTAGCTTAAACCTAATTCGGGCCTCAACAGGAAGCCAGTGCAGTTTTTCCCTAGCAGCAGTAATTGGTTCAGAATATTTTATCTGGTAGATGATGCAAATAGCTTTATTTTGTACCTTTTGGAGTTCAAGGATGTTGGCTTTACTTGCCCCACATAGGAGAGCATTACAATAATCCACGCGTGGTAGAATAACAGCTCTCACCAGTTTAGTACGGTTTTCAATGGAAACAAGTGGGGCAACCTGTCTGAGCACTTTAAGATGGTAGTTAGTGCTCTTTGAGATGGCAGCAACGTGAGCTTCACAGTCTAAGCTACTCTCCATGAAGGTACCTAACATTTTAACTTTTTGTACAACTTTTATATCACTACCATCAATCCTGAAACCTGAGTACGCCTGGTGCAGTTTAGTTAGTACCTGACGGGGTCCGAATAGCATGAGCTCAGTCTTTGAGGCATTAAGGCAGGACCAGTTTGTAGACATCCACTTTTTTATCAGTTGATACACCATATCTACCAAATTTTGGTCTGTGTCATGATTACCATTGATGTCAAGGACCAATTGGAAGTCATCTGCATAATTGCAAAAGAAAATCTGAAAGAATTCCAATTCATTACAAAGAGGGAGGATGTAAATATTAAACAGTAAAGGGGAGAGACAGGCCCCCTGTGGAACTCCACAGGTCAACATTGAGGTTCCGAGGCACAGTCCACCCAGTATACCTGCGATCGACCACCCTCTAGAAATGATCTTAGCCAGTCTATGGCATTTGCAGAGCCTTGGCAGCACTTACTGCAGTTCTATGTTTATTCTTCGCCCGTTTCTCTTTTTGCTGAACATCTTTTCCTAAAAAAATCAATTAATTTCTACGGGGATCCCCCCAATCCCTCTCCCCTATTTTATTTATCCATATAAACCATCCAACCCTAATCCTTATGTGCCCTCTTCCCCACCCCTTCCACCCCCATATGTTTCAATGTATTTTTGGCAAAAAAAGGCAAAAAGTGAAGTGAAAAATAAAACGGGGGAGAGTGAACGTACCCTTACCGAGTTACCATCACACTCGACCCCCGACTGCCACCTCCCCCTCCACAGGCACTTCTCCTCTTCCCTCGCCCGATCTGAATAACACAAGTCCTATTAAACTTCTTTGTTTTGTCTTCCTTCTGTCTTCCCTTCCTTGTCTTGTCATGCCTAGAAACAATTTTTTACATCTATAAATGGATGCATATAGATATCAGCTCTGCACCCACAGACCCACTTCATATCCCTCCTTGCAAAATCGCTACACCAGACACACTCGACAGAGGACCCGGTAGAAACCCTGGCCGCCCTCAAAGCGACATCGTTGACAGATGACATCCTCCCGGCATCCATCCTCAAGACGCTCTCTGCAGAAGTTTTCCTTTCCTACCTGGAGATCAACAGCTCCCTAACTCAAGGCACCTTCCCATTGACTCTAAAAACAGGACAAATCCTCCCTCTACTAAAGAAACCCACTCTGTATCCCGACAACCTAGGTAACTATCGCTCCATCAGCCATCTTACCTTCATATGTGAGATCAAAGAGAAAGCGGTAGCTGCAAAATTGCAGCAACACATCTACATCAACAATCTCCTCCAAACCTACCAATCAGGATTCAGACCCAGATGCAGCACAGAGACCGCAACCATACAGGTGGTCATAGATGCCCTCAACATCCTTGACTACGGCCACCCTGCCTCCTGGTTGTACTCAATCTCTCGCCTGATTTCGACACAGTAGACCACCAGGCGCTTATGGACATCTGTCATTGGCGAATGGGGATCAGCAACCTTGTACTACTCTGGTTCAAGTCCTACCTCGCCAGCCGCAAGCAGTTTGTTCAGATGGACTCCTAGATTTCCAATGCTTCCAGTCGCCTGTGGAATCCCACAGGGTTCCCGTCTCTCCCCCGTGATCTTCAGTCTGTACATGGAACCGCTGGGAACACTCTTAGCCACACACAACATCCACATCCACCAATATGCCGACACCACACGACGATAACTCAAGATCGACTCCATCAAGGACATCCATAGGCTTAAAACCTGCCTCTCGATGATCCACTCTAGGATGTCCAGTGCATACTTTCAAGCTCAACCCCTCCAAGACCGAATTCCTACTCCTCACCAACAACACCGAAAAGGCAAAATGTACAGACCTTGCATATAACCATGAACTCTGAGGGCTTCATACCCAAGCTCACCGCCTGCGGTTTCCACATTGACAAACACCTCTCCTTCAAGGCACACATAGATAAGAAAACTCAGACAGCTTGGTACCAGCTCTGCCTCCTGCAAACAGTCAAACCCTTCCTCCCTCTGGACAGCTTTAGATCCACCATTCAAGCACTGATCCTATCCCACCTGGATGGGGGCAATGTAGTCCTTGAGGGCCTCCCATCGTCCTCCCTTGTGCCCCTGAGAAGTGTCCTACACACGGCCATGCACCTCATCGAGGGTCTAGGCAGGAACGTCCCCATCACCCTGACCCTCATCGACCTTTACTGGCTGCCACTGCACACACAAATCCTCTTCAAGTCTTGCTGCATCATCTATAAGGCAGTCTCCCTCAAGTCACCCAACTACCTCGCAGAGAAACTTGGCACCTCTGGCAGACAGCGCACCACCAGAAGCCAGGACACGTGCAGACTTGAAATCCACTGCTGCAAAAAGGAAAGGACCACAAAACAAGCCTTCTCTGCCTACTCCCCAAGACTATGGATCCTAGTCCCTGTCAGCATCAGACTTGCGCCTACAATTCAAGAAAGAACTCAAGACCCACCTCTTCAAGGGGTCTCTCCTCCTCAACACCTAGACCATCACCTCGCCTGTCGCACCACCTGACTCGCTAGATGCCGCACACCCCTCTGCTCCCTGCCATCCGGTACAGCTGTACCCATCCTCTGTGCCCCTCTGTATCCTACCCCCCACAGTATATCTGTTCTGTTGTTACCTCTGAAAAGCGCATCTTTATGCTTCTGTAATGTTGTACACCTCTTTAAAACGGTCCTTTTGTATCTGTATTTGTGTTTCTGATGTTTGTTAATCTGCTTAGAATTACATGCTGTGCATATGGTGCGACATCCAGTGGTAACCACAGAGTATTGCATCTTCTCTTTCGTGAATCGAAAGGGGACGTTGACATGGGCATGTCTGTAACACTATCCCTAACGTGACGTGTAGTGTACCCAAGATCCCTCACGCGTAGTGGTCCCTCAGATTGTTTTTTTCCACCCAGCATACTAGTCGCCTTGATTCGGAGCTCGTCAAAGACTTTGCTTACTTGTCCCCTCGACCTTTGGTCGAATAGTTATATAAAATAATTAGATTACCCTATCCGTCCCTTATTTCGACTGCTGTTGCAGAACTCTGCCGAAGACCTTCAGAACTTCGACGGACGGTGACCCAGTCGGCGCTGCCGACCGCGTGGCCAGGCCTTCCGCGGCCTACACAGTAGGGAGAGTGGGGTTGGGGTGGACATTTCTATACAAATTGAGAATGCCTTTCCCTTTCCTTCCTCTTTCCCTTTTGGTCTTCGTCCTCCGCTATGGAGAGGACTACATTTAGGTTTTGCCTCATTTGTAAGAGCAAATTTCCTTGGAAGGATAGGCACAGACGGTGCAGCCGGTGCTTGCCCCTCGATCACAAGGAAGAAGGCTGCACAGCTTGTAAGCTCTTCCGTCCTAAGACATTAAAGGACCGTAGAGTCAAACGGTGGGCGGCCTACTGTATGTCAAAGGCCGAGTTTTCTCCCGCTGCTGCAGCCACCAAATGTGATGACGGCGAGAGTGACGATCAGACCTCGCAACCGGAGGTCGTTGACCTTTCAACGGAACGCTCGCATTCCGCAAAGTGTGTCCCCTGGCCCCGCTAGGCACGACTTAGGCACTGCTATGGGGAAGTCATACCCCGGCGACAGACATACATGTGCACGGCACTAAACACACAACCCCAAGCCAATCTTCGGCCAAGTCGAAGAAGACTTCAGTGCCAGCGGGTACACCGGAAGCTCCAGCGGCACCCGCCGACTGTCAGGATCGGGAGCCCTCCCCGCAGCCGCATATGCACCTAGCGACCGGGCCATCTAAAACAAAGGGCGCTACCTCTAAAATACCAGGCGCTACCCCTAAAATACCAGGTTCGTAATGTCTGATTGTCAGCTGTTGTTAATTGTTTTACTTATTTTTGTAAAGGCTTATTTTAGCCAAAACAAATTTTAAAAAAAATAAATAAAATACCAGGTTCCGTCTAGACGCATCACAAGAAAGCGTCTGGCGACGATAGGGTTCCGGTTCCGCCGAATAGTGCGGTCGCCAAAGACAAGGCCCCAGCACTGCTGAAAAAGGCAGCCGCTGAGGACACGATCCCAGCAACGCCGAAAAGGGTGGCCGCCGAAAACAAGGCCCTGTCTTGGTGGAAAAAGTCTCCCTCGCAATCGCCGGCTGAAACTACACGCTTCCTGTCTGCGGCGGACGTCACTGACAGCCTAGCAAGGATTGTTTCTGCGTATTCACAGAGACGGCAGTCAAGGGATTCTTCGAGGCTTAAGGAGAAGGCAATGGATCCACCGAGATCCAGGGATAGCCTAAGGGGAGTACCGAAACCCACCCATAAGTCGAAAGAGAGGCACAGGGACGTCCCGCCTCTATCGGTCCCTCAGGAGGAGTCCTCTGAGGGCAAACAAGGGTTGTCTTCGACGTTGAGACATAAATCTCGACGTTTTCCGACGGAAGAGCATGTTCAGGACCCTTTTCCATCTCTAGACCATTCTAGGTCTTCAATTTGGACTAGAGAAAAATGTAAACTGCATGGAAAGGCTGGACAGGTTTGTTTCTGGTTCAGAACAATCCACACCAAGAAGGCCACAGGATGAGAGCCCTTTGGACCCTGTAGTAAAATTCCCAAGGCTTTTTGACCCCTCTTTAGAAGATGATATTTACAACTATGACCCAACTGAAGAAGACATTCCTGCAGACACTCAGGATGAGGATCATTTCTCCAGGACATGCACGACCCCATTGAGGGCTGGGAGGAGAACCCGGCTATGGTTGACCCTCAATAATGGCAGTCTCCAGATCCACAAGATCCGGTGCCCTATCTTTGGACTCCCCCCAGATCACCCCCACTAGACAACCCTCGCCAGTGGATGATCAATTGACGTTTAACGTCATGTTGCGTAAAGCAGCTGAAGACGTTAAGATTGCCACAGAAGAAGCAGTTCCTGAAGCTGACTTCGTGGAGGACAGAAGCCGCCGGCCAGCCTGGCTATTCCTCTCCTCAGACTCCCTCCTTATGAACACCTGCTCTCTCAAGAGGTGTTAACACAAGAATAGAGTAACTCTTTCGTCCTTCTCCCTCGGACCCTCTGTATATCAGAGGTCTCTCCACCCCAGACTCTGGTATTGACTACCACAAGAAAAAGGGCAGGGGTCCCTTTGTCAACCGGCGAGGCGCCCTCTGATAAGGAAGGTAAAACACTTTACACACTTGGGAAGAGGGTCATGACCGCAGCAGCGTTCTCAACACGTATTGCCAACAACACAACTGTATTGGCCAGCTACGCGGACGCGCAATGGGCCTTACTACAAGAAGGCCTACAGGTTGTTTCCGAACCTCTACGAACCATTCTCCTGACCACAATCACTGAGGGCAGGCAAGTGAACCGAAGCATACTAAAGAACACTTTGGATTCTACCGAGACGGCTGGTCGAGCCCTGGCTCAGGGCACACTCCTGAAGAGACATGCATGGCTACGGAACTCTGGATTCAAGCCAGAGACGCAAGCGTTGCTTATAAATAAACCCGTGGAAGAATCCAACCTGTTTGGGAAGGTGGTCGACGAGGCCCTCGAGACCGCAAAAAAGGAGCATGATGCCCTAAAAACTCTGGACCAATTTACACAGACACTCCACAAGACGAGGATCTGAGACCAGACAGCTTTTTCGTGGTCAATGCTTCCCTCAACAATACTCTTCGGGATCCAATTGGAACTCTCCACAGGGAACCAGCGAATACACCACCCCGTATCCCCAAAGGGGTCAGCGTTGTGGAAAAGCAAGGGGCCGGAACCCTACCCCCAAAGGTCTCCGTCCTCCGGTTCGAAATGACCCAAAGATTCAGGTCCCCTCCCATGCCTTCCCGGTCGGGGGCCGGCTAACATCGTTCCTTCAGGCATGGGAGGGGATAACTACAGACCAGTAGGTGCTAAAGACCGTAGCCCATGGGTATTTTGTAGAGTTCAACCGATCCCCAACATTCAGACCTCCACAAGCAAGACAGACATGAGATCATCTTCGGACACTTCTTCTGGAAGTCGAGACACTACAAGAGAAGGGAGCCATAGAAATCATACCTCGGTCACAGGTAAAAGAAGGTATTTAATTAGTGTACTTCCTTGTACCCAAAAAGGATCTAACCATGCGCCCTGCTTTAGATCAGCGTCCAGCGAACACATTTTTAAAGCCACAAAATTTCTGCCTGGTCACTCTGCAGGAAGTAATTCCCCTGCTATCACAAAGATGCATACTTTCATATTTTAATGTTGCCAGCGCACAGAAAATACCTCAGATTTATGATAAGACAAGCATTATCAGTTCAAGGTACTACCCTTCGGCATAGCATCTGCACCAAGGGTATTTACAAAGGTACTAGCGGTGGCAGCAGCACATCTGCGCAGTCAATCCATCCCGCTCTATCCTTACCTCGACGACTGGCTCATAACAGGGGAATCTTAGGAAACATGTCTGTCAAATACCCAAAAGACCATAGATCTTTTATTCAGTCTGAGATTCTCTGTCAATGAGAAAAAATCCAGCCTAGATACCAGTCAGGTCAAACAGTTTCTAGGGGCTCTAATTCGAACAAAGGACGGCCTTGTCTTCTCCTCCAACGAGAGGGTTCAAAACATGTTTCAAATCCCTCAGTATGTAGCCAGTCGAGAGGCGACGGTACGCAAGCCTATGCGACTGCTAGGAATGATGGTGTCATGTATCTACTTGGTTCCTCGCGAGCGCCTGCGCCCAATGCAAGAGTGGCTCAACAGCCAGTCGTGTCAGGCCAGCGGCCAGTGGAATGATCTAGTGGTTGTCTCGCCGGCCCTCGTTCTCTCGCTGCAGTGGTGGTCGAGGGACAACCTCTTGAAGGGGAAATCCTTCACCACCCCTGCAGTGGAAGCCACTCTAACCACAGACACATCTCTTACAGGGTGGGGAGCTCACCTGCTTCAAGAAACAGCGCACAGAGTTTGGTTGTCAGACATAGCATCCAACAACATAAACCTGTTGGCAATGTTCAAAGCACTAAAAGCTTTCCAGACACAACTGCAGCGGAAGACTATCCTGATCCTCACAGACAGCACCACAGCCATGTACTATCTGAACAAACAAGGGGACACTCACTCTCCAAGGCTGTCCAAACTGTCCCAGAACATTTGGAAGGGGGCTCTCAAACGCAACATGTGCCTGTTATCACAACATGTTCCAGGGTTACTTAATCTTCTGGCAGACGTACTCAGCAAAGACTTTCCATTGCCCATGTAGTACGAATGGCCATTCTCCAGCATGGGGTCTGGCATGGATTCACATGCTCATGAATATTCCCCGTCGTCAGGCTGGCAATCCTCGGTAAAGAAAAAACCAGTATCAGTTTCGTTTCTGATCTGTCTTTCGTAGTAATAACCAATCACTGGTCTCTGCGTCATACTGACCACAGCCAATGACTGCCCTCTACCTAAGCACCGCCTCTGGCAGCCATCTTCAGATTTTTACAGCACGTTCATGTGTTGGGATCCTCGTGCTATTGCTCTCGAGCGTTAGTGCTATTTTTTTCACGTTTTTTCTCAAAAACTTCGTTCTTTCGGTCAAAAGAGCCTCAAGCTCCACCGACTCTCCATCCGATCAACGGGGACCCGTGTCGGATTCGTCTGCGCCCCTCAAGGGTGAAGATTTCGTCGAGCTACGCTTTTGGAGGACTCCAGAAGTTTCTCAGGCCCGGTCATGGCCCAGGAGAAGGGAAGCTTGACGCCCGGAAAGCTGTTCAGGGTCTGCCCTGGATGCCAGCTGCAGAACGTCTTCAAGGAGGACGAACACTCTTTTTGTCTTTACTGCCTACATGAGGACAAGACGCACGTGGAGAACCACGACGCCAGCTAGAAGAGACCGGTATGAGAAAAAGTACCGGGTCCCGGACACGGCCCCCCTGTGCCTCCGGGCGCAGCCTACCCCGGACTCCGTCGTCTCCGCGGCGGCCAGGAAAAAAGCGGGGGGGGGGTGCGGCCTCCACATCGACTTCCCCACCGGACGGCGAGGGAAAGAAATTGGACGCTATGGGACGCAGAGTCATCTCGTCTGCAGCGACGGCGATTAAAGCTGCCAACGCCTTGGCTATCGTGGCCCGATACGACAGGGAGCTCTGGTACAAACTGGCTCCCCTGCTGGACTTCTTGCCGGACGACAAGAGGGCAGAGGCCCTGGAGATCCTGCAGGAAGGTGAGGTGGCTTCAGACCACGCCATTACCGTTGCGACGGACATCGCCGACACTGGGTTCCGCCAGTTGGGCAACGGCGTTTGCCTTAGGCGGCGTGGATGGCTCAAGGCTACGGACTTCCGTCAAGACGTTCAGACCAGAGTCCTGGACATGCCCTTCGATGGGAACAACCTGTTTGGGAAAACAGTGGACGATTCCCTTCAGGCCATTAAAGCGACACCGAGACGGCCCGGGCCCTTGGAGTTCTGCAACAACGACGGACGCCCTTTCGGAGCGGCGGAGGCAAGGGCGCCTCCAAAGGTTCCGGCGGCGGTTCCTCCTCCTACCGTCAAGCGGCCCGCTCGTCGTCTCAGGAGGCCTACAGAGGACGAGGCAAGTCTGGCGGACCCCGCCGTCGTCGCCAAGGACAAGGCGGCAAAGCCTCGTCGAAGCAGGATTGAACCGGCCGTGGGGTCGGGCCCCCACTGAAGCACCCCGGTGGGAGGCCGGCTGGCGAGCTTCGTCAGCGTGTGGGAGTCCATCTCCACCGACCGTTGGGTGCTGGACGCCTTGGCCCGGGGCCACGCGCTCGAGTTTCAAAGAAAGTGTCCGCGCGTCCCCCCCGTGGCCAGGAAAGAACTTCACGTCGCTCAACTTCTCCTGGAGGTAAAGGCGATGCTCAGGAAGGGCGCCATCGAACTCGTCCCAAGGAGGCTTCGGGGCTCCGGAGTTTACTCGAGATACTTCCTCGTGAAGAAGAAGACGGGGGGATGGCACCCCATCCTGGACCTGCGACGTCTGAACAAGTTCATCAAGGCGCAAAAGTTCCGGATGGTCACCCTCCAGCACGTCCTGGGTCAGCTGGAGGAAGGAGACTTCCTGTCGTCGTTGGATTTGGAGGATGCCTACTTCCATATTCCCATCCTGAAGGGGCACCGAAAATTCCTCAGGTTTGTGGTCCAAGGGCGTCATTACCAGTTCAAAGCCCTCCCCTTCGGACTACGGTCGGCACCCAGGGTGTTCACCAAGTGCCTCGCACCGGTGGCGGCGCAGCTGCGCCGCGAAGGGATCCACGTCTACCCCTACCTGGACGACTGGCTCATCCGAGCCAAGACAAGGGAGCTCGCCGTGGTTCACACGGCAAGGACCGTCCAACTTCTCACGGACCTGGGATTCTCCGTGAACTACGCCAAATCCCACCTGGTACCCGCGCAAGACGCTCTGTTTCTGCGAGCGAGGCTCAACACGGTGTCCCTTCTGGCCTCCCCGTCGGAGGAGAGGACCAGGACCATCCTGGGCAAGGTGCAGCGGATGTTGGTGGCCGACGCGGCCAAGGTGAGGTCCATCAAGTCCCTCCTCGGAATGATGTCTTCCTGCATCTACCTCATTCCCATGTGCAGGCTCCGGATGCGCCCGTTGCAGGAGTTCCTGGACGCACGCTGGATCCAAACGATGGGCACCTTCGAGGAAAGGATCGCACTCGACGAGAGTTTCCGACGAGCGATCCGGTGGTGGGGCACCCGCGCGCATCTGAAGGCGGGCATGGACTTCCAGACCCCAGCCCACCAGGAGACAGTGACCACGGATGCCTCCCTGGAAGGGTGGGGAGCGCACACCGAAAATCTGCACGCAAGAGGCCTTTGGCTCCCGACGGAGAAATCCTTACATATCAACGTCCTGGAGCACCGTGCAGTGTTTTGGGCCCTCAGGTCCTTCCTTCCGTCCCTCAAGGGCAAGGTGGTGAGGATCTTCACCGACAACACCACCACCATGTTTTACATCAGGAAACAGGGCGGAACCAGGTACCCAGCACTGTCCAAGGAGGCGCAGGACCTGTGGCATTGGGCAGTCGCCCAAGGGATGTTTCTGGTGCCGTTTCATCTGGCAGGGATAAAAAACACCATCGCCGACTCACTCAGCAGGGAGCTGCGCTCGTGCCACGAGTGGGAACTACGGCAGGATCTAGTGGATCACCTTTTCCGACGGTGGGGCACACCCCAGATCGACCTGTTCGCGACGGCGACGAACTCCAAGTGCCAGAGGTTCGCCAGCAGGTTTCCCCAGGCGAGGAGCATGGGCGATGCTTTCTCGTTCCCCTGGGAGGGCCTGTTCCTCTACGCGTTCCCTCCTTTGCCACTGCTAATCCGGCTCGTCAACCAGCTCAAGAGGTCACGGTGCAGGATGATCCTCGTCGCACCTGCGTGGCCGAGGCAGATATGGTTCCCGGACCTTCTGGACTTGTCAGCGTCCCCGCCAATCAAGCTGCCGGTGGATGCAGATCTGCTCTCCAGGGAAGGAGGCGCCATCCTCCACCACGACCCGAAATCGCTGAACTTGCAGGCCTGGCTCCTGCAGCACTAGAGTTTGGAGGATACGACATACCGGCCGACTGCAGAGCGGTTCTTGCAAAGGCCAGGGCGTCCTCGACTCTTAAATGCTACGGACACAAATGGAAGAGGTTCTCTGTCTGGTGCCACGCACAGAAGATTAACCCTCTACGGATTACGGCTCCCCAAGTACTGCCGTACCTGTTGACGCTGGCCAAAGCTGGACTGGCACACGCATCCATCAAGATTCATCTTGCTGCGATCTCCCGATACACCAGAACCACGGGGCGGACGTCCTTGTGGTCTCATCGTCTGGTGAAAGAGTTCATGAAGGGACTGTTCAGATCGTTCCCGCCGGTGAAGGCTCCGGCCCCGGCGTGGGAGCTCAACGTGGTGCTGACCAAGCTCATGGGACCTCCGTTCGAGCCTCTGCACTCGGCCCCGTTGAAGTTTCTGTCGTGGAAAACAGCGTTTCTTGTGGCCATCACCTCCGCACGACGGGTGGGAGAGATCCAGGCCCTTTCCTGCAATGCCCCGTACTTGACTTTTCACGACACGAGGGTAGTGCTCAGGACGCACCCCTCCTTCATGCCCAAGGTACCGTCGGACTTCCACCTCAACGAACCCTTGGTGTTGCCTGTATTCTTCCCGTCGCCTTCGTCGCCGGCTGAGAGAACTTTGCACTCGCTGGATGTGGCTAGAGCGCTGAAGTTCTACGTGGACCGCACGAAGTGTTTTCGGAAGACGTCACAACTCTTTGTGAATTTTGGACCTGTCAATCAGGGGAAGGCTCTCTCGAAGGCTTCCATTTCCAGATGGCTCTCCGGCTGTATCATGTACTGTCATCGGTTGGCAAACCGACCGCTGCCTGGCCGTCCGAGAGCCCATTCCACCAGAGCGATCGCAGCTACCACGGCGTTCCTTTCTGGTGTGCCCCGGCTGGACATATGCAGGGCTGCTACGTGGAGGTCTACACACACCTTCACGAAGTTCTACTGCGTCGATCGGGATTCCAGGGAGGAGTCCAGGGTCGGCCAAGCAGTGCTGCGCAACCTGTTCGCCTGAGGTGAGCCTGGTGAGGAGGTAAGATGCTTAATGTTGAGTTTGATGTAATGCTTAATGTTGAGCCTTTGCCACCTCCCGTGGTTGTGCATGTGTGTACTGCTATGTATTCTTTATTCATGAGCATGTGAATCCATGCCAGACCCCATGCTGGAGAAGGAACAAGTTACTTACCTGTAACTGTTGTTCTCCAGCATGGGTCTGGCATGGATTCACATGCGAACCCTCCCGCCTACCCCTCTGCGGCTCTTCACTTGGTCATACTGCCACTTCACGTGCTTCCAAATCTGAAGATGGCTGCCAGAGGCGGTGCTTAGGTAGAGGGCAGTCATTGGCTGTGGTCAGTATGACGCAGAGACCAGTGATTGGTTATTACTACGAAAGACAGATCAGAAACGAAACTGATACTGGTTTTTTCTTTACCGAGGATTCCCAGCCTGACGACGGGGAATATTCATGAGCATGTGAATCCATGCCAGACCCATGCTGGAGAACAACAGTTACAGGTAAGTAACTTGTTCCTTACACTGAGACATTGTCTCCAACGTTTTCACAGAATGTGGCTTCCCAGAGATTGTTTTGTTTGCAACTCTGGAGAACGCTCAATGCCATGATTACGCCTCCAGGTACCCCCAGAACCGTTCCAAGGGTAACGGACTCTGGATAACATGATCAGGGAAATTTGTGTACGCTTTTCCCCTGACTCCCCTTCTCAACAAGATCGTGCACAAGATGCACCAGGAACCAGTCACGATGATACTGGTGGCCCCCATGTGGGCCTGCCAACCCCGGTTCGCTCATCTGATGGAAATGTCCATATCTCCTCCAGTCAAACTGCCTTGCCCATACAACATGTCGCAAGACAGAGGGGAGACGCTTCACCCATGCCCGCAGACATTGAACTTAGGGGCCTGGATCCTGAGTTTGGGCACCTGCAACTCCCTCAGCTATGTATGGACATTCTCAGGGAGGCAAGAAAACCGAATACCAGGTATTGCTATTCCAGTAAATGGAAACGGTTTGTCATCTAGTGCAACTCAAAGAGCATTAACCTGATTAACTGATCTCCCACACACATTGTTTTATACCCAACTCATTTACTTGACTCAGGCCTGGTCTTTAACTCGATAAAGGTGCACTTAGCTGCGCTTCCAGCCTACACTACATCACAACAGAAAGTGTCATGGTGGAAGATACCAGTTATTAAAGCTTTCATGGGAGTGAAGAGAATTCACCCTCCCATTTGTAACCCGGCTCCCGGGTGGGACCTAAACGTGGTGTTGAGTAGGCTTATGGGGGCTCCATTCGAACCCCTGCATAAAGCAAGTCTTAAAGACCTCACCTATAAGAGTGCTATTTTAATAGCTATTACCTCCATTAGGGAGATTAAGTGAACTATAAGCGCTCTCAATCCTAGATCCCTTTGTAACAGTTCACAAAGATAAGGTGTTTCTGCGCACTCATCCTAGGTTTGCGCCTAAATAAATGTTCAAGTTCCGTGTGAACCAGTCGATCGAACTACCAACCTTCTTTCAAAATCCTTCAAGCCTGGGAGAAAGAGCCCTGCACACACTGGATGTACGCAGAGCTGTCATGTTATACATGGAAAGATCTCTAACACTAAGAAAGACTAATCAGTTTTTCGTTTCAGTGGCGGCAGGAAGAGAAGGAGTCTCTAGGTGGTTTGCCAAATGCGTCACACTCTGCTACAGTCTTGCTAAGAGAGAGTTACCCTTCAAGCCTAGAGCACATTCCACTCGAGTCACTGGGGCGTCCATAGCATTCATTGCAAATGTTCCCCTTGAGTCCATTTGCAAAGCAGCAACCTGGAGTTCTGTACACACCTTTACAAAACACTATTGCCTAGACACTCGTTCTGATTCTCAGGTGGGACAGGCAGTATTAAGACTTTGAGGGGATTGGGTCCTCCAACGTATTCCATATCTATGACATGTAATCACCACAGCTGTGCTGCTTCGGAAAAGCTTTGGCGTCCTGCGTCGATAACGCTGCCCTCGAGGACCTCCTCCGACGGCCGACGTCACTGGATGCTATAAGTAGGACGCACAACGCCCGTAGCCTCAGTTCCGTTTTTTCCGTGAACGTGTTCGCTTTGGAGATCTCGGCGTGCCTCGACTCTTTGGAGTTACTGTTCTTTCTCGGTTCTTCGAACTTGTTCGTATTGTGAAGTATATTCTTCGTGAAGATGTCTTCCTCATCTTCGACCCCGCGTCCGAGCTTTACGAAGTGCGGGGACTGTGGGTCCAAGATGTCGATGACGGACTCGCACGACGCCTGCCTCTGGTGCCTCGGGTAGGCCCATGACACGGATGACTGTGTCGACTGCCAGTCGCTCACGTCCAAAGCCTTGCGGGAGCGCAAGAAGTTGTTGTTGGTAGGTAAGGTGTCCAAGCCACGGAATTCGATGTCTGCGGGGCTTTCGATGGACGATTCGAGGGGCGACTCTCCGCATCGTCATCAGAAGTGCAGTGGGTCTCGGTCCCGGAGTCGGTCCCGCCACTCCTCTGCCTCTTCGAGGCACTCCCGGAAGCGGCGTCATCGGTCGCCTTCCCCGTCCTCATCCGAGGACTCCGCCCGTCGGCGGGTCGCTTATCCCACCAAGCATGCGACCCTGGAGGGAATGGGCTTCCTTCGGGAAGAAAATGTTATCGATTCTCGAATCGCAGGGCACTGGTCCGTCCGCGCCTCTGAGTGGGGTCGGTCGTGATCGGTCGAGAGACCCCGCTCGCACGCCTTTGGGCTCGGGTGGTCGGCATGATTCGCAGGAGAGGTCCCGCTCGGACAAGGGGAATCGTTCTCGTCATGCCCGTTCCAGGTCCCGGTCCTCGTTGCGCTCTAGACCGTGTGCACCTGTGGTGCCATCGGCGCCCAGGCTGTCGAAGGACACGCTCGGGGCTCCGCCCTCGAGGCCTGTGTCAAAGCCGTTGATGCTGTCGGCGCCGTTTCACTCGATGCCTTTCGAGGCTGTGGTGTTGGAGGTACCCCGTGGCACGGGGGAACCCCCTAGAAAGGCTCTGGCCAAGGTCAAGCATGGCTTTGTTCGACATTCTGTGCCTTCTTAACGCCATCTTGAGTTTATTTCAGAGGTGGATGAGGGCTCTGATGATGGTTCCTGATACGGTGCCAGACGAGATTCTCTCGGGCCATAGCCAAATTGAGGAAATGCGGCAGTCCCTACACGATGCCAGTGGGCTGGACACCTCTCTGGAGGTGGAGTTTTGTAGGCCTGAGCCTGGCACTCATGCCGACTCCTTGTATCAGCGCCTTATGTCTAGGGTCACCGAGTACTTGGGATGGTCTGCTCCCCCAGGGGATTTTCTTCAGGATGACCTTACGGATATCCTTGACCATGGTCCACCAACTGACCCGGTACTGCCGTTCCAAATGCCTCTACAGAGGAGGGTGGTGGCGGCTTGGACTGCTCCGGAGAGTCTCCCGGCAGTGGGCAAGTCTTTGCCGCGAAAATACCACCCAGCCAGTAGCGACCCCTGCTACTTGTCCAAGCACCCCACTCCGGAGAGTTTGGTGGTGCAGGCGGCTACAGCCCCGGCAAAGCAGGCGTTGTATCCTAACCATCCCTCCTGATGGGGACGACAAGCATTTTGACGGCTGGGCGAAGAAAGTGTTTTCTTCAGGGCGTATGGCGCTTCAGGCGGCCAACTCAGTATGTGCCTTGTCACGTTTCACGCACACTCTGTGGATCTGTTTCCTTAGCGGCTGAACATATTCCCGAAGCAGACGAACGGGATTGTTTCCTTGCCATGGTTCAGGATGGCAAGGGTGCCATGCGTGAGGCCGTTCAGTCGGGTTTGGACATGGCAGATTGCGTCAGCCGGTCCCTGGCGGCGAGCACCGTGATACGCAGGTTTGCGTGGTTTTGAAGTTGGGGTTTGCTCCTGATGTGCAGGCCCGGCTCCTCAACATGCCCTTTGACAGGGAACATCTTTTTGGCGCAAGGCTCACGAGAGCCTTGAGAGGTTGCAGACCTCCAAAGCTGCAGCGAAGTCGTTGGGTGCTGCAGTTCGTCAACCTCCGCCTTTTCGTCCTAGGGGACAGCAATGGAGGGGAAGTTCCTTTCGTTATTACTCATCCTTTGGTAAAGCGAGAGGAGCTGCCAGTCAAAGGGGCCACTGTAGGAGTGCCAGAGGTGGAAAACAAGGTACTCGAGGTGCCAAGGCCGCTCGGGCTGTTACCTCTTTGCCCTCGGGCAACGCCGCAGCCGCTTCAGCTCAGTCATGAGGCCATGTCCCATGGTTCGCCGGTTGGGGGAAGGCTGGCACAGCATCTTGCAGAGTGGCACGCCATTACTTCAGATGTGTGGGTTCTGCAGATCATAACCCACAGCTACTGTCTTCCTTTCTGACAGAGGCCTCAAGACAATCCACCGGGGAATCTCTCTTTGAGGAGTCTGGATACGCTCCTTGCGCAGGAAATTCAATCCCTGCTGGAGAAAGGCGCCATAGAACTGGTGCCTGTAGCGGAGAGGAAAAAGGGATGGTATTCCCCTTATTTTTTGATTTCCAAGAAAGACGGGGGATTGAGACCCATCATGGACTTGCGCGGTTTGAACAAACTCGTCAGGAAGGACAAGTTCAAGATGGTTACTCTCTCTGAAGTCCTCCAGGCCCTTCAACTTCAGGACTGGTTGGTGTCTCTCCACCTCTAGGACGCTTATTTTCATGTGCCGATACATCCAAAGCACAATAAGTACCTGAGGTTGGCGACTTGCACTTTCAGTTTTGGGTCCTGCCGTTCGGATTGACCTCCACCCCGAGGGTCTTCACGAAGCTCATGGTAGTGGTGGCAGCGCACCTCAGGAAAGGCGGGGTTCACGTCTACCCCTACCTGGACGATTGGTTGATCAGGGCGCGCTCTCTCGAGCAAGTCCTGGATCATCTGTCGGTCACCTGCCACACCCTCCACAAGCTGGGCTTCTCCCTCAATTTAAAGAAGCCCCATTTGACACCAACTCAGAGGTTTCCAGTACATCGGAGCTGTGCTCGACACGTCCCTGGGGCAGTGCTTTCCTCCACAGGTGAGGACTCATCACATTCAGCAGATGGTGCACAAGTTTCAGCTTGCCCAGAGTCTCCTAGCGTTCGAGTTCTTGAGATTGCTCAGCCTCATGGCATCCTGCATTCTTCTGGTGCCAGAGGCCAGGTTGCGGATGAGATCTTTGCAATGGGCACTCAAGCTTTTGTGGTCTCAGTCCTCCGGCAGGTTGTCGGACCCTGTTCAGGTGCCGTCCTCGGTCGCCCAGGACCTTCTGTGGTGGGCCGTCGAAGACAATCGGATGAAGGGGGCTCCATTTTGGCTACCCTGGCCGGAGGTGACAGTCGTGACGGACGCATCCCTCACGGGATGGGGAGCTCATGCCACGACGAGTTGACAGTCAGCGGTCGTTGGTCTCTGTTGGAGTCCAGACTCCATATCAGTCTGTTGGAGCTGAGGGCCGTCAGGCTAGCCCTGAAGGCTTTTCTGCTGACTGTGCGAGGGAAGAATGTCCTGATCCTGACGGACAACACGGTGGCCATGCACTCCCTCAACAAAAAGGGGGGGCAGGGTCACTTCCTCTGTGCAGGGAGGCAATCCACCTCCGGTTCTGGGCAATCCAGCAGGAAGTTTCGATCTCGGCAGTTCATCTGGGTGGAGACGAAAACGAGATGTCGGATGCTTTGAGCAGTTAGAGCGCGATCTCTCACGAGTGGGAGTTGGCTGAGGAGATTATCCTGGAAATCTTCGCCCTTTGGGGGATCCCTCAAGTGGATGTCTTCGCCTCCAGTGTCAACCGGAAGTGCGAGAGGTTCTGCTCGCGGGAATTTCCTCCAAGAGGAGCCTTAGGAGACGCGTTCATGCTGGAGTGGTCATTCCCACTGCTGTACGCGTTCCCTCCAGCCCCCGTCATCCCGCAACTACTGCAGAGGTTACGGTGGTTCGGTTCCCGAATGATCCTCATTGCTCCGGCGTGGGTCCGGAGGACGTGGTACCCTGACCTTCTCGACTTGTCCGTCTGCCCTCCACGTCGTCTTCCCTACCGAGGCGAACTGCTCTCACAGGAGGGGGGGTCGGGTTCTCCATCCAGAGGTCAGATCCCTCAACTTTCACGCTTGGTTTCTGAAAGGTTGAGGTATAAGGATTGGGACCTCCCTGAAGACTTGATGGAGGTGTTGCTCTCGGCCAGACGGCCAGCTACAAAGTCCCTGTACCGTTGCCGTTGGCGTAAATTCTGCGACTGGTGCAGGGTTAAGAATGTGCATCCTTTTGCATGTGACATTCCCATGGTTCTGTCTTTTTTGCTTTCTTTGGCCCACAGGGGCTTGCAAGTGGGTACCGTTAAAGGTAACCTGGCGGCGCTGTCCATATTTAAGCGCTCGTCTGAATAGTGTTCCTATTTTAAAATTCCTTTAATTTCTCAGTTTCTGAAAGGGCTCACTAATGTGTTCCCTCTGTCACCTTTCCAGGTGCCCGGTTGGGTTTTGAACCTTGTTCTCAAGTTTCTGATGGGTGCTCCGTTTGAGCCTTTGCATTCATGCCCTTTGAGACTGTTAAATCTTAAAACTGTATTTTTGGTTGCGGTCACTTCCGCTCGCAGAGTGAGTGAGTTACAGGCACTTTCAGTTAAGCCACCCTTCACTGTGTTTCATAAGGACAGGGTTGTCCTTAGAGTTCGTCCTTCCTTTCTTCGGAAGGTGGTGTCGGAATTTCATTTAGGCCATAAGGTTGTTCTTTCGGCGTTTTATCCTCCTCCACATCCTGGTAAGGAAGAGGAGAGGCTCCATAGGCTTGATCCTAGGAGAGCGTTAAGCTTTTATATTTCACGCATGTCCCGGGTCAGAGTGGACGATCAACTCTTCATTGGTTACGCTGGAAAGCGTTTGGGACAAGCTGTGACGAAACAGACTTTGTCTCGCTGGATTATTCTGGCTATTTCTGAGTGTTACCGCTTGGCGGCTAAGGACCCACCGGTGGGCTTGCAGGCCCATTCTACCAGGGGTATGGCTGCCTCTACTGCCCTACAGAGGGGTGTTCCTATTCGTAACATCTGTGATGCAGCCACCTGGGCTTCGGTACATACTTTTGTATGTCACTACTCCCTCGATTCTCGCCGTGGGCAGGATCTGTTCTTTGGCAAGGTGGTCTTTTACTCCGCAATTTGATTGGGCATTCTACATTTTTGTTTTCTAAATTCTTTTCCCACCTCCTTGCATTGGTACTGCTTTGGGAGTCTGTCATAGATATGTAATACGTCGGAGGACCCAATCCCCCTCGAAGAACAATTTACTCTTACCTGGTAACGTTCTTTCGATGGGATGGTCCGACGACGTATTCCATATCGCTCCCTCCCTGCCTTCCCCGCTACAGAAATTTTATGCGATTGCAGCTTATGTTTCCGCAAGGCTTTGTGCGTCAGACTGGCAGAAGACTTGTGCCACACATTCTGGGAACAAACTACAACTGAAGCTACGGGCGTCGTGCGTCCTACTTATAACATCCAGTGACATCGGCCGTCAGAGGACATCCTCGTGGGCGGCGTATCGACGTCATCGACGCAGACGCCGAAGATTTTCCAAAGCAGCACAGCTGTGGTGATTACATGACATAGATATGGAATACGTCGTCGGACCATCCCATCGAAAGAACGTTACCAGATAAGAAAGTAACTTGTTCATCTTTTCACTAATGTGCCTTCTCGCAACCCACCTCCAACTCAGGGGTACTGCTTGCTAGTCTATGCACAGCATGTGATTCTAAGCAGATTAACAAACATCAGAAGATATGCATTACTTAACGTAAAAGCATTTCTGATGGTTGTATCTGCTTAGATTCACATGCGCCCACCCTTCCTCCCCGCTTGGATGGAAGGAACATGGACGTCTTACCACTTTCTCTCTTTTCTGTACTCACGATAGTCATAAGGCTCCCTCTCAGCAGAAAAAGTACAATCGGAGGGACCTCGATGCGTGAGGGATCTTGGGTACACTATACGTCACATTAGGGATAGTGTTACAGGCCCGCCTATGTCGACGTCCTCTTTCGATTCTCAAAAGACAAGATGCAATACTCTGCGGTTACCACTGGATGTCGGACCATATGCACAGCATGTGAATCTAAGCACATACAACCATCAGAAATGCTTTTATGGTAAGTAATGCATATCATACTCAGAAATGAACCCCAGAGAAATAACAATTAGAGAAACCAAGGACGGAGCAATTGAAAATATCAGGACACAGAGAATGAACCGAGAAAGGGAAAACAAAGCATTCTGTAAAGCTCGCTAGGAGCGAGAATATCAGGAAGGGTAGAAGAGAAGCAAACCCTGGAGTAAGAAAGCAAGTAGAGAATGTCAAAAAGAGTCTGATGGAAGTTACTGCTAATCTTCCAATCCAGATTGAGAAGATTAGCAGTAACCCCTGAAAAAGAAAAGAGCATCCTAGGGGGTTTAAGATTTGGAAACCTTAGAAAAGTAAATTGAGTAAAAGAATAGAGAAGAGGAGAAATCTCTGGAGAAGGGGTTGGAAGAAGAACCTTGAAGCCAAAATTCGCAAACAGGAAATACATGGGTGAGACATGGCATTTAGAAATGAAGGTTTGAATAGTAGAAAGGAACCTGGACACTAAACCGAATAAAGAGGTTACCTGAGCAAAAGATCAAGGAGTCCCAACAGATCTCCCTGGGGTGAGAAGCGTGGACCGTACAGCAAAGGATTACCTTGAAAATGGCAACACCCTACCCCAGGAGTCCCTTCAGAAACCTTTGTCAATCTTGTCATCAGAAATCCTAAAATAAGCCTCCTAAACGAGAATGGTGATTCCGTGTCATATGTGACAGTTTTACAGTCTATTAATGTTGTCATTTTGAGTGATTTATTACAACTGTGATCAGTGTTTAGCATGCTAACTATGTATAACATGGTTTATCTGGTCTTTTCAGAAGTTGTAGTTGCAGAAAGTGTGGTTGTTATCCGGAAATTGTTGCAAACACAGCCTGCTCAGCATGGGGAAATCATTAAGCACATGGCTAAGCTACTGGATAATATTACTGTAAGTATACATCTATTTACTTATGAGTTAAATTTTCTTTATTCTAAATAGAAATTTGATTTTAGGTGAATCATGTTTCTTTGTAGGGGGTGTGTGGTCTGTTATGTATTGTCTGCTTCAAGTACTTTTATCATGCACTACAACAGTGGCCCCAACCTTTTGTGCATGATCAGCAAAATGTGCATATCAAATGAAATGGTGAGCAACATCAATTTTTCGACTGAACTTATCGGCCAGTGCTCAGTTGACAGACAAATAATTGAAACACAAATTCGAAAAGTAATAAACTTAGAACATTTTAATTTGTAGTACTTAATAGTTACTAGACCATGTGCCATTCTAGTAATGGAAATGTGCAAAGCCTTTAACTACTTTGACGTTAAGTGGTTATTTACAGGAAATGTTGAGGAAATTGAGTGGTCAGTAGTAAATTGTTAGGCACATAGGACCAGTCAAGTTGTTCAAAAATATAGTAGGACTAAATAAACATTTCCAAAGGGGTCAGGTTCTCGAGAAAACTATTTTAAAGACATTTAGTGCAAATGTTTGAACAGTAAAACTGGTCACAAATGGAACGCTGATTTTCAGGTGGACTTTGGGGTTCTGCCAGGGGATTTTCTGGGATCTTTAATGGCAAATGGTGCTCTCCTAAGTATACAAGATCAACAATACTGTCCCACAGTCATCGATTTCTGTATTGTGGATTGTTTCTTCCTTCGTAATTTTATGAAATTATGCATTTCTGTTTGAACAAACAGTGAACACTATCTGCTTCAGTTAATTTTTTAATGGTCTGGGGTAGGCACCATGAAGATGTCCGAGGGGCTGATTGGCGATGCCTAAGCTCGACAAGAAGGCACTAAGAATCACTAAATCGCAAGAAAATTAGATATTCTTTTTAAACAGTTAAATGGTTCAGAGGCCGCAAAGTATCGGTTTCAGTCATTGGTTGAAACTATCCGGGACACAGCTATTGGCAAACAGCATCCCCCAAGTTCAGGAGGCCCAGGTTATAGAAAGGGATGCCCCACCCATGGTTTGATGCAGAATGTAGAATCTTGAAAAGAAAATTCAACCACAAGTTGAGAAGTGGTATGTACATGGCTGGTCAGATTTATATTTTTCAAAATGGCATTTAAAAATTGTCAAAATGCCCAAACAAATGTGTTGAGAAACAATTAGAGCTTTTTCAAAGGACACCAAATTGTTTTATGTTTAATTCAGTTGTCAGGACAGGTATTATAATAATTAATAATAATAATAATAATAATAATAATAATGCATTATGCCATCTCCTTGAACAAGTAGTCCTTGGACCACCTGCCCCCCAAGGTTATATGCCAATTTCCACATGGGACATTGCTAGTAAGATATTCTCCAAATGTTTGGTGCTCAGACCTGAGGAGTGTACTCAAAGTAACATTTCTTGAAGGCCTCCAAAATGGGTTTCGGGAGAGGGCTTAGTACAGTGGACCACTGCTTCACTCAGAGCACCATGATGGAGAAATCCAGTAAGGTTAAGGGAGGGAGATTATTTTTGGCTTTTTTCAGATTTAGAGAAAACATTTGATTGATAGAAACACAGTGTGGCATGATTTACATTTTTATTGGGGTCCCTAATGTTTTATTGAATCTTATCCAGCTGTGATATGCAGACATCTCAGCGTCTATCCGATATACAAGAAAGGGGAATTATTCATTGTTTTTCCCGTCAAATAAAGGTGAAAATCAAGGATGTCTGTTGGCCCCAATTTATTTTCAGATGTTGATTCTTGTACTTATTTTAGGAAAGTTAATCCACCCTCTCTGAAGGGTACATTTTATAGCATGCATCTTTATGCCGAACACACCGCTATTTTGGACATAACCTCGGCAGGTCAGGGTCTGCTAAACACAAATTACTATTTTGGGATCTATAGTTTGAAATTAAATATGATAAAAACAATGATGATGGTGCTCGGGAAAAGGGTGAAACCTTGTAGTCTGTTTCTAAATGAATGTAGAGATGAGTGGGCAGTCTCCTTTTTATTTGAGCCTACTCTTCTCAAAGAGCGGTGCTTGGGTCAACCATTTTCAGAAGACAGCTGAAAGGGCATCATTAATGACTAAAGGGCTTTCTACATTTGTATTTCAAATTTGGGGCGATTGGACAAGTGCCTGCATATGTATATAAGGCAAAGGCCTATTCCATGATTTTTATGGCAGCAAAACCTAGGGTGGTTCAAACCGTTGTCTCAGAGGGGTTGCAAAATAAATTCCTGTGCCAAACAGCAAGTCTCCCTGCATACACCTGGTAGTGCCTTATGAGGTGAATTGTGGTTGTTCTGTTTGAAACTGTTGGGCCAGTGAAGATTTGTAACTTATTTTTTAAAACCACATCTGGGATTTTCTGCTAATCATAAAATGAAATTCAGTGCGCATGCGATTGCAACCTCCCCTAGTAGAGCTAAATACTTGTGGTATGGGGTGTTTTAAGACACTGTCCATTTGGATAGGGGGTGGGATATAACTACAGTTGGCCCATGAAGTCAACTCAAATTAGCTCTTAAAGCAAGAGCTTGTGTGATCGGGAATGGCACAGATGCCCACAATATACATAGTCTGCCCTCTTTAGCTTTATATACAGACTTGCGTACATATTTAAGATAGTAAGAAGAAATCTGTAAATAAGTTCCCGATAATGCAAGATACTGATGAAAATTGCACGTTTAAATTTACCACCCCTCCCTCAACAATTGATGGTATGCTGGAGGAAGTACAAAGTGTGCCTGCAAAGTACGAGTCAATGATGATTTGGTTAATTTCCTGTTAATTTGTCTTTTCTCTGTTTTTCGTAAGCGTGGACATTCATGGCAACTAGGCTTTATATTAATTGTTATCTAGCTTGTTTGAATATTTTAAAACTGCTTTTCAGTTTTGTGTTTCTTCTATGAGAAGTTTATTAAATATGATACATGTTTTAAAATGTTGCTAACTTAATTGAGAAATATGATTTAAATATTGAGTAATACTGGTCATTACATGGTAGGCTTTAAAGATCACTTCACTGGGGCTTGGAGGTTACCACCTGAAATGAAGCAGGTCCCAGCCTTCTTATGTTGATTTGCTAGGTTTATTGCCAGCGTCATAGGTTGCATATGAGTTACATAGGACATGGGTAAAACACTGGCAGTCCATCACCTAGGCCACTGGCTAACCAAACTGACCAGGTTAGAACATTCACACATCCATTCCAACACTCAGGCACAAACAATCCACATGACATCACAACATTCCTTCTTGCTCAGGCAAGCCACGTACATCACATCTCCCCCTTCACATTAGCACATCACACACAACAAATCATTACACAACACACCTCCCCTTGTCCGACAACATACAAAGCAATACACAGCACATCTCCACACACACACACACCAACATCCGCCACTTCATACCGACTCACATCAGCGCTGGCACACCTCACGTGCTCTGACACTTTACCACTCACCTCATACCCGATGCGCTGGCCACACACACCGAGACCAACAACCATTATCGCTGTCATATATTTCGGACCCTGATGAGGATGGAAAGAGTCGTAGAAGTGCACACAGTACAGCTAAACACAGCCGCATGTGCACAGATAAGAAACAAAAATGTATTTGTGGAAAATAAACCACAGTCGGGTTAATGCGTGACAATGCAATGCTGAATACCACAGACACGCCCATACCAAAACCGGGGGCGCTACCACCCGCACACACATACCCGTAACCAATACATGACTTATACTGCAGTCACACCCCTACACCTACTGGGGGCTCTACCACCCAGATACCAAACCATTCACATTGCATGACTAACCTCAGTCACGCCCCGACAATTGGTGGCGCTACCATCTCACACAGCCATACGTGGAATAACCATGCATAACCTCATTATAGTCACGCACGATGGAACTGGTGGCACTACCACCAGAAACACACGTACACTGTTAAACCATGCGCAACTCATCACAATCACGCCCATACCAAACTGGAGGAGCTACCCCCTGATACCATACTATGTGACACTACCTCCTAAATACCCCTGTGGCATACCCATCCACATCCATACTGAATATTAGGCTAAAGGCGCTACCCCCTACCAACCACATTGAGAGGTAAGACATGCTGACCTGGCACTCACACCATCAGCAAAACCATAATTTTAAATTTCATATAAGCTTCACCCAAAAACAAAAACATGAGAGGCGCTACCCCCTCAATCACCAGACAATCATATCCCCACCCATACTAGGGATAATTGATGGCCCTACCCCCAAAATGACTAAACTATCCGTATCCATACAGATGTTCCATACTGCACACCATACATCACATAACACAATATGCAGTTCACTTTGCATTGTTCTATACATTTGAATTGATGCATTTCTTAAGACCCAATATACATCATGAAGCCCAAACCAAATCCACTCCTAAAAGTCCATGTCGCAATTAAGCGTCTGAAAAGCCTAAAAATGTTAAAACTGCATTTTACACGCACACATGCACGTACACTTCCCTGTGAACTCCTATTACCCCAACGACACATTTACAGTGTAGCTAAAAGTCCATGGGTGGGTGCACACACCCCTAACCTGCAACTCCTCAAACAGGTTATAACTAATTCAATCCCCATGCACTGTATAGCTTGTCTGCATATTTCACCTTCACCCTCAAGCAATATCACTGTACCTCTTCAAAACAAGCATTCTGCACACTTGCCCACTTTGATCGGGACTTCCCTGCCCAGTGCATCCAACCCCATTACTTTGAGACCCATTTCCCTACCCCCATTCCACTCCATATGAAAAGGATACAGGTAGGTCCTGTCCCGTTCTTTGACATTGCTCCATCCACGAAATACAGCTTGTTAAAATCCATTGCCCTCTTAAGTAAAGTCTGTGAAAACAGACGCTTGACTATGCTTCCATGTCTCCCATCCTCACCAGCTTTGACTAAGCGTTACTTTTTAAACTGTACCTCCTGACTTCATACAACACTTTCCTAGCTTTGTGACTCCACTCCTCTCCGTACATTCACAATCGCATTGAAGTGCCTTTATCATAACGCAATCCCAGCTGAAAACAATATCAGAGGCTTCCCTTTTACACTGTCATGTTTTCTTTGTGTCCTTTACTCGAAAGACATTCATCATCCTCTGCCCTTCCTTACGCTGCGTGTCACCAGTTCCAACAACACCGCAGCTCCAGATGAAGTGTAAATCAGGTCAGAGTTTCATGTGATTACCAATTCCCCAGTACCTCGTATGACATGAATGTTTCTATTTTGTTCACTGTGCACCGCGAAGCTCCGCATCTCCAGATACAATCCAGGCTTGGCACTGCAGTTCCAATCGCCTCCTTACGAACTGCACCAGCATTCTTCACAGAACGTTTAGCCCTGCACTCCCATTCTTCGACATCTCCCCTTGCTCCGGCTGTGACGTCATCAGTCACACAGCGAAGTGGAGCTGGTCAGAACTCCTCCTGACTGTCGCCATACGGCCCAGAATCAGCAGTGCTAGATAAACGCTTAACCGCCCCTGTGCAGGGTTTCATTTCCAAAGCTTGACGATGCACTGAAATACGGTGTCCCATACTGGTGCCCTTCCATGTAACATCACCATGGCCCCCAGTATTATGTCCATCCCATAATCTCCTGCTGGTAGTGAGAAGGTTTCACCTTCAGTGCTACCGCACCTTGTCCTCACTAGCATACTTGTTCATGCATTCTGGTGAATGGCCATATATACATAGGATACTCCTACTCTTCTCCTTTCCCATGCTGCCCAACACTATAACCAGCTTCCAACTGGGTAGCCCTCTTCCTGCTTTAATGGGCACAGCTGTTATTTGAATAGCCATCTTGCTGCAAATAAATACAAATACTGCTCTAATTGGCACAGCCTCATAACCGCTTCCTTGCTTCCTGCTCCAGGCCTCCGGTTATGTACGTCTCTTCCACCCCCTTTTAGGTTCTGGGTGATGGGTCTTACTTGAATGTTAGGGGCAGTGTTGTCCTCTTCCTTCTCCTTCTACACCCCCCGCAGCAGATCATCCAGCTTAGTTTATCGTTCTAGCACAGGTTCTTCTTATTTTTTCTTGACCAACTCGTCGCCAATTAAATGAAGCGGGTCTCAGCCTTCTTAGGTTGATTCGCTAGGTTTATTGCCAGCTTCATAGGTTACACATAGGACATAGGTAAAACACTGGCAGCCCATCACCCAGGCCTCTGGCTGACCAAACTGAACAGGTTAGAACATTCACACATGCATTCCAACACTTAAGCACAAACACTCCACATGACATCACAACATTCCTTCTTGCTCAGGCAAGCCACATACAACCCCACCTAATAATTATTCTGTCCTGTAATGGTAAGTAGTGGATTGTAAATTTCCTGCGGCCTGGCGAAGAAGTGTTTAGGAATAAAAATAATACTTTTCTGAAGGATTTAGAGCCTCTCTTCTCTGCACAACGGGAATTTACACAAGACTTGGTGGTAAACATTGGTCAAAACCTTGAGCATTTGATGACCACTTCATAGAGGGGTGTGGTGGTGTTAACTAAATATTTTGATTAATTAATTGGCTTGTTAATTTAAATTAATTGGAATTGAATATAGGGCAAATTAATGATGAAAAATGGGACATGCAGTTACCTTATCTGCCCATTAGCCAGATGCGCATAGTATCAAACGATTTATTTTTTCACCAGGACACTATGTAATAATACATTTAGGTGACACTAAAATTATTCTCTGATGCATATAATGCATGGTGGCATCAGACGCAAACCTCACTTGTACAAAAGCAGTGCATGCAAAATATTTAATAAAGAAAAGTTGGATATGCATGCCACTTATTTGCCCATTATGCTCCTATTAGCTGTACAAAGGAACAGAATGTGACAATTTTCTTCAGGTCACAAACATGGTTCAATTATTTTACTCATTTATTTGTCAGCTGGGCAAAGTATCTGAAGAGGATGTGGTTTTAACAATGACATTGCTATAACAAGTAAGGACACTTACTGAAAAATAGTTTGCATGGTGGCAACGAACACACATCTTGCATGTATAAAAATAAGCCAGCTGGAACCACAACAGGCTTATTGGTCAACATTTTTGCACAGTCCACGACTCTGTCCTGGCTATATTTGCTACTTACGTCTCATCACTTCAGCACCTCCTTTTAGGTCTCCACACCATGGCCCAGAGCACCTGGGAGCAACAATTTAGGGTGCTGCGAGCAACATGTTGCTCCCGAGCTACACGTTGGGAATTAGTGGCCTAGATCCTAAAAGGGCTCTAGGTTTCTACATCGCTAGGACATCTGAGTTCAGAAGTGCTGACCAGCTGTTTGTGGCCTTCTCCTTTGCCCGTAAGGGCCTGGCTATAACTAAGCAAACTTTGTCCCGCTCGTTCATCTTCAGTCTAGCAGAATGTTACCAGTCCGCAGGCGAGGAATTGCCGGCAGGCATTATGCCACATTCAACTGGGGGGGTCTCAGCGCCACCCGCATTACAAAGGGGAGTCCCGGTTAGGAATATTTGTTGAACAGAAACACGGTCATCCCTTCCTACTTTTACTAAACACTATAGTTTAGGTGTTACTCGCATAGTTGATGCTTGTTTTGGCAGGGCGGTGGTTCAAAATCTATTTGTCTAACTTTTTGACTGCCTCCTTCATCTACTGCTTTGGGAGTCTATCTGATGAGTAATCTGCGGGAGAAAAGCAATCCATAAAGGAGAAACTACTTGCTGTAATGTTCTTTCTATTGATTCTTCTCCTGCAGATTCTTGCTGTGGGCAAGATTGATCTGGGGGGGAACATTTATTTGATTATTGCTTTGTGATGTTTTTTAAACACGGACCTTTTTATGTGATTGTTAAAATTGATCTATGTTATATGATTTAATTATTTTCTTTTTTTTCCAAGATTGTATTTAAAATCTATACACGGTTTTCTGGAAACCATATCATAACTAAAAAAAAAAGAATAATGTTCCTTCAGGAAAGGGGTTCTCCCTTCCCCTAGATTTCTTTTAGATGCTTTAAGTATTTTTTCATCCCAGTTCCAATGTATCCAAGGGGGAAGGCTTGTGCCTTGAATCTTCTCTACAATATACAGTTATTTTGAATTACACTTATACTTAAAGGGATCTGGTTTCTCCCTTTTCTATTTTATCACTATTCCACGACTCCAAAAAGGTGTTCTGACCCCTGAGCTTTCCTTAGTTCTCTCCCCGGTATACTCTCCTGCCACAGTATTGTACTTTATCTTTACAAAAGGGTTTCAGTTGTCCCTTTCATCACCATTGTTCCATACTTTTAAGTTGGGGTTCTTAACCCCTTTTGCTCACTTCTTCTTTGACCCCTGGTTTATTCTCCTGCCAGTGTGTCGCAACTTTCTGATTTGGTTGTGTGTCCCAGACTCCCTCTTTGCCTGCTTCACTATGCTTCCAGGGCCTCTTTGCTTTCTTTTCACTCTTTCGTGTAGCCACAAAATAACACTTCTCCAGTGCTGGGTCAATGACCCTTCTTTTATAAGCTTTGCATCAGTTGTACTGTCTTTACTTGGGCTTTCAACACTGTTTGGTTCTGTACCAATTCTACTGTTTTAGGGTTTTCGCAATGTTCGTATCCGTTATGATGCCTTCTCTTTGGCTTTTTGCAATGTTAGTCTCTGTATTAATTATATGGCCTTATCTGTTTGGACTCTCTCATTTTGGGCCGGCATGCAGTCGTCCTGGAAGTTCCCCGGTCACCCATGTGCTCTACCTGGGTTTACCGCTGTTACTCAGCGTGTTCGTTGTTCGTTGCGTTTCTCTGTCCTCTGCTTCTCTCCTATTGACCGCTGTTGCTCTGCATGAGCCAGTTGGTTCCCGCTTGGCCTCCCTCTGTGTCTGGAAGCTCCCAGTTGCCTATGATGGGGATGCAGCAAACTTATCCTGCCTTCTCTTTTCTGCACGCTGTGTCTGTCAGCTTCTGAGCTACGTTTGCACTGTGCTTTCCTCCCGTGTCCCAAACACCGTCCGAACAAGTCAGCTGCTGTGGCAAGCTCCCTCTCCCTCCTCATGGTCACTCGGCTGCGTTCATTTTAAATGTCCTGGTCTTACTCAGTAGTTTCAAACGACTAGTAGGTGGTGTTGGTTTGCAGCGTGTGGTCATCCTCATTACTTCATCCCTCTACCTCGTCTTGGTACTAGAAGGGGGGGGGGGGGAGATGTATACTGTTGTTGGCTAGGAAAGCTAGGAATTCAGTGTCTGCATTACAATAAGCCATACATGAGTTGTTTAAATATAATATCCTCTTGCATGCCTAGAGTTAGTCTTCCCCTACGTGCCCCTCCGCCCCCCGCAGATAACCCCGCACCCCCAGGGTCAGTGGCAGGTAGCTTCTGCCTTTCCTTGGCCACATAGGAGAAGCTTCCCTCCAGAGAATCAGTGACAATGTTAAATTCGTCACAGTATCTTCCTTTTGACAGTACTTGGCAGGACAAGTAGCCAAGTTGATCAAACCGAGGAGTAAGAGAGACCAGGGTGGAGGACACCACACATGTCTTTCTCACAGCAGTGCTTGGCAGGAGAGTGAACCAAGCTGGCTGAGACAAAAAGAGGAAGGAGATGGCCTGAGATCCCTCTAGCAGTTGTGAACTTTGTATACCAAACCTGTGAAAAGACCAGGGAAAGGTAGTCATTCCCCCCACAGTTTATCTTCCCCTTTAAATTTAGGATAGCGCGTGGGGGCACAGCCTCGGGCCTGGGAATGCCCCACTGAGACCCTGCGCTCCAGTGCCTCACCTCAGTCCCTTTTTCCGCACAGACGGTGTCGGACCTGGCATCCAGTGCAGAGACTTTAACTTTCCACTTGCTCCCTTTCTTTATTTTTCAATCTTATTTAACCTCCCTTCGGTGCCTCGCCTCCCCCAGCACATGTCTGCTGCTGGAGGATTCATGAGATGTGCTTCGTACGACCGCTCGTTCCCGGTTTCGGACCTGCATGCACTCTGCATTGAGTGCTTGGGGCCTGACCACTGCTGGGATGCTTGTGTGTCCTGTAGCGCTCTCGGTCACAGGGCATTGAAGAATCAGTTGTCGAGTTGGAGGGAGATCTTCCACACTTCTCCTCCAGCGCACCGTAAGGACTTTTTCTCCAGGACCTCTCGTCAAGACAAGGTAGGCCCTCTGTTCAGCACTGCTCCTCGGCACAGTGACTCCCTCCTGGGGGTCCCCATAGGCAAGGGTTCCTTAGATTCAGGTTATGGCAGGCTTGAGTCCTCTAAGGCTACTGGTTCCTCAGCCAAGGGGGATCAGGACCCTACCGGGCTGTCCTCGGATGGGCAATCAGGTTCATCTTGTACTTCGACCTCAATGGGTAAGGGATCGTCAAGTGCCACCTTCAAGAGTCAGTCCTTGGCACAATCCAGCATGACTACCGGCCCAGGCACCAACGGCATGCAGCCTACCAGAGATTGCTCCGAGGTCTTGAGTCAGGGCGTTACGACTTGTGGGCAGCAGAGGGCCGAGCGCCTTCTGGTTTGAACTCTGAGGTCAACGCTACTTCTTTGGGTGACCCGAGTTGTATTCTCGCTCAGCCCTCTTGTGGCTCAGGGCCTTTGCGCCCTCTCGCCCAGGGTGTAACGCAAGGTTCCAAGATGGTGGATAGTCACGTGGCAGGGCCTGCTAGGTCGGCAGCCATTTTGGATTTGGCACAGGGCATTCCTGTGCTCTAGTCCCCTTGAATGGGCCCTGCAAGAAGATCCCAGTCCCCTTCCCGATGTAAGCGGCAGTGAACTGTATGGTACAAGCGGGTGGTTTCTGCAAGGATACATCTTCGCTTCACAGCCTTACGGCTACACATGCCACGTACCTCGGTGCTTCGATCAGGAACGGAGGCCTAGCGCTTTGAAGGGCCTGGCCCCTCGAGACCTGGCGTCTTGCAAGGACAGCTTTTTCGAGTGGTTCCTCCTCCTCATGCATTCCCCACAAACAACGGGACACCAAGGATATTGTCAAGTAGGTGATCCCGTAGGTTGTCTCTCCAGCCACCTCTTCTGGGCCCTCTGCCGGTTCCACCAGCGCTACCGGTTCCGGTCCAAGCCCTGTCGGTTGTTCAGACGCTTCTGCCTCTTTCTGTATCACCAACGTCTTCCCCTCAGCAAGCGTTGGATTTGACCTTGGGTTTGTCTTTGGTCCCAGATCAAGGGAGGACCCTGCTGACACCTGTGTCCCAGGGCCGCGACTCCCCTCCAAATGGAAAAGGGAAGAAGATGACAACAGCTATGACCACAAAGTCTCTATATCTGTAAAGGCCTTTCATGACCACCTTCAGGGCGTTGCAGAGTTCTTTGAGGCCCACAGTAGTCGGGAGTGCTGGCAGAGGTTTTTGGCAAGCGCACCACAATCCTTTCTGGCATACCCCTCCAGAAGGATGGCCTGCAGATTGTGAAGGTCTGGGAGAAGCCCAGGTGAACAAGAATTTGGATTGCAGGTTCAGGCTGAAGTATGGGGAGCCAATCCTCCTGGCCCCCCAACCTCAGCCTCACTCTTCAGTGGTGACTGCGGCCTCACTCTATTCTAAACCATAGTCTTTATCTTCCTCCTCAGGAGTTGCCTCCAGTTGTCTTCCGAAGGAGGACAAGGTCCTCGAGCCTTTGGGCAAACGATGTTATGCCTTATCAGGGCTGCATTTGAGACAGGCCAACACTATTGCCTGTGGCTAACCAGAAGCTGTGGCGAGAGCTTGGGGAGTTTCTACCTGACCTCCCTCTGGAGCTGCAGGCCTCCTTCAAGGCTGGTCTACCAGAAGTTTGGGCCGTTGCACAGGACCTCATGGAGTCTTCGGTCTCCCTCATTGACACTTCCAGCAGAGGGCTCTGCTTGGGGGTCTAGTTGAATGGATGGTGTGGATACATGCCACTAAATTTTCTTCTGATGTGCAGGAGCAGACCTTGGATCTTCACTTCGAGTGCATGGACCTTTTTCTTTTGTCAATCGATGACAAGTTGGCAAAGAAGGAAACGCCTACACAACCACCTCAGTATGGTTGTTCCAGCATCTTCTGGGATTGATGACTTCACGCATGCTCACAGTGCAGCTTGTGCACCTCAAGATGAGATGCCTCCAGCTCCATCTGGTGGCCATTTAGGATTAGGAGACTGGGTCTCAGTCGGACAGGCTCCCAACTCCCCCGCTCCTCCTGCCCGATCTTTGCTGGTAGTTGATGGAAGACAACGTTGCCTTGGGGGCCCTGTTCACCCAACCAGAGCCTATCTTGGTGGTGGCAATGGACTCCTCCCTTTCGGACTGGGGTGTTACTCTAGAGGGCTACGCGATTCATGGCGCATGGTCCTGGCCAGAAGCCCTCCAGCATATCAATCTGCTCGAGCTCAGGGCAGTGGGCCTGGCCCGCAAGGCTTTTCTAGCCCTTACCAGGGACAGTTTGGTTCTGGTCAGGACAGACCGCTCCACTAAAATGTTCTACCTGCACCCATTCCCCCCTTCTCTGCATGGAGGCGGTTTAGATCTGGGAATGGGCCCTGACGGAGGGTATTTGGATTTTGGCAGTTCACCTCCCAGGGGACAGCAATGTAGAAGTGGACCAGCTGAGCCGGTTAGGGTTCAGCACCTACGAGTGGGAGTTGCACACCGACTCCTTGTGAACACTCTTTCAGTGTTTGGGGGGGGGGGGTTGATGGACCTGGACTTGTTCACAACCCCTTAGAATTCCAATTGCCCCCAGTTTGCCTCATGGGCAGGTCGGAGGCCTCTGGGAGATGCCTTGCAGATCTTTTAGCACGGCCGCACGTGCTATGCGTTCCTGTCCCCCCCTCTGCTTCAGTGGGCCCTCTGCAAGTACCGGATGTCAGCGGGTTGCAGCCTCATCCTGATTGCCCCCACTGGCCCTTAAGAGCCTGGTTTTCAGATCTGCTACAGTTGTGCTCCCAGGGGCCCGTCCACTTTCCCGATCCCCAGCGGGGGCTTCCTGACGCAGCAGGGCGGTAAAGTGGAACATCCGGACCCAGTCAGGCGCACAATTTTCGGATGACCACTGGGACATCATTCAACCGGTCAGGCGGCCTTCTAATCGGCCCCAGTTTAAGAGCAAATGGACTAGGTTTTGGCATTGGACTCGTGACAAGGGTCTAGATCCTGTCGGCTGGATGATGAACTGGCTTTTTCAGCGCACCTAACTCGTTCTGGAGCGCAGATGGATACCTGCAGCACCTATTTGGCCGTACAAGAACTCCCCATATCGTGTGTTTTCGGCATCTAAGACGGTGGTTAAGGCCGATCTGGAGAGGTTGTCCTGGCTTTGTCCTCCGTTGTACAGGCCGCACCTGGTCTGGGACCTCAATGTGATTTTTGCAGCTTTGCAGCGCAAAACCTTCAAGCTGATGGCCTCTGTGGCGGTGATCCGGCTGGTGACAGTAAAAACAATTTTGTTGATGGCTCTCACATCTGTGCACATGGTTAGCGAGCTACAGGGTTGTCTTCGTGCAAGCCTTTCACCACGTTTCACTGCGACAAGGTCCTCTTGCGCTCTTATCCGAACTTCTTGTCCAAGGTGGTCTCTCCGTTTAATTTGAATCAAGAGATCTGTCTTCCGGTGTTCTTCCCGAACCGCAGTAAGAGGCTGAAGAGGCCCTGCATTCTTTGGACTTCAAGACTGTCCTCAAGTTTTATCACTGACTAAATCCATCATGAAGTTTGGGCGCTATTTGTCACTTTTGGTGGCTCCTCCCACGGCTATTGGGGTTCCAAAGCTTCTATCGCATGTTGGATGGTTCAGTCCATTTCTGAGGTGTATACGTTCATGGGCAAACCAGTCCCGGAGGGGATTCATGCCCATGCGGTTAGGGTTAAGGCCGTGACCGTCGTGTTCCAGAGGTATGTTTCTTGGGATGTCATCAGCATGGCGGCTACTTTCTTCAAGCACTGTTCCTTGGACACCAGCTCCAGGCACAAAGCTGCGTTTGGGCAAGGGGTGCTGAGGAACTTGTTTGCTTCTTCCTTGGTTTGAGGCAGTTGATCACGGCTCCACCCTATGGTCTTGTCTGGTGGAATTGCCCACAAGGATGGAGGAAAAGGGACGGAAGTATGAGTAATTAAAGTTACTTCCCGTAGTGACTAGAGTACTCCTAGTCCATAGTCCCCATTCCTCCATACGTTCCACCTACTGTCCCTCCGTTTGTATGCCAGGGGCTATTGAATAATAAGTGTAACCAGGTATCTGAGCATCCGATGTGTTCAAAGGGGACTCGGGTGAGGCACCGGAGGGCGAGGCGTTCCCACTCCCACTGCTGTGTCCCGTGCGCTATATTACATTCAAAGGGGAAACTCAATTTTTCACTGCTAAAGGTTCCGGCACCGCCCCAATGTAGGAGGCCGCCCAGAAGGATGGAGGAAAGACGACTATGGACTAGGAGTACTCTAGTCACTACGGTGAGTAACTTTCATTTCCCCTGGCACTGTGAAAATACTGAGAGCAAGATACCTGGAGAACGGAGTCATTCTCCAGGAAACCAATAATGAAGAAACAACTATTAGCAATAAGGAACATTGATGTTTGAGCTGGAACTTTATTCTGGAATATTGTTTTTGTGCCTTGAAAAGGGATTGAGACATGGGTAATGGAGTTGTTCCCTCAGGTAAATATCCCACTGAAGAATTAGAAATGTACCTTCCTAAAAACTGCTCCTAAAAATTGGACAGAATTTAATTACATTCTTTTCTCCCATATCATGAGGAAAGGTCAAGCCCCGCCCTGATGGAAATGCGCAGTGTTGGTTCCCATATTCAAGAAGGGTGAGTTTATGAATCCAAAAAACTATCGCCCAATCACCCTTTTGATTGCGTTAGGGAAAGACTTTGCTTCATTGATCTTAAAGCAATTGAACAAATGGACATCAGATTCTGGTTGGATGGTCGTCAAACTGGATTCGTCATGGGCTTAAGTTGCATCGTGAACCTTTTCCTCCTCAACGTGTTAAAATTAAGATGCATAAAGAATAAAAGACCCCTGTTCCTCGCCTTCCTAGACCTACAACAAGCCTTCGACAGTGTTGACCCGGACCCCCTTTGGGGCAAGATGATCGATTGGCATTGTCCAACAGATTAACCTCAGCAATCATGGCTCTGCACGAAGAAACAGCTATCCAAGTACAATTAAATGTAGAAGGATTGCTGACAAAAGAGATTAAGACTTTTCGAAGACTAAAGCAGGGCAGTCGCTTGGCATCAGCCTGGTTCAGTCTATTCATCTCCGATCTGAAAGACACCTTAAACTGGCCATCAGCGTGTCCCCATAAACTAAACGGTATACACCTAGGTTGGATGGTCTACGCTTTTATTTAGTTATCTCAGATCAGACCCCAATAGGGCTACAGCAAAGCCGTGCTTGCTTACAAGGCTATGTTGAACAAAATGACCTAAAAATAAATGTAGAAAAATTGGTAATCTTAGTTCTATGAAATCGAAGTGGCAGAAAAACAAAAAATCAAACTTACAATTGGCGCTTGGGGAAAGAGCCAGTTTGAGTGTGTGTTAATGCAAGCGTGGACAATACACCACGATTAATAGACCTCAAATGGAAAACCAACAATCTGAGAGCCCAAGGGCAAATTCTACTTAAGAAAGATGGGAAATATTCAGTAATCCCTGTTATCAAATTTTATAAGCAAAAGGTCATCCCTGTCTTAACATATGGTACTGAGACAACGTTATCCACATCGTGGGAAACATGGGACCTACTAGAGCGGTGCTTCTGGAAACAGATCTTGGGCCTACCCTATTGTTTGCCCATAGCTGCCATAAGATATGAACTGGGCCTACCATTGATGTACATAAGAGTAGTCTGGAACTCTTTGGCTTTGTTTTGAAAAGTGATCATAGATGACACCCCATTACAGTTCAACATCTTAAACAGAAACATGGGACAAACCACAGCGTGGGTCTTGGAGCTATGGACACAAAAATGATAAGAATTATTAGCAAGCATGAATTAAACAGAATGGTCGATTGTGAACAACCCAGATGGGGATAAAAACTAATTATGGTATCTTCATTGGGAAGAAACAGAAACAAAGATGAAAAATTACAACATCAACTCTCATGTAAAACACCTCATAGGTTTCTAAATACTGTTCTAAAGTTCCTAACCGAATTCCTGAGCATATACCACAGAAACATATTTATAAGATTCAGGCTGAACATTCTCCCGATAAAATGAATTCTTTTTGCAAGACTGTAAATACTGGAAGGGGAGTTATCTGTACTCCTGCCGTCTATATAGCAGAGTTAGAAGCACAAAGCACCCTAGCCAAGATTCTCTATTGTGGTAGCAATGGACGAGCAATCAAGGCTTAGCTCTCAGGAGGTGATGCGGGCTGGTTCTTAAGCCCCCACAAAGGAATGTCCACACACTATGTTATGTGATAACACAGTTCTTTATATAAATAAGGTTCCATTTATATACACAAGCAATAACACACTTTGTACTCTGGCAATTCTAATATGGTAAATATGTACAATGTCTATGCGGTACCACGGCTAACTCTTGACTCCTTTGAAATGCACCAGCTGCTTATTTATTTATTTTTTATATTTGTGAAGTGCACTAACAGCCCATGGGCATCTGCGGACCGTTGCAAAGGCATACAAATCAAATAGTAAAGTGAATCAACAATAGACATAGGAAGGAAGACAAGTTAGGCTAAATGATGGCAGAATACTTTGTCCTGCTACCAAGACACAGTTCTGTGTGAGGATCTCCTCTCCTGGGCAACTTGTAAATAAAGTGTATCAACAAGCTCAGTCCATATAATTTAAGATAGTCTTGTTTACTGCTAAAAATGTTCTACTACCCCAATGTACCTGGTTTAGCAGAGTTATTCAATGGTTCGTCGGCGGATCCCTCTTCAGTGGACTCCCTTTAAGGCAGGAGCCATGGGTCGTCGAGATTCCTATGAGGAAATGTGAACACTGTTGTCGAGGGCGCAGCTTCGACCTTTGCGGTGATTGTCAACGATCGCTTGTGGACGTCCTGTGAAGATGAGGCATGCGGTACACCTCGATGATGAGAGTTCGTTGCCGCAAAGCAGACTGATGAAGAACGTAGGCCCAGCAAGGGTGTTGGGTCATCTGCGTTTGGCGATCGTGACTCGACCACGGCTGGCTTTCGGATCTTGGCCCTGCGTCTTTGTGAACTTCGGGTGGTGGGAAACCCACCGGCCCGTCGGCGACCTCGACTTTCTTCGGCGGGACAAATTGGTCGACGGTGATTGCAAGGGAGTCCTTGATTTCAAAGTGTCTTAGACAATGGAGCGTTGCGGCTCCTGTCGATGAGGTTACAGCGGTCCTCCGAACCTCGGTCGACGGTGATGGTCGATGATGGCCTTGACGTCCTTGCGCTTACCTCAATGCTTCTCGGCGGATCAAGTCTCCTGACGACAGCTGTTGGGGACTGACTACCAGGGTGCCTTTATGAAGATGAGCTGGTGCATGATGTTCCCTCGTAGCTTGGGAAGAGGTCTACTAGCCAGGTCCCCTCTTGGATCAGTTCTTGGAGACCTGACAGCTTTCGGATTGCGTCGAAGGAAAGCAGCAACAAAGCCTTCTTCCAGCTGGACTTCAAGGTTAAGCATCAAGATTCAACTTCAGCTTCTGAACGATTCTAGTCAGTGAGAGGTCCCCAGATATACTGTTCTGTCTCAGGCACCAATCATTCTTAAGGGCATTCAGCAGACAGGCAGCCAATCAGGCTCACAGTGCATTCAGGCCATTCTTCTCCATCCAGACACTCACAACAAGGAATGTCGATTGGGGCAAGAACCCAGCCTTTCAGCACACCACACTGCATTCATACCAGTTTCTGTCATGATCCAACCATGGAAGGTCTGGGATCATTGGAGGATACGTTAGCAGTCACTGTCTGTTCCGTTATGTTCTGGGAGGAAAGGTAATAACGGTGTAGTCGTTTTCCAAGATGGCTGATTAGCCTCTGATATCTACACACCTGTGATTTGGCTCCTAGAGTTGCAACTCGCTTTCCGTGCTGCGGTTACACTTCGTGTCCAAAGTTATTTTGGTCCTGTCCTCGTGCCTTCTGCTGTTTGCTTCCTCCCTCGCACCACCCTTTCTGTGTGTTCTGTTTTCTTTCTCTCTTCCTGTGCAAACCTGCCACGGCTCCCGATTAGCTACCCTTCCATTAATGGTTCCTAAATTGGCAAAGTGGCCTCCACGGGAGCCCGATCCTCATTTATTTTTTTATTTGTATTGCGCCGACTGCTTGCAAGCATCGGGGCGCATACATGAAGACAAAGACAAATAATGAAAGACAAGACAGTAGACGGAACAGGTCAGCACATAGAGAGATTAAGCCAGCAGAGGACTAGGAATCTTATCTGGAATTATTTAAAGGAATGGTTCGCCCAAAAAATGTTATTTCAAAAATAGATGGGCAACATAAAAAAAAACGATTGGCGTTTTTTTTCTTCGAAGTCACTATGTAAAATTTTGAGCAATTGAAGCTCAAAAATTGAAAAACCAAGCACATGGGCGCATCCATTTTGTGAAATGGCTGCCCGCCTGTGCTGGCTTTTGCGGCACTAATGAAGGAAAAGCCAGCCAGCTGTAGTAAACAAAAGCTACCACTGGGTGGCTTTTCCTTCATTGGTGCCTGGACTCGGAGGACGCGGACCGGAGACTACAGGCAGAAAAGCTGCAGCTGCATCTCGGTAAGTGCTATTTATTTTTTTTTTTTTTAAATAAGCACTGGCTGCTTTTTTTTCTAAGTTTTCGGGTGCTGGAGGAGCCCGGAAAACTTAGAAATAAAACTGCAGCTTTAAAAACATTGTATTTATGTTTGCGGTCGCTTTTGAAGCGACTGCAAACATAAATACAACTTTGTGTTTGAAAACGCTGCGGTTTTTCTTTCTAAGTTTCTCAGGCTCCTCCAAGCAGATTTAGGCAGAAACACAGCGGCATGTAAACACAACCGTGTTGTGTTTCTGCCTGCCTTTGCTTTCACTTTGGGTCTCCGGTGCTCTCTTGGGGGAGCACCGGAGACCCAAAGTGATAGCCACGGCAGGCAGAAACACAACGCGGTTGTGTTTTGAAACACCGCGGTTTTTCTTTCTGAGTTTCTCAGGCTCCTCTGAGCCTGAGAAACTTAGAAAGAAAAACCGCAGCGTTTTCAAACACAACCGCGTTGTGTTTCTGCCTTTCAAAACCAATGTAGGTTGCGTCTGGCTTCGCTAATGTGATCTCTCCTTGATTTTTGTTTGTTGACTCTTATCGCCTGATTTTAAATCAGTTGGTACTTGTGTAGGCTTTGCTTGCTGGCACCCGCAAGGAGTGCGTTACCATAGTCCAAACACCATAAAATGGTGGCTCTGGCAATAGTGGCACAATTCTTTTCATTGAGAAGGGGTCTAATTGCTTTGAGGAGTCTAATGTAGTAGTTGCTATTTTTGCTGACATACATAGCTTGAGCATTTGCGTTGAGTGATGCTTCCCGAGTCATGCCAAGTGTTTTAACCTTACCAACTACTTCAATGCAAGATTCCTTGATTTGAAATGCCTTGTAGTCGGATGTCAATTTAGCACGTGCTTGGGTGGATCCAAATACCATTAACTCGGTCTTATTGCTGTTAAGGCACATCCAGTTGTTGTTCATCCACTCTTCAATATTCTTGTAGAGGGTGTTCATGTAATGTTGTCCTTAACATAATCACCGCTCAATTCCAGGACTAGCTGGGTGTCTTCAGCATAGTTAGTGAAAAACACTTGGAGTTCTAGTAATTCACACAGGCGGCGTATGTAGATATTAAAGAGCAATGGTGACAGGCTAGCTCCTTGAGGAACTCCACACGAGATGTTATGTTCGGTTGAAAATTTGTCTTCCCAATGGACATGTGATATTCTATACTCAAGGAAGGCTTTGAGCCAGCTTATTGCTTCCTTGGAGCAATTTGCAGTTTTGGCTACTGCTTGTTGTAATAGCTGGTGGTCTAACAGGTCTAACACGGCACCTAGGTCTAAAAGCACTAATAAGCCGGTTTTGCCCTTGTCCACGATTTCCTACAACAACAGAGAAGGCTACTTGGAGAGAAAGAAGGGACATCTCCTCCGAGGAATCTGAGAAGGATCAAGCCAGGACATCGGGTGAGGAGTGGGCTAGTGAGTTTGAGATTGAGTCAGTAAATAACCCTATTAAGGTGCAATTGAAAGCAAGTTTATCGGGTTCTGAGAGTTTCGGGCAGGGCTGACCCCTTCATTTTGTCACACACCAGAAGCCAAACACCCATAACATGAAATGTATATTGGTCACATACTCTATTCACCCAGGTCCCACCCCAAGGGCGTACCCGCAACATAGTCAGTGGGTACTCCAGCACAATACCATATATGGAACTTCCACCCAACAGCCTGTCGGGGGAAGGGACCGAGTCAGGGCTATCCAGGACTTTGGGAAAACAAGGTAACAGGCAATAGAAAGCAAGAGGCCACATGGGCCATCTTGTCTCATAAAGGAATCAACTGATTCCAATGGCAGGTTATGGGGTATCCCAAAATGGAGGATACTCAGAGCACCTGTCAAATTTAGCATGGAGCCACCAGCTCATACCCTGCTCTGTGGGCCACACACGGGTGCCCAAAAACATACACTATGGGTACAGGGTTGCAAGGGTCTGTTCACCACAACCAAAAAGCAGAAGAGCTGCACTGCCAGAGTCCCTCATGGACTCCTGTGCAGAAAACACAGAACACACATGAGAAAGGAGTACAGGACAAGGACATGAATGCCCTGTCCCTCAAATGCATTTCCAGCATCACAAAGACATGAAGCCGAAACTAATGACACTTATTGTAGATACTGCATGGACAATGAAGAATCTTTACAGCACCTGACGCTTTTTTGTCCCAGCCTAAGATCTGAGCGAACTAAACACATCAGTAATTTAATTATGAGAAATCACTGTCCAACTGCAGAAGAATGGTGGGAAAGTGTCACGAAGGACACAACATTAATTTGATCTTTGCTGTAACCAATTGTATAAAAGAAATATTGTAAATTCACCCAAATTATCTGAAGAGATTGGAGGTGCTGTGCGTCGTTCACATTTAAAGACAAATGAAGCACTAAACAGTTGTCAACAACTCATGTGTTACATTGTTTTTAGGTAAAGGTTTGTAATACACAACACTTTTTAATTAAAAAAAAAAGTACCTTTTGAGTTTGAACTGAGAAGTTTGCTGCTTTACCATCTGAGACATTGTTTTGTGACTTGGAAATTGATTGAAGCCTGGGGAAAGGAGGCATTCCCTCAGGTTAAAATCCCACGTAACCATTGGAACTGTGGTCCGTTGTCCAGAAGAGAGCCATTCTTCTGAACCAAGAAGATCCTTTACTTCATTGGTTTAGTTAGAAGTGTAAGGGACAGAGGCAGGGTTTTTGATACAGGACGGTAGACTCTTGATTTATATGGACATCCTGAATGAACCCCTTAGTATTTTTAGTTGAGGTAGAGAAACGCCTCTTAGAGTATGGTAGGTTTTATCTTTTGTTAATGGCATTATAGAAGTCTATGCCAACAACCATGCCACGTGTGTCAGTGTCCTCCTTTTGCAACCTTCCAAGGGATTCATAGACAACTTACCAAGAGCCTCTTCATTGTGTGCTCAGAATTCCAAGGTCCCCTTTGCTTTCGGTTTCACCGTTACCATTGAAATTAAACATGTTCTGTTCCTATTTCAATTGTGACCTCTACATAAAAAGTAAGGCAATATTTGTACTCTTCACAAGCACATCATATTTAATTCCAACGCTACTATTCATATACACATTCTTAATCAAACAATGTTACATTTTTATTCATTTATCAAACAGGACTACATGCACATGCAGGAGTGTGTTCTGGTGTTACTTCTGGTCTGACACTTTTACTATGCAAATAGATCATTACTGGTGTTCCCAGTCAAATTTATTTTAGTAAAATGAATAATGACCAACTTGTTTTAACCCAATTAAGAGTGTCCTATCCTAATAACGAGAATTCCATAAAATGTTTGTTATTTGAATAAAATAGTAATATTAAGTAATCATTGCAAAAACCAAGTACTTTCTTACACAGTGACATCTCTATGGTAGGGCCAGGGAAGACGCATGCTTCACCTACAAAACGTGCCTCCCCTTGTGCCCTCCCAGGTGGCAGGTTTGGGCCTGCATTCCTGTGCTGGCATCCTCTCTGTGGAGAAAGCCAGCATACAACGTAAGGGGAATGCACTTAATTGCTGATGCCTCTGCACCAATAGTCACCCAGTACTGTGTTTCTGCTTGTGCGTTTGAAGAGGGGTGGGGCAGGGCCCCATGTGTGGGGCTTGCTGTGTTGGTGATAGTGGGAAGGATGACAGGTATTGGGTGTGTGCTCTGTGTGGTGGGGGCGCAGGATGCCAGATATGGGCTTATCCTCTGGGTAGTAGGGGCCGTGATGCCAGGTATGGGACTTGTGCTCTGGGTGCTGTAGTGGCAGGATTATAAGTATGGGGATTGAAATCTTGGTAGTGACGGGGAAGGATAGCAGGTATGGGTTTTGTGCATTGGGTGGTGTGTGCAGGATGTTTGGTAGTGTTGGGTCATGGGAGTTCGGACTTAAGGGGCTTCATCCTACATATGGGGACCCCACCAACCATAACATGGTATTATATGGGTATTTGAGGCTGCACTTGGCATATTATAGATTCACTGTATGTAATCTATAGACAGATTATATGCCAAAGACACAATACGTCAGACATACATACAGACGGAGGGTGTGGGCGACGGGTCTTTCGAGTAACAGAGTTCGAAAAAATGTGCATAGAGCAACAGACATATGCCTAGAGGTATAGACAGATACATAAGAGATGGATAAAGATGTATGTAGACAGATATGCAAAGAGAGAGATGTATACAGAAACATGGATAGGGGGATATAGAGTGGTGCATACAGGGGGAATAATAAATGCAGATTGATAGTGTGAGATAAATGGATAGATTGATCTATATGAAAAGAGATGCATATAGTTACATTTGTAGGGAGAGATGGATAGAGGGCCCTAGAGACATGTATACTTTGCGATGTATAAAGGTATTGCTATAGATAGATACATAGAGTAACATGTTTGGAGATATATGGATAGAGGTAGATAAACACATAGATGGGGATGTATTTAGATGGATTTATACATAGGGCCTCATGACGACCCGGACGGTAAGGGATTACCGGTAAGGGCACCTGGTTTTACCAGGCGTTAAGGACAGGACCCGCAAAGGGACTTTGGAGCTAATAACGGTACCGTAATTAGCGGTACCGTTATTAGCGCCTTCCCCATTCCCATTGAGCCCAACGAGGGCTCAAATGGGAATGGGGAAGGGCCCTGGTGAATGGGCAATTACCACCCCGCCAACCTTGGAATGGGGCGGTTATAGCTCCATTCACCAGGGCGAAGTCGGTATGGGTTTGGAGGCAGCCATGGCGCTAACAGCGCCATGGTCACCTACAATCTCGTAATGACCCCCATAGACAACTAGGTAGATATGGCAGAAGCATTGAGGGTGCTGGATGTATACATATAGAGACATGCAAAAAAATAGAGACGTGTATTTCTGAGGCTTGTGGAATCTGCTTAGATCACATGCTATGCATAGGCCGACATCTAGTGGTAGCTGCAGAGTATTCATTTTTTTGTTTCGAAACTCTAAAAGGGACATCAACAGGGTGTGCCAGTAATACTATCCCTAGTGTGACATCTACTGTACCCATGGTCTTTCATGCGTCAAGTTCCCTCAGATTGGTTTTTCCGGCATCATAGTCAAACGTATATCGCGGAGTTCCTTCTTGGCTGATGCCATAATTTAGAAAAAGTTTAATTCCAGTATTTCTTTCTGTGCTTTCGATATCGGTTTACCGCAAGATCTTCGGTGACTGCTTCAAGGACAAGTTTCAATCGTTGATGAAAGCAGCACCCGTCTCGACGATACTTTGTCTACAGCCTCTGAAGGCCCCACCGGGCCTCGGCCCTACACAGTAGGGAGAGCAGGCTGGAGGGGGGGGGGGTACGTTCATATTAGTCTCGTTAAGAGAATGCATAGTCCCCTTTACTCATCCGATCTGTTTCGGCAGGTTGCCATCCCCATACATCATGGTCTGTGGAAAGGAAGTTCCCCTGGAAAGACTTGCACCAGGTGTGCAATCTTTGTCTCCCCAGGCATCACGCTGAGGGACAGTGCAAGTATTGCAGACTGTTCAGGCCTAAAACCGTAAAGAACCACAAGATTAAATGCTGGGCCCACCACACCATGCAGGCCGAGGCTGCCATGGACGTCGAGGGAGCCTCCAGCGACGGCCGAATCAACATCTTAAGTGACGTCGAGGGCGATCGGGATCCATCAGATTCCCGCATGTGAGCCCCCGATCCCAACAGGCAGGCCGGCGGTTCTGCTACGAGCGCGACACCCACTACCAAGTCTCATCACACCAAGCACGCCCCCACGGCCGAAGTTCGACCACTCTGTCGACCAATAGGCCACACGGGGCTTTGAGGGGGAGGTCCGAACGTTCCCTGTCCTCTGGGCCATTGCGGTCGCGGTCACCACACGACAGGCCCCTAAAACGGACAGTAATGTCTGTTTCTGGCACCGCCTCTAAACCTACAAAGTCATCTAGAGGTATACAAAGTCATCAGGCGTCGACGACCGGGCGTCAAGACGCATCGACAGCCTCCAGAATAAGCACAAAGAGATTCAAAATGAGCTAGTTAATCAAAAAGCACATTCCCGACACCCTGTTAAAGGCCCCAATGTTGAGAAACCACAAGTCATTGACGTCCCAGGATAAAAAGGTTCAAGGTGCTAAAACCAGGGATTACTCTACGCCTGAGGGAACTCTTTTCAGGGGCTATGCACCATAAGAAAACCCCTGTCCCAGAGCCTCCACATACACCTTCTCCTCCTACTCCTGCTCCCTCTGTAGTACCATGCTCCTCACAGTGGACCACAGGAAAATTGGATAAATTTATGAGGAGGATGTCCTGTTTTATTAATTTCTTTGACGACCTCCGTGAGGTCCTCCAAAACCTTCAGGGAACCCCACAGAGTGGGGAAACAATCATTCAGCCCCCTGCCAATAAAGCCCACCTAGACACCACGCAGGCTACCACCTCACATCAGGACCTAGGGAAAGATACTTATTATCATACCACATAAGTCTCACAAGACCCTGGCACATTCACAGACCCAGAGGAAGAAGGGGACACAGTGGACTTGGACCAATATTATGACTACGATGAAGACGTATACGTCATCCAGTCCCCAGAACACACTGACCCACTAGTGGCTCACTTCCCGGTAGACAACCAGTTAAAATATAATGACCTGCTCCTGAACGCGGCAGAGCACTACAAAATAGACACACAAGAAGCCCAAGTCGACAAAGACTTTTTGGAGGACATCCTTGGGAATAAAAAATCAGTAACCCAATTTATCCCCTATTACAATCGGTACAGAGATTCATCCAACCCTCTCTGCTTATACCCACTTTAACATGGGCAGTCAACTCGCGCATTGAGAAGATGTTCAGACCAGCCCCTTTAGGCCCCCTATACATTAGGGGGCAGTTAAAGCCTGACTCTTCAGTAGTTACTACTACAAGAAAGCACGCAGGAACCAGTCTAGCCTCTGCCGAAGCTCCTCCTGACAAGGAGATTAAGAAAATCTTCACTGTGGGCAGGAAGGTAGCTTCCTCGGCAGCCTACCAATCAAGGATAGCTAATAACACAACATTATTAGCCTGTTATAATTGTCACAAGTGGTATGAAATCACTCAACAGAGCTCAGTCCCAGAACCCCTCAAAACACAGCTCTCACTCACCATCCCAGAGGGGGAAACAAGTAGCCAACTGCATCCTCAAAAACAATTTGGACGCAGCGGACAATGCAGGGAGAATCCTGGCATAAGACACGCTGATTAAACACCACGCATGGCTACGGCAATCAGGCTTCAAACTAGAAATCCAGGCAACCCTCCTATACATGCCCATTGAACCCAATGCTTTGTTTTTGACAAAACTGTGGAGGATGCTCTGAAGAGAGCACAAGAGGAATATGACGCCCTTCAATCCCCAGGGCAGCTCAGCAACAAACCCTTTGGGCAAAGAGGAAGCTCAAACTCTCGCCGTTTTAGAGGACAAAAGCCTCAAATCACAATCAATGTGTGGCCAAGTTTTGTTACAAGGGCAGTCCGCACAACGGGCTTTTCAAAGAGGCCACGGAAGGTCTCGACGTAGGGGCAGATTCTCCTCCACCAGAGGGTGCTCAACCCCCCTAAGCAATGACTACCCTCTACAGGTTCCTTCCCATGCCACTCATTGGGAGGTCGTATTTCACACTTTACCCACGCATGGGAGGGGATCACATCGGACAAGTCGGTACTTTCCACTGTGCAAAGACAAGTCGGCAAGGACAGACCTAGAGAGATGGATACAGTGAGACACAGAAATATAGAGATGAATAGATGAGACGGAGAAAGAGGTAGAAGGATATAGAGAAATGGATACATATGCATAGAGGGCAGAGGAAGCATTTGTTGTCCTAGAGGTATTGCAGAGTGGAAGAAGAGTCAGTCTATACTATACTGTTTCAATGCCATGCTACGCTACTGAGAAGATGCAGTGATAGACTGGTCTCAATTTCAGCAATGTTGGTGATATACCTGCTCGGCTTCCCCACATGGGCATACACATTGAATAATAAGGATGGCAAAGAGAATATGCCCCATGCATATGGTTATTGCACCAAGTGTCAATCCTTGTTGGTAATATTGGCAACAGTGTATCCCATATAGTATTGGTCTCTTTCAATCCTCATAATTTTCCTAACTACACCAACTTATCAATGAAGTCACAATCCATACATCTTTTGGTTGGTTCTGTTTTTCATTCTAGAAGAAAGCTTTGTCAATGCTTTTTTAATTCCTTGCTCAATGGCGAATTCATTGCACAAATAACTTTATATCTTCAATATGGCCCCATCCATGTTATTTTATCATTCTTAAATAAATCTTATTTAAATATATTCATCTTGCCATCCAGCAAAACAATTTAAGTGATTGATTTGTATTCCTCCTCATGTTAGATCTAGTGAGAGATAAGCAGATTCAAAACAGACTTTTATCCTATAATTCAGCTCCAAGGATTTCCATTTAATAGTCTCATTGTTATCTGATGAAAAGCAGATTTTTTTCAGATGGGAAAAAACAAATTAATTTTCCAAATTCAAATAATGTCAACATTACTGCCAAATTCGAAGTAACTACCAAAGCATTATATTTAATGTCTTGTCCAAAACAGAGTAATGTGACCAAGAAAAAAACAGATATTCTCATGAATAAAATTAATACAATACTGAATCACCTGAATAGACATATTTACTTTGCACATGCACAATTGCACTCTATAACATCATCACGGTCAGTCAGAATAGCCCCTTCCCCCTCCCACACACTCGTCCTACTTTGAAAATAAAAATAAGTATCATAGGTCACTTTTGATTCCTCTGCAGTAATCCAGTCTTTTGTCTACTATACTCGCAGTTTCCTCTGCTTTCACGACTGCAATCTCCAGCATAGTTTACAATAAAGTGCATGTTTGTTGCATGGTGAAAAGAAACAATTAAAATGTAAAAAATAAAATAACACCCAAATGTATGTTGCATTTTAAGAATCAATATGCTTTGTAATGATTGTGACCAATAAGTACAGCACAACTTTTTTCCATTAGCATTTATTTGTAAAATATATAAAAATAACAACTATTATTCAGAAGAAATATTCAATTGTTCATACAAATAGACATTTAATGAGAAAAATACACATTTATTTTATGGAAAAATACATTTAAAATGTGATTTGTTTTTTTAAATAAGTAGTTAAAATAATTTAAAAAAATGATTTTTATCAGTTAACATTTTTCAAAATAAGTTAATAATTATCTAAAATTGAATAGGAAGACATTTTATAGACCACACCACTTCATTTGAATTTGGAAGTCAACTTTACAACAATTTCACTTTTTGAGGAACAAACCACATTAGCAACGTTCTGTGGCATAGACTGATCCCTAGAAACCTCTGTCAGTCTGTGCGTTTGCATGGCCAGGTCAGTGAAAGTTAGATCTTTCACAAAGTCAAATTCCATCTGCTCAAATATTGGCTCAGCCACTCATTGTTTTTTTATTTTTGTAAATGCCATTATGTAATGATGCATACCAAAGGCACCCCTCCCCCTGTTCTAGCTTGTTCCCTACCAATGTTCTAATTTTGAGAAAGTACAGCCAACCTTGTTCTGGCCTCCATACTGTCTATGATGAAATGCAACCTTTTAGGCCTGTATTTCAAGTACATATTATGGTAAACCTCCAAATCACCAGTGTGGTAAAATATTGTTATGCCCTTCAAATCTCTAATAGTTTTGCTGCACCCAATCTTTTGTAGGACTATGTGAGAAGGAGAGCCTTGCACCAAGCACTTTTTCTTACAATCGTGGTGTTCACTCGAAGGTCCATGTACACACCCATGAAAATGCTTGTTATTGTGATGCTGGAAATACTTTTGGAGGGACAAGGCTTGCTCATCCTTGTCCTCTGTTGGTGTTTTCTGTGTGTTTTCTGCAAAGGTGTCCAGTTTGGAACCCTGGCAGTGCAGCTCTTCATTGTTACCTTTTGGTGAACAGTGGCCTTGATATCCTTGGTGCCCCCATGGGTAGGGGCACACTCTTGTATCCCTAGTTTGTTTGTTTTTAGGCACGTTTCTTGCCTACAGAGTAGGGTATGGGCTTGTGGCAGCTACATACTGACTTGGCAGTGGCACGTGGCATCCTTCCTTTTTGGGATCACCAGACCCTGCCATAGGAATCAAAAGATTCCTACACAAAGGCAAGATGGCCACTAGTGTCCTCTTGGTTTCCTTTGCCTTTACCCCTTCTTTCTCAGAGTCCTGAGAAGCCCTGTCTCTGTTCCCTTCCCCTGAATGGCTGTTGGGTGAAATTACCATATATGGATGTGGGTCTGCCTCCTGCCAGACTGGCTGCAGCCTTCCCATGGACAGCTTGTTGTGGGCACACCCTTGGGTTGGATCCGGCATAAATGGAGTGATTAGTCACTATGCATTCTTTGTTGTGGATGTCTGGTTTTGGTTGTGACACACAATGCCTGAGCCAGCCCTGACTGAAACTGGTGCACCGAAAGGTTTGGAGTAACCCTCAATCCACATCCATTGTTGTGTGTTTCTGGTGAATAGCCTGCGTGCCAGTGGGCCTGATTTGGTGCTGCCTGCATGAATGCACGTGTGATTGGCTGGCTGAGCCTAACTCAGCCTCGGTGAATGTGAAGTGTTTTGTATAACAGGGAGCCTCACGCTTACTTCCTTGTCAAAAGCTGAAACAAGAAACCATAAACTGAAGTAATGCTATGCTTACACCCTGGAGTCCAGCTAGAGGAAAAAGTCTGCTGTTTCAAATCTTCAAGTAATCCAAAAGCATTTGTGCTGAATCAAGGACTGAACCAGATGGTACCTGGAATGGCCGATCTCTTCCCATAGCTACAAGGGAACATCGTGCAACTGCTGGACTTCACCCGAAGTCAGTCCTGTATGCCTGCCGTCTGTAGAAGGGATCTTTTAAGGCGCAGAAGAGACGTGCCTGGACATCTTGAAGCCAAGAAGTTCATCTGTGTCCCCAAGGGTCTGCAGGAGTTTTTGTGACGGCTGGAAGCCAAGCTGATAAGTATCTCCGGGAAGAGGGGGTGGCCTGGCATAGTGCTGCCTGACACCCAGTGCTACCAAAGTTCTGCCACAAAATCTATCCACTTGTCCACGCCTTAGAAGATCCAGGGTTGCTGTCTTCAGAGTGTGGCTGCTGGTGGGTTTTGCGCCACCAAAATCCAAAGACGTCCCGAAGGGTCCAGACTGGGCGGGGATCCGCAGTCCTGTCAAGTGGTCATGTCCAGGTTGCCAGAAGCCATACTGAGGCCTGAGCTGCAGCACCAAAGAACTGAAAGGCGGTAAACCTTGAAATCCTGAAACCTGACACCTACTTCAGCCAGTACATGCGTCGCCACTGAAAGTCATCCACGGCCACCAATGGCCTTACCGTCTTCAGCCAGGCCTTGTCGAGGTCCTCAGTGAGTTTCACCTTTGTGGGACATCCACAGCTGGCGTAGCAACCCGACATCGGAGACCACAGCGAAAGTGCTGCATTGCTGCCTTTCCGAGACTGCTTGGTTCCCTCCTTCTCGACAGTGACATCCTTTTTCCAAGGGGGTGCATCTTCAAGTAAAGCCAAGGCAGTCCACCTAAAAAGGCACCAAAGGTACTGGGACGAGGAAGAGCATCTTCCAGCATCCAGATTCATCCAGGGGTCCCTGATTCAACTTGGATTCTGTTTTCCTTTGGCTTCCCTGGTACTTTGGTGGCATTGGGACCTGTAGAAAGAGAATCAGTCTATTAACATATTTGGACTGGGACTGTAATATATAACAAAAAGTACACCTTAACTCTTCCTTACAGGTTTTCCAGGTTGGGGGGAGTGTAGACCCTCACATAGTATTGCATTTGTATACTAAAGAAAGCATTATGCATATGTTCTAATTATTTCATGCCTTCCTTGAGTAATGTTTTATGAGTAACACTTGCCTTATAATTTAAATGTTTTTTAATAACTGTCAGCGGTTGCTGTGTTGCAATTGACTTTAAAGGTAACAATAGTACCACAAAGAACTGTATCGATATATCATAAGTTAAGTTACTGGTTTAGATTTCTAGCACAAAGTGAGTCTTATATATTTTCTTATACCTACCTGACTTTTATCCTTTATGGTAATAAAAGGATTGTGTTCTCACGTCACCTAAGTGTGTAGACATTCCATTGTGGGGAGCTTGGGGATTCACTGTACCTAAGAACCAGCCTGCAACACCTCCCTTGAGTCTCAGCGTTGGTTGCTCATCCATTGCTACCATTAGAGATTCTTGGCGAGGGTGTTCTGTGCCTCTACCCCAAGTATATAGGGGGCAGAAGTACAGACACGCCCTCCAGTCCTTACAGTTCTCATACGTCCCGTCCCCTTTCCGCAATCCTTTTGGGCATCCCCCAACATTGGGACCGTACTGGAACCTTTGGCAGTGAAAACAATGAGCCTCCCCTTTAAATTTAGTATAGCGTGCAGTGCTTAACCTCAGCCCCTTTATCTGTGCGGACGGTTCCAAACCTGTCAGCTCGGTGCAGGAACTTTTTCATCTTTCCAGTTCTTTGTTTTTTGATTTTCTTCATCTCCCTTCGGTGCCTTGCCTCCCTTGGCACATGCCGGCTGTAGGAGTCTTCACGAGATGCGCATCCTGCGATCGATTGTTCACACCCTCTGGACCCCCATGCGCTCTGCCTTGAGTGTCTGGGATCCGACCAGTGCTCCAGATAAGATTTGGAAGTGGGAGTATTTTACTCCCTATTTTTTATAGTTTTGAGTAAAATAAAGTCGAATTCTCAATGAGTTTTGTTTTTATAAGCAAATAAAAATGTTTTAACTAGAAAATGGAAATGTTTAATGAATAATTTGCACCTAGTTATTTATGCACTTAAAAGATAAATGTTTATTTCTTCCAATCAGGCAGTTATAAGTTTCTTCCTGTGATACTACCTGCACAACTGGTCCATAGATATCTATGTAGCTGTGTGGGTGAAAGCAGGGGCACAGGGTTCTACGTGTCTGTTTCCTATTTTTTTTGGTAGTATTTGCCTATTTTTAGGGAGTAAAAGTGGCCGATACACCTTTTATCTGTATTGCTTGGCCCGATTACTGCTCGTGCGCGGTTTGCAGCTCTCTTGGTCATCGAGCCTTGAAGAATCGTCTTTCTCGCTGGAGGGGGATCTTCCATTCTTCTCCTCTCGGTTATCTTAAAGAGTTTGTCACCAGGACCTCACATCATGACAAGTTAGGCCCTTTGTTTAACAAGGCCCCTCAGTGTGGAGACGAGACTCCTTCCTGGTTCTGTCAGGCCCGAGGCCGTTAAGGCTACTGGCTCCCAAGCCTAGGCTACCAGCGCACAGGTCCAGGGGCTCTTCCGGGCGGTCTGTGGAGGGGCGATCCAGCTCGTCCTCTTCTGCACAGGGGTGCAAAGGATCATCAAGTTCTGCTTCCAGGAGTCTGTTCGAAGCACGATCCAAAATGGCTACAGGCTCCATAGCTCATGGCGTCCAGCTTACCGGAGCCACCTCTGAGGTAGTCGCACAGGATGAACCAACTACCGGCCTGCTGGCTGAGGGCTCTAGGGCTACCGGAGCCACCTCAGAGGTTGGTGCTTCAGCATCTGAGGCTAGGGAGTGCCCTACAATGTCTGAGCCAGCACGTGGTGTGGGGCCTGCAGCACTCACCTACACCCCGTACCCCCTCCACCGCCAGGCCCAAAGATGACAGGCAAGCATGCGTTCGAACCTTCGAGTGAGGCATCCATCTTGGATTGGAACTTGGTGGGAGGGTTGGGGGCTCTACTGGCTCCTTCACCTTCAAAGTGGTTCACTCAGGAGGGTTACAGTCCCTGCCCTATGAGAATTGGCAGCGGGTCCTACAGCGCTGGTGGATAGTCTCTGCAGAGTTACATCTACCCCTTTCATCCTTACGGATACATGCCCCAGGCTTCTAGACACTTCGATCAAAAAAGGAGGCCCAGTGCGGCAGAAGGCTTTGCGATCTGGCAGCATGTGAGGATTGCTTCTTCGAGTGCGTCGTCCTCATGCACGCTGCCCCCAGATTTCGGGGCTTCTCAAGGGCCTCATCAAGGAGGTGATTACGCAGGTCGTGCCTCCTAGGCATCCTCCCCTGGGTCCTCCTACGGTATGCCCCGGAGTTCCACTGCTACAGGTTGGCCAGGTTGATGTCCCAGGCCTTTAGCACCCATCATCCATGTGGGTCGACCGTCCCAAGCCCAGCGTGGCTGGGCTGCATTACAGCTTTTCCCTTCGGGAAGGTATTGGCACACTGCCGGGACTCCCAGGTGGGAAAAAGCTGTAACACAGGCCAGCAAGCACTCCAGGATGGTTGAATGTGATGACCCCGGCCATGGGCATCCATTTCCAGGTGGGTGTACTGTTCTCAAGCACAGTGGCAGTGCCAGGGAGCCCCTGGCAGGGTCCCCTTCGCTCCCCAGGGGGAAATTCTGTAACGCAGCCCAGCCAGCGCACCAGGATGGGTGGGGGTGATGTCCCTGGCATTGGGTGGCTGTCTCTCATGTGGTTTGATCGCCCTCAAGCCCAGCAGCGGTTCCAGGGAGGCCCGGCAAGGTCCCCAGCCTTTCCCGGAGGGAGAAGCTGTAACGCAGGCCAGCAGAGACAAATGGATGGGGGGCATCTCATGTACGCCTTCCTAGGGGCAGAAATTTGCCCCCAGGGAAGGCTACATGAGGTGTCCCCCATCCACTTGGGATGGGGGGAGGCGGCCACCATAAATCTTAGCACAGGCTTGCCTCTGGCCGTGCTTCATTACAGATTTCACCTCTGGGGAGAAATGGGGATCCTGCTGGGGCTCCCCAGAACTGCCGCCAGGGACATCACCCCGACTTTCCTGGAGCTCTGGCTGGCCTGCGTTACAACTTCTCTCTCTGGGCAATGACGGGGACCCTGCCGAGGATCGCTTGAGCCGCTGCTGCGCTTGGGGATGGTCGCCCCATATGGGAGACTGCCCACCAAGGCCAGTGACATTACCCCTGACTATCCTGGAGCTCCGGCTGGCATGTGTTGCCCCTTCTCACTCTGTGAAAAGTCGGGGACCCAGCCGGGGCTTCCTGGAACCGCTGCTGGGCTTGGGGACAGTCAAACAACATGGGACACAGCCGCCCAATGCCAGGAACATCACCCCCACCCATCCTGGAGTGCTGGCTGTGTTGCGTTACACCTTTTCCCCACCAGGGAGCCCTGGTAGTGTGCCAATACCTCCCCGAAGGGAAAAGCTGTAACACAGCCCAGCTATAACTCCAGGACGGTTGGAGGTGATGCCCCGGCCTTGGACATCCGTTTACAATGTGGGTGTACTATCCCCATGCTCAGCGGCATCTTCAGTTAGCCCCAGCAGGGACCCTTCCCTTCCTGAGGTATATTCTGTAACTCAGCCCAGCCAGCACTCCAGGATGGTCGGGGGTCATGTCCCTGGCCTTGGTCAGCTGTATCCCATATGGTTTGACAGTGCCCAAGCCCAACAGCGGGTCCAGGGAGCCCCTGCAGGGTCCCCAACCTTCCCCGGCAGGAGAAGCCATAAAGCAGGCATGCCAGATCTCCAGGAAAGTCAAGGGTAATGTCCCTGGCCTTGGGCGTCTCTCTCTCATGCGGTTTGACCATCCCCAAGCCCAGCAGCGGGTCCAGCATGCCCCGGCAGGGTCCCCATCCCTTCCCGAGCAAAATTCTGTAGCGCGACCAAGCCAGTGCTCCAGCGTTTGTCGGACGTGATGTCCCAGGCCTTGGGTGGCTGTCTCCCATGCGGGTCGACCGTCCCCAAGTCCAGTAGCAGTTTCGGCAGGGTTCCCATTCTTCCTCGGAGGCAAATGCTTAACGCAGCCCAGCCAGAGCTCCAGGCTGGGCTTTGGGATGGTCGACCCACATGGGAGATGGGTGCCCAAGGCCAGGGACATCACCCAGAACATACTGGAGCCCTGGCTGTGTTACAGATTTTACCCCCGGGAAGGGATGGGTATCCTGCCCAAGCCCCTTGGGACTGCCGCTGGGCTTGGGGTTGGTAGACACACATGGCAAACAAATGCCCAAGGCCGGGGACATCACCCCTAACTGTCCTGGAGTTCTGGCTGGGCTACGTTACAGCTTTTCCTCTTGGGAAGGGATTGGCACACTGCCAGGCCTACCTGGTGGGGATATGCTGTAACGCAGCCCAACCAGTACTCCAGGATGTTAGAGGTGATGTCCTCGGCCTTGGGCATTCGTTTCCCATGTGGGTCTACCGCCCCCCAGCCCAGCCCAGCAGCAGACCCAGGGAGCCCCGGCAGGGTCTGAGTTCCTTCCCGGAGAGAGAAGCTATAATGCAGGCCAGCCAGAGGTGCAGCCTGGGCATGCCGACGGTCGACTCACATTGGAGACAGGTGCCCAAGGTCAGAGATATCACTTCCGACCATCCTGGAATTCTGGCTTTTTCCCCTCAGGAAAGGACGGGGACCCTTCCGGGACTACCTGGAACTGCTGCTGGGCTTGGGGACGGTCAAACCACATGGGAGACAGGTGCCCAAGGTCAGAGATATCACTTCCGACCATCCTGGAATTCTGGCTTTTTCCCCTCAGGAAAGGACGGGGACCCTTCCGGGACTACCTGGAACTGCTGCTGGGCTTGGGGACGGTCAAACCACATGGGAGACAGCTGCCCAAGGCCAGGGACATCACTGGCTGACCTGTGTTACAGCTTCTCACAACCAGGTAGTCCTGGCAGTGTGCCAATACCTCCCCAGAGGGAAAAGCTGTAATGCAGCCCAGCCAGAACTCCAGGACGGTTGGAGGTGATGTCCCAAGCCTTGGCCATTCGTCTCCCATGTGGGTCTACCATCTCCAATCATAGTAGTAGTTTCAAGGTGCCCCGGCAGGGTCCCCAACTTTTCCCAGAGGCAGAATCTGTACGACAGCACGCCAGATCTCCAGGATAGTTAGCCGGCTTATGTTCCCGGACTTTGGCGGCTGTCTCCCATGTGGGTTGACGATCCCTAGGTGCAGCGGCAGTTGAAAGGAGCACTGGCAGGGAGATTCTGTAACACAATCGAGCCAGAGCTCCAGGATAGTCAGGCGTGATGTCCCTGCGCTTGGGCATCCATCTCTCATTTGGGTCTACCGCCCCGCAGCCCAGCAGCAGTCCCAGGGAGCCCTGGCAGGCTACTGTCCTTTCCCGGAGGGAGAAGCTGTAATGCAGGCCAGCCAGAGCTCCAGAAAAGTGTGGGGGGGTGCCCCTGGCCTTGGGCAGCTGTCTCCCATGTAGGTTGACCATCTCCATCCCAGCAGCAGTTCCAGGGAGCCGTGGCAGGGTCCCCATTTCTCCCCGGAGGCGACATCTGTAATGCAGCACAGCCAGAGGCAAGCCTGGGCTTGCGGACAGTCAACCCACATGGGAGACAGTCGCTCCCAGGGAAACACCAATGTTATGTTGGCATGGCGGGGCAATTTGTGACCTGACCCTGCAATTGTTTCTCAGCCCACCAAAATACCGCCCCAGACGGCCCACTCCTCCCTCCCCCCACACCACCAACAATCCAGCCCCTGTTCCACCGACAATGGGCCCTAACCGTAGAATAATAAAAAAACAGTACTCTCACAACGTTGCAGCTGTTAGCGTAGAAACAGCTGCAAACAAAAATTGATACCTATGGTCAGCCCAGCCAAAAACAAATCATAACTACTACTCTCCGATCACGGCCCCCCTTTCAAGCCATCCCTGGTGATCTACTGACCCTCACCCCCCAGTGAAAACACATTTGCCCCTTCCTAGGGGCAGATTTCCAGAACGCACTAGCAATCTACCGCCAGGGAGGGATACATGAGAGCCCCCCCCCCATTTTGGGTGGGGGGAGAGGGCCGCCCCCTTTCCATTACGTAAATCGCTGGTGGTTTGGGGTGCCCTCCACCAACAAAAAGTAATCTTGTTTTGCCCCTACCCTAGGGGCAGACGGGCACATTAGTGTGCCCGAGGCACAAATACCTTGGCTGTGAAGCCAGCGGTGCGGGCTGCACTCCCTAATACCACAGCAGTGTGGTGTATATTCAATTTGTTGTGATTCAAAAGAGTTAATAGATTAGCTTGACAAACACGTAGATTGTTGCAAGTGATGATTTTTATTCTTGATAAGCGATATCTAGTTGCTCTAGTTTACTGTTCTCTCTAATACAGATGCATTCAGGACCTAAAAATTGCTATTATGGCCAATTCTTTCCGGATAAAATATCCTTCATCAGGGCCAACTAATTGTGACCTGCATCTGTTTTTAGATCTCTAATGTGCAAAGCAATCATTATATTTACATATTGGAATACCCCAAAAAAAACAAAAATTCAAAAAACAGAAAGATAATACCCCACCAGTTTCAATAACTTCAGTTGAGAGTAAACACAGTGTGGAAAAGAGAAGCCATCCAATACTGTAGTTTCCATTGAAAATCTACATAATGTCAACAAAAATAGCATTCAATTGCAATGCATTTCATTACATTCCATGTTGTAAAATAATCAGTACATACGTCAAATACATGTCCGCTAATCAGTGGTCAGATGAATAAGGTCGTGAAAAATAAGAGAACATAAGGGGAACAGAAAGGACAAATATAAGCAAATGTCATTCTGAATAATGTGTTTGTATCATTACGATATACTGGAAGTATCCAGTTTTACGATGCAGAGTAACTGACCTGTCAGTACTTCCATCAGCGTTTGTTCTTAAAAAAATAAATAATGATGAGACCAGCGGTCAGTATACTGCCTGCTAGTTAGTGGTCAGAGCGCATCATGGTGCGCCTTGGCTCAAAAATATATACATGGCGTAACAGTCTTGTGATTTCTTACCCGTGGTGTCACGGTCAGAGTGGCGGTGTCCTTCTGGAACAACAATTGTGAAAACCGTGTTTTGCCTTGTCCCTTAATACAATTTAGGATGAATACTAGCACTAACATAATGCTCATAAAGCGTATCTTACGTCTCGGTCAGCTAACTTCACTTACCTCTTAACTTCTTTGTGAGAGCTAATTCGGGACTCTGCATGTATGCGCAGCCCGACCCCATTCTGTTTTGTTGTGCTGCTGGTAGCCATTGTAACCACGGACGTGCGTCCGGCGTCCATTTTAGAATCATGTATTTTGTTGAAGGTTCTACAAAGCTACATGTATAGCATGTAGCAGTTCTGACCTGTCAGAATGCTCCAAAACCTCCGTTCGGTAGGTGGATATTGGTATATTCCAATCATGTATATACAGAAATAGTGCCGCTGCATTCACGCTGACACTGCGTTGTGTGGACACTACGCCACCTTATTCGACTTTCTACACTGTGGGAGCATGTAATCCCCCTTTCTGCATCGCAGGGGGAGCTTATTATTAAACGGGATGACACTCAATAATTAATAAATAAAAAATTATAAAAAAATATGACAGGAGAAATGTAAACCACTGATCTAAATGAATATTCATTTAGGAAAGGTCTAAACCATGGACAATAACTAGAAAAAATAAAAGAAAGGGTAGCCTAAAACTTCAACCAGATCTATATGCAGTCTAATAATTATATAGAGAAATCAATACGTGATGCGTGAAATGAGATACAAAGACAAACTATAACTGATAAACACAAAAAATGAAAGAAAAGACCAAAAGAATCAGCATGATTTTCCTGAACTGGAACTGGTCATTCTTGGTATGGCATTTTGTATGTTTTAGCTTGAGGACTATTTCTATCCATGTGGTAGTCTTCTGTTCAGAAAGAACACGATCCACATCGTGGTCTCAGATGCTGGTATATTACAAAAAACAGCTCAAGTCAAGCTCTTCGTTCATCCCGCCGGGAGTGAAAGCATCCAATATATCGATCCAAAATGCTTCTTGTTATGCTCTTAACTGGTTTATGTCTCCTTGTATATCCTTTGATAGATATCACTTCCAGAACCTGAAAGTGCACTTGTGAGATAGTGTCCATTCTCTTTAAAATGTCTTGCCACTGCCGATGCCTGGTTGCCATTTCTAATGCACGACTTTTGCTCGTTGAGACATACTCTTATTTTCCTTGATGTCTTGCCCACATAAAATTTCCCACAAGGGCCCTTTATTGCGTAAACCAAGTTCTCAGATAGACAGGTAGCATGTTGTTTCAACTTTATTTTCTCTCCTGTTCTAGGATGTAGTACTATGTTACCTTTGATAACATTATTACAATTCCCACAACTCTTGCAGGGGGAATGTTCCTGGGTGTTTGTCCGGGATTCTGTTTGCAGATCTTCCTTGTGTGTTAACTAGTAGGTTGCGTAAGCTGCTGCTTTTTTGGTATGCAAATACCGGTGGCTGTGGGACTAAGTCTTTAATCCTTTCGTTGCTAGTCAAAATGCTCCATCTATTTTTGATTCTTTTATTTGCCTGCTTTGGATTGAATATTTTGTCACAAACACTAATTCAGGACTGTTTCGGTCTGCTTTTTTGGTCAATAGATGGTCTCGTTCTTGTGTGCTGGTCTTATCACGGGCCACTTGCAAGTCTGTTTGTGGATAACCTCTTAATAGTAGTCTCTCCTGCAATATATCCAATTGCTTCTCACAGTCTTCTTGGTCACTGATAATCCTTTTGATTCTTAACATCTGTCCTTAAGGAAGATTCTGTAGAATGTTCGGGGGGTGGAAGCTCAAACGGTGAAGTAGATTGTTTCGATCTGTTGGTTTAGAGTACAGAGTTGCATCTATTTTTCCACCTTTAATGATCGTTTCCACATCAAGATAATGTATATTCGGGTTTCCAATTTCTAAAGTGAATTGGATCCTTGTGTCGATATTGTTAAGATGCATTAAAAAAAAGTCATACATTTCTTGTTTGCTTTCAGTCCATTCACCGAAAATATCATCGATGTATCAGACCCATTTTTTTATATGTCGTTTCCATCTTTGATTCTCCATGATGTGTGTTACTTCGAAACTGGTACATGAAGCAATTGGCGTATGCGGGTGCCATGATGGCCCCCATGGCAGTCCCAGACATTTGCAAGTAGTATTTGTGTTGGTAATCGAAGCAAGACTGTTTTTAGATGAAGTTCAAAAGAATCATTAAGAATTCTTTATTTGTTCTTATTTGACCAGCTTATAATAATAAGGTGTCAACAGCTTTCTGACCAAGATCGTGGGGAATGCTTATATGGAGGCTTACTACATCAATGGTAAACAATGTATCCTTCTCTGATAGTTTGATTTGTTTCAGAATTTGGAGGAAATGCGTAGTGTCTTTGACGTATGTTGCAGTGTTTTGTATAATGGATTGTAAAAATAAGTCTATGTAGGTTCCTAGCGGTTGGAGGATGCTGCCGGTGGCTGCCACAATGGGTCACCCTGGGGGGGGGGTTCAAGCTCTTATGGATCTTAGGTAACGTGTAGAGATGTGGCATTCTGGGATACGGAGTCAATAGATATGCTCAGGTTTTGCTGGTAATCCACTCATTCTCCATGGCCATATCTAATACAGCCTCTAGTTCCTGTTTGCAGATACGTCTTTATGGGAGGGCAAAGGGGGCACTTGCCCAGGGCCCCGACCTTGGATGCCCCCCCCCCCCCCAAGGCTGCCTGATCTAAAGAAGTAAGATTCCTTTGTTCACCGGTCCTAAATAGTACACGGATATTTTATGGGGTGCTGCTGAGTCTCTAAATCCATTGCCTTTCTGTTTTGACAAGTACATTCTGCCTTGATCAATTCATTGCACCCATTGCAGAGACAGGTGTTCAAAATGCAAAATTAGAATATCACTTTGAGCAAGGCTGACTGAGACTTTCCTATTTCTGAAGTGTATAAACCTGCCTCTATATGTACTTGGTTTTGCAGCACAATATCTGCTATTATCAGCAATGTACCTGCACCAGAAAGGGGTTGCTATAAAAACTAACATATCGGCCGTATGTTGAAGGTCTAGAAATTGGTTTGTTCAGATGGGGTGTTGTAAAACCTAGGCAATTGCCTCCAACAATGGCATAAACTGTTAGTCCAAGAGGTGAATAAGCATCCAAATTCAAGACTATGGAACGAAAGTGCTCATGCTTGTATCCTGGATGTCCCAGCAGACGATACAGTGATCCTGGTCAAATCATCGAATATCTCTTACATTACTGTGCTGTCTTCTGTGAGGTGGTGGCATCGTTTAGCCCATTACTTTGATTTTTCTTCTTATGTAGGCCATTTGAGTGGAAGTGGTGGTAGACGGAAGAGAGCGGACAAGATATTGCAATTCTTGGGCAAGCTTATTTCATGGTCTGCTCGTATGACACAAAAAACGGTTTGCATTTTTGGCAAAAGCCAAAGGTTTTTATGTATGTTTATAAATGAAAATGTAACAAGCCATTGTTTTGGAAGTATTTAAAGCTTTAAAATACAAAAGACAAACCCAGATTAAATTTGTTAAATCACATCGATTGGTATGCTGCTACTTATATACTTCCCTTGATGGAGAGAATGAAGCTAGATGCTAGAACCATTCCCATTCTGCATAAGACCCTTCCAATATATTTTGTTTTAAAAATGGTCATGTTTGGTAATGTGATTTGTGAACTTTCCAAGTCCGTTTTTATAAAATTAGATTGCTTTAGTTCATGGTAAGAACGGGAAAAGAAAGTGTTCAAATGCAGAAATTGCAGAGTTGGCACAAATCCCAGCTTCACCCCTTAACCAATGTGTGATCCTGGGCATCTCATTAAATCTTGTATTGCCTAACCTCTCAATATTGCCAGTCCATAAACCTTTATAAACTGTCAGCCCTTCAGAGTGATTTCATTCTCATGGTATGATCTTCATAAAAGCCTTATTCATGGTTTCACTGGCTATAGGGTTGCTTACACTTTAATTATGAGCATATTTATATTGCAGACCACACACACACAACAATATGGTTTTCCATACCAGTTATTGAATGTAGCATCATATACTATCGGGGTACATAGCATGCATTGTCATGTTATATATTGAATTGCAACACTATTTGAAAACCACATCCCACTTCTAATCTCAGTGTGTCTGGATAAAGACACCTTCCTGGTAGCTTCTAGTCTGCCTTCACTATCCATGCTACGGTATGTGTAGCTTTCTCCTTCCTTCCAGCTGGTCTCCTCTATCTATGCTTGCACACTTTTGCATTCTGTGTGGCCGCTAATGTAAGTTCTCTGTTCATTATGGGTTACATGTACCTTTTACATAGGGTCCTGCATTAATACTCGAGGCTGCATATCTTCCTGGATGCTATTGATAAAAAGTATCCTGTATGTACTAGAACAGTAACCTCTTCGTAGACTGATAATGTTGGTCTCCAAATGCTACTTCTTTATCAGTCTGATTAGAACAAGAATGAAGTGGGTAAGGGGACTTAAAGGGAGTAAACGTGCTTATGTTGCAAGACAGCATATCAACCAATAGGTTGTGAGAGTGACGGGCGGGGGGGTGGCGGCGTGACCAGTATTCTTGATCCCTTAATTGCTTTAGTTTGGTGGAGGGGGGCCCCAAAGATGGCCGTGCCCAGGGCCCCAAAAGTTCTTAAGATCGCCCTGCCTGTTTGATTTCTCTGATTGGATTGTGATTCAATTCAACATATGTGTTGCCGTCAGACAGTTGGCGCATACATTCCTGGTGGTATTGTGCGGTGTCCTGGATGACTATTGCCCCTCCTTTAGCAGTTGGTCGAATGGTTTTTGTTTCATCTGAGAAAAGGGTTTTCATTAATGAAAGTTCGCCCCTATTCAGATTGTCTTTTGGGTGACTGAAACTGTACTTTCTTTAAGTCATTGAGAACCATTTTTTGAAAGATGTCGATAGTTGGGACACTAATGGGTGCATTAAATGTACTCTTTGGTTTAAACTCAATATATTCGGCGGTTTCTTGCGGTATCTTCGTCGGTGTAGATGTTTCGGGAAAAAAGGTTTTCATTTTGAGTTTGCGAACTAGTTTGTATAATTCGATTCAGGTGTTAAACCTGTTAGAACTGTAAGTAGGTACAAATTAGAGCTCTTTTTCCAACATCTTAATTTCTTGTTGTGATAATGTCCTTTTTGAAAGGTTGACTACTATTCGATTGGTTTGTAGTCGGGTCAACATGTTTCGATTTCTTCCTTTTCCCTCGCCTTGTCCTCTTCCTCTTTGCTCTAAAAAACCTGTTGGTGCTATGTTTGAGAGTGCGGTTGGTTTTATATTAGTTCCTGAGGTGCTGGCTGTTGCATTTTCTTCTGTGGAATTTCTTCCTTGCTCTGGACCATCCGATTACGAACTACTATTATCTGTTATTGGTTTGGTTGGTCTTGGGCCTTGATGCCGATATTTATCTGCCCATGTGTACACTTCTTTATTGAGGTAGTCATATGTGTCTTGTCGGAATTTTCTTACTTTACGGGCCTCCAAATCGCGTTCATACTCTTCTAGTTTACCATTAATATCGTCCAGTATTTCAGTAAAAGATTCAGTACTTGTGATGTCTGTGATATCTTGAGACAAAGTTGCAATTTCTTTTTCTAGCTGTTCTGTTACCTCAGAGTTCTTTGATAGTTAGTAATATTAGATCAAGGGAGCATTTGTTGAGGATTTGCTCCCATTTCTCTACGAAATCCTTACTCTCCTTGCACAATGTAGGCCGTAATGGTATCCTTAGTCCCCTCGGGATGCTTTGTGCTTTATAATATCGACCTAGCGTGACGGCATGTAGCTTCCGGTTAATCTGTTTTCTTATTCAGTATTCCATTTGTTTTATTTTGCTTTGCGGTCATTAGAGGTTGTGGTTTTTGCTGTCTCCTTGATTAGGACTAGTATGGCATCTGCTTCCTCGGCTAAAAAGCCTAAAGTGGTAGCGCGATTATCTGTCATATGTTCAATATCTTGGTAAGACATTACTTCTAGGGCTTGCTCCAACTCAAAGATTCCACAAATGGAAAGTGGTAAAAATTGGGTCAAGGTGAGTTAGCACAGGCTATTTTCTTAAAAGATGTTTTGTTATTCTGAAGAGATATTCAAATACTGATGAATGGGGTGCAAACCCGCTGTAAAGGTGCCTCCGTGGAATGGCACTCCAACTGAAACTGAGAGAAAAAGACCTTGGCTGTGAAGCCAGCAGTGCGGGCTGCACTCCCCAATACCACAGCAGTGTGGTGTATATTCAATTTGTTGTGATTCAAAAGAGTTAATTGATTAGCTTGACAAAACACGTAGATTGTTTCAAGTGATAATTTTATTCTTGATAAGCGATATCTAGTTGCTTTAGTTTACTGTTCTCTCTGATACAGATGCATTCAGGACCAATTAGTGTGCCCATCTGCCTCCAGGGTGGGCAAAACGTACTGCCCCATGTTTTGGGGGGCCTGTGTCAACTTTTCTGGTGACCCTGTCCCCAAACCTCAAATGGATGGGCTGGGCATCTCATGTAGATTCCCCCTCTTATCCATTTGGGGCAGAGGGGAGAGGGCCACCCCCCTTTTCATTACATAAGTCGCTGGTGGTTTAGTGTGCCCCCCTCCCTCCCACCAGGGACATCTTCCCCTGGTGTGGGCAAAACGTACTGCCCCATGCTTTTGGGAGGGGGGCCTGTGCCAAGAAGATTTCTGGTGGCCCTCTACCCCGCCACCCCAAATGGATGGGAAGCATCTTATGTACCCCTTCCTAGGGGGAGAAATCTGCCCCCAGGGAGGGCTACATGAGGTGCAAAAGAGAAGGGGGGATGGTTCCTCATTCGGGGTGTGCTGCTTTTAGCATGATTTGAATAGGAGACATATATTACTAGCAAATAGGACGTTTGAAATATTTATGCAATGGGTGATATTCAGGCAGAAAGTAATAACCACAAATACATTTTTTGCAAAAACATTATTTATAGAAGATTGTAAACAGGTCTGCCAATTAACTAGTTAAACCTTTTCCCAATACTTGTTAATTTCATGCGTTATAGTTGCACAAATTTGTTTGAAAGTGTTTCTGTAGATTGACTTATTTGTGAATGCATTACTCAGACTTCCTTTGGGGGAGAACAGGGCCACCCTTTCTCTTTCACGATTTACTAGATATTCTGGCATAACATTAGAAGAGTGATATTGACAGTAAATTGCCAAAAGAAAAACCAGCAAGCCTCATTCGGAAAAAACTGAAACATAAGACTGAGTCGAGGTACGCCGGGTTACTAAGGCGCTTGGGCAAAGGATAAGGAGAGAGGGACGGAAAAACCCAGGAGAACACTACAATGGAAGTGGGTGGGAAAGATCCTGCACCGTAGAGGGACCAGTAGTAGTAACAGATCTGTGCCCAGCAATGCTTCAAGGAAGGTGTTGTTGAAAAGGGGAGAGTGTCCCCTTTCCAACGACACCTCCCTCAATCAAAACGGCACAAACATGCCTGAGTTCGAAGGAGGAAAAGGCAAAGACCTACCTTCTCCTTCAGTCGCTACCAAAAATGGCTGTGAATGTGAATTTTACTTTCATTTTCACATCAGCGTGCATTAGGCATGCTGATGTGAATCTGAAGTAAATCCAACCCCCGGGCCGTCAGAAAGAACCTCCGCCTCACATAGCCAGGAGGTTGTATTACACTTTTGTGTGATCTCTGCACACTGAAGATTCGAATGTAGAAGAATCGGATAGAAATAAGGACAGTGAAGGAAAAGAAGTAGCACAAAATACTTTGGATAGTACGAACAGTCGTATCAAACCATCAATCAGACGTAATGTGAAAGATAAAGTTTTAATAAATCAAGAATAATTACTGGGAAACACTACAAATCAACCGAAACAGGTGAGGTTAGAAACCAAACTAAATCCAAAATTGACTGCAAATCAACAGAAACAGCAAGTACACTATATTTCCAAAGTACAAACATATAATAAAAGCGATTCTGTTGGGCAAACTATTAAATTACGTCTTCACAATATTCAAACTGATGAGCATGACGTAAATTTAAATCGCTCAAACGTGATGAAATTGTTCAACTGCGCACCATCACTACGAGCCATACATTCAGAAGATATTAAGATTGTCGAATATCCAACCGAAAAAGCAACAGACCAAGTACTCTTACATGTTACATCAACCGCTGTGCGCAACACAATACTTCGAGCAACAGATGAGCTACTTGCATATGGGTTTGACATGACAATAGAACCATCCCAGGAAGACATTGACACAAAAAGACAAGATGCAAGAGATGCTGAAGCTCTAACATCTGAGTTAAAAATCTCAGCACTACGCAAATCATTGGCACATAGTGAAATTGAGCAATAGAAAAGGGAAGGATGGATGAGCGGCAAAACTTTAATGCGTCGACTGATGAAAATCCTCGGTCACATCACTAGCCATGACTGAGCATTAAGGAGGACACATGTACATTCCTGTCCTGGAACACTCGTGGGTTCACTCACTTGTTCAAAGAATTAGACACGCCCTTGGATAATATTTTCGCGATATGTCTGCAGGAAACATGGCTATGCAAAAAATCTTCACGTGATGTATTTTGCGCATTTCTTAATCCGACAGAAAAGAACGAAAAAGGACGACCTTTCTCTGGACTCTTAACATTAATCAAAATAAATCAATGCTGGTCACTGGTTGAATCACATAATCCGAATGCATTTGTGCGAGGCACATTAATTAAATCCAAAAATATGACAAAAGGAAAACAAAAATATATCCTCATAATAAATGGTCACTGGAACCCGTTAAAAATAACAACAAAGGAATTTATAAATTCAATAACCAAAATAATAGATAATGCAATACTCGCATATACCAACTTCGATTGTCTTTTGTGAAGATTTCAACTGTACCTGGTTTGAATACAATGTAGAAAATGTAATCCATTACAAAATCCCAGAATATGAGACTAGTGTAAGAGCTCTAATGTGGCAAGCAGCCATGACGAACATGAACTGCGTAATGTTAAATGGCAGTGTGAAAGGTGACCAACCACCGACGACTACCTGGAAAGGTTCATATAAACAAAAGACTACAATTCTAAATTACATCTGGGTCTCCCGATCCATGTTTGACAAAATTGTCGATATGGAAGTTTTAGAGATGTCAAACAGCGACCATGATTTAATACGTCTGCGATGGAACATGGACTGGGTTACTTGTCCTCCAAATAACAATGCTTTAGTCACTTTTAATTCAGGGGGAAATAGACTGAGGATTAATGGATCACAAATGCAGCGCCTCACAGTAAATATTGCTGATGCCGTTAACCTGCAAAAAACTGACTATGCCCCTTTGCTTACAGATCTTATAAAACCTTCTGGCGATACAGTAAGCAACATGCATAAGCCTAGTTTTATTAGCATTTTTCATAAAGCAAAAAAAGAAATGAGACATGATCTGAAACAACTGAAAAAACACCTTTCGGTGGCTGACGCATCTGTAGCAACAAAAACGCAACTGTAACAATACAGGCATTGGACAAAATCGCAGTCAATAATAATAGACCAGAACCGTGCAGAGATTATGATGGAACTACTTGTAAAGCAAAACTCGAGAGACATATGGGCAATTCTTAATGCCGGACAATCAAAATGTGCGCCCATGATTACCAACGAGATAACCGGTAACGTCAGGTAAAAACACTTTGCAGAGATCTATAAAATACCAACATTTGAGCCATCAGTGTAGCTTGGACCAACAACTAACTGGGACTTGGTAATATCAGCAGACGACATTAACTTTGCAATAGAACATCTGAAAAATTCTTGAGCACCAGGTCCTGACTTGATCACCAACATCATGCTAAAAAACCATGCAACAGACTGGACACTGTTCCTTGAGGTTCTATTTGGTCGACTATCAGTCCTAAAACAAATTCCCAAATCATGGCTAACTGCTATTGTGGTCCCAATCCACAAGAAGGGTAATCGGGATGGTCCTACCAACTATCGACTGATTGCCCTTCTCAATACAATCGGGAAAGTGTTTGGATCATTTTTGAGGCAAAAGTTGGCAAATTGGGCAAAGTCGAAAAAGATCACTGATATATGACAAACTGGACAAGATTTACATCCACTCCAACGCCGGTCGTAAATCTTTTAATCCTAAACATACTAAAACTGGAAGCCTTGAAAGCAGGCCAAAAATTATATCTGGCCTTCATAGATATGAAACAGGCTTTTGACGGAATTAATTGTGGCAAGTTGTGGACAAAACTAGCAGACTGGGGATGCCCCGCCAAGCTATTGGAGCCAATTATAGCTCTACACACAAATACCTCCATACGTGTCTGAATAAACAACAATGGCGAACTGTTGGATAACATAAGAACTGACGAGGGGGTAAAACAAGATTGCCCGCTTGCTTCTGAACTCTTCAAATTATACATATCAGATCTACAAGTCCATCTAACCAAAGTCAAGTGTTTTCCGCCAAAGATAAAGTCCCCATAACCTGCATAACATATGCAGATGATTTGGTCCTGATAGATCGTACACAAGTAGGCCTCCAACGACTACTGAATGACTATTGGAATATCTAAATAATAACGACCTTGAATTAAACAGAAGAAAAACAAAGATAATAGTCATAGGGCCATAAGGTAACAATAAAGATAAGTTTTCGTTGGACTATTGCAGGTGATATACTATCTAAAGTCCCCTCAATAAGATACTTGGGGATGCAATATAATAACTCAATATGTGAAGGACCTTGGATCCAGGACCTTTAAAAATCGAATAAAAAAATGTGCACTGCAAGGAATGAAAATATATAGGGACTATGGAAAGTTCACGTTGGCACCTGTGCTAACATTCTATCTGCAGAAAGTGGTACCTGCGAAAACATTTGGTGCTGAGGCTGGATGGAATATTCCAGAATGTGACTTGACGTTGCTAGAGGGCCTTTTTTGGCGTTGTGTACTGAATTTTCCACAATATATCTCTGATAGCTTTAAGATACAAGTTAGCCTTGAACTCGATGCACGTAAAGGTCATGTGGAAATCACTTGCCACGTGGAGAAAAATGCATCTTAGTATTCCATCATCAGCATATGAGAGCTTCTTGCCAAGAAGCAGTGAGACCGTGGATCTATTAAAAACATGGAACTCGAAAATAGAGGACATTTAGCAGCTGCAAATATTTAAAAAAACGCGAGCTAATCGATTTTCCGCAGGTTGCAAAGAAAAAATTTGAGCAATGGAGTTGGATCCTGAATATGGAAAAAAGAGACCGACTGAAAACAACAGTAAGCTCAAGCGCAAGCAGAAATATGCTAAATGTGCCTCCACGATTCATGTTACATTGTCCTTCTTGGCACCATTGTGCTCAATTTCTACGACTTGGACTAAATGCTTTGAACACAAGACATTCTGTGGATGAGATCTGATAAAGACACACCTGACAGCCAATGCCGATTTTGTAAACAGGAGACAGAATTCTTAAAACATCTGGTAACCAAATGTACTGAAACTACCAAGCAAAGCCAAACCCATTTAGGGAATTTTGCCCCCAAGAACAGCAACATGGAAGAATGGTGTCACTATGTTATATCGGGGCACAAGGTTAATCTAACCTGTGCAGTTGTGGACTATATGGACATGATTCTGTTGAAATGATATAGGGAAAGAAACAATGTGAGAAACTTAAGATGAAAGGCAGTCGTTCGAAGGATTGAAATAATGAAGAAATTGTAACAAAGGTTTAATGTTTTACTTTAAACTGTAGTTTTTTTTTTTACAAATAAAAAAAATATTTCTAATAGTAGACTTGGTAGCGTTGGTGACTTGGACAAACACTTCCATTCACTTGTCATCGTATTACTTCTTTGCTCTTATCTCCTATGACTGTCAGAGTGTGATGATTTCTAGCATGTAACAAATGACTGGTGTTCTTGAAACAAATTATTATCATGTGAAGAAATAATATGCAATCCCCTTTATAGTGGAAGTACTTAGTATTTGGTGTTTTGACTTTAGGGTTTGTGCCTTGTTTTATGTTGTTGTGGAACAAAGGAGAAAAACTTGTAATGTGCAAGGAAAACCAAAGCTTGAAATTAAATACACAAATGTGAAATAATTGGAAAGTAAAAAATGCAAAATTATGAAATAAAGATATTTTTATTGAAAGTCCAATATTTGAATAAAAACTGCATTTTATAGAAAAAGTTGATGGTATATACCAACTACAAGTTATAATGGTCCGGTAGTGGTACTGTCTGTAACAATGCAGTATATTGCCTGGAGGCACTTGGAAATTGTTCATGGATGGCTTGAACGACACAGGCAGTTATGACACATCAAATGAAAAATCCCAGTCTTCCGTGTATCCACCATGTAAACGAACGATAGGCCACGAGCCTGTACCAACTGTGTAAACGATAGAGAAATAGTTTTGTTGAATAATCAATCCAATAATTGAAATTATTATTTTGTAAAAAATAAGGCATTGATAAGAATTCTAAAACATACTTCCTGAGTAAAGTAGTCGTAGTGCAATACTTTAGAAATAAGGGTAATATAATAATATATATGCTCTTTTGAAAAAGAAAAGATAGGAAGATGATTTTTTTCTTCGCTGTTAATTGACTAAAATGTCATTGTTGACTCTCAAAATAGAAGATGGAATTGTTGACAAAGAACAATATATTTTCCAATATATCAAAATTTCTGTGGCTTGTGGAATCTGCTTAGATCACATGCTATGCATAGGCCGACATCTAGTGAAAGCTGCAGAGTATTACAGTTGTTGTTTTCGAAATTCGAAAAAGGGACGTCGACAGGGCGTGCCAGTAATACTATCCCTAGTGTGACGTCCACTGTACCCATGGTCCTTCGCGCACCGGGGTCCCTCAGATTGTTTTTTCCGCCATCGTGAGCGGTCACTTATCGCGGAGTGCAATTTCGGCCAACGCCATTTACTTTATCAAAGTTTAAAAATAGTTTCTCTTCCTGTCCTTTTTCGACCGCCGTGTCTTGACATGGTGAAGAATCAACGATCGAAGGACAAGACGAACTGTCGGACGTAGAAACTTCGAATTCCTTTCGGCCTTCGAATGCCCAACGGGCCAAGGCCCTTACAGTAGGGAAAGTGGGGGGGCGATCATTTCACAATGTATTTCTCCACCCCTTTCCTTTGTCGCCCTGCGGCCTGCCACAATCATGGATAGGACACCCTTTACATTTTGTCAATCCTGTAAGAAAAAATGTCAGTGGATCGATGAGCACAAGGTGTGTAACCTGTGTCTTAATCGAGACCACGGCGAAGGGCACTGTCGGGCTTGCAAGCACTTTCGACCCAAGACCCTTAAAGATCATAGGACAAAACGCTGGGTCCATCACGCCATGCAGGCTGAGGCCGCCATGGACCTGGTGGGAGCCTCCAGCGACGGCAGCGATGCCATCCTTTCGGACGGAGAGGGTGACTGGGAACTACCACGTTCCCCAGTTGTTATGCAGAATCCTATGCAGTTCCCTTAGGGAGCACTACAGAAGATTAGGACTACAGGTATATGCAATAAATCCCCTTTGGTATCAGTCTGTACCACACAGATTTAGTTGGTAGCTGTGGCTGAGCAGTCAGACCTATCTCAAGAGAGAGATGAGTAGTATTCAGGGTTTACACAATGGGGCTTCGGTACTATGGAGCAAGGAAACACTGACCAAAGCTTTGTATTAAAAAGAATATATATATATATATATACACTCTTATTCAACACACAACACTATTATCAAGCAAGTTAAAACAGCCAAGAAAAGTATACACAAATCCCTATTTAAATTGTAGACAAGCTTGAGCAAGAGTGAAAACTGAGCAAAACGGCACAATGTAAACCAAGCAGAAATGGCAAAATTCTCAAGAGGCAGGGAAAGGACAAGTTATATAGCTTTAGACTCTGTAGCACACCAGCAATACTTCCCAAGTAGATTGTGAACAAGTTAGGCAAGGCAGTACTTCAGCATAAGCAATACTTAAGTGAAAACCAAGCAAAATGGTACTTCACAAAATTAAAAAGGGGGAAGAAAAAGGTGGTTATAAGAGTTAGGTGCACCAACACTTTTCTAGTTGAGAAGCAGTCTAGAGAAGCCAGTTGTAACAGATTTAGCCAGAGTCAATAGGCCTGTGCCAGCGTCAGTGGTACAAGGCAAAGTGCCCAGGATCAAAATGTTCTAGTAGCTGCAGTCAAGTCTTTGGTTAACGATTTGAAAAGGCAGTTGCAGAAGGTAAATGATAATGTTAGATGATAGGGGGGGCCAACCCAGTAGGTAAGTAAAGGATTTAAAACACCTTTAGCAGTACCCAACGAAACGGGAGGCCTGGCAGAACAATGTACCTTGAAAGTGGAAGAGGCTCCTGCGGTGGTGGTAGTTCCTGGCAGTTCCTGCAGTTCGGGAGATACAGCAGAGGAAGAGAGGCTCTCGTCGTGGAGGAAGGTTCGAGTTACTGCACTGCCCAGGGATGAAGCCAGCCGCGGTGCTGCCAAAACAGATAAAAGGTACGCTCCTTTAAATCGCGGTCGTGGTGGACGGGTGCCTGGCTATCCGGTCTCCGAGTGCAGGGCACTGGCAATTCGACCAAGGCAGGTCCTGGATGGCGATTGGTGAACTGGTTGGCCCCACCAGCTCAAGGGAAGAAGATACTTGCAGGTGAAGATCTTCTCGAGTCGTTGGAGAAAAGTGGTGAGGATCTGCAGTAGGGTTTCACCGGCGGTTCAGTCGTTGCAGATGTCTTCAGCTTCTCTCCTCTTTTGGTTTCTAGTTCCAGTGGCGACGACTTGTCCTCCAGTCCTCAGGACCCTGCTTTTATGCAGAAAAACCCCAATTCATACAGCCTAACTGTCACTCACACAGTGGGTTGGCTCTCCTGGCCGTGAGCGTAAAACTCCTGTGTACCATGGGTCAGTGTTTGACTTGTGGTATTGCTTGTTTTGTAAAACACTACAAAAAATGTGTGCTCTCCTAACTGCAAGAGTCGGGGAATGTAGCAGAGCATTGCTTTTCTCAAAATTCATAGAAGCCATTGCCGTACCAAGCCAAACATGTCCAACACATACCTTTTTTCGGTCATTTTCCCGCTTTTCCCCCAACTCTATGGCAGTTTCCACTACCTAGTTGTTGTCTGACCTACGCAAATCACCCCTTCCTAAACTTGGAATTTTGTCTACTTTTCAGAAATATATGCCTTTCTGTCCTCCAAATCGGCGTTCCTACCCTTTTCTTCCATTCTGTCCATGCATGTCCAATTGGCAAAAATGGCCAAAATCGCATACCTCTCACAAAACGGTTGATAGCCACATCAAAATCATTTTTTTTCGTTTCCACTCAACCTGTTCTTGAAAGCCAGGAAATTGGGGAATTTCAGCACAGCAAACCATTAGTTCCTAGCTCTTACAAGGAAAAAACCACAGGCTACTTTGTACATCAGTTTATTGGCATTTTTTGAAAAAAAACCAAATTTTCCCCCTTTTTGGTTATTTTCTTGCCCCCCTACCGCAACCTAGGATTCCTGGGTGGTGTTACGATCGCCTACATGTGGGAAAAAAGGAGCCAAATTTGGCCGAGATATCTCATGTAACAAAAAAGTTACAAGGCTTTGAATGGCCACATACCGAAATCACCAAAAAAGGCGCTGTGGAGAAATACCCATGGCACTTAAAGGGTTAAAGACCAAGGTTTCTTGCATCGGTAGTTCTCTGTTTTTGTTGCTGAAGGTGATACCCAGATATCTGAAGGTCTTAACTTCTTCCAGTCGTTCACCAGCAAGGAACCAAGGACAGTGGACTTTCCGTTTGGCTGATTTGACCAGTCGCATCACTTTGGTCTTCATCGTGTTGCTTTCTAGGTCGTTGGTTTTGAGATATTCATTCAAATTGTCCAGTTTTCGCTGTACCCCAATCTAAGTTTGATCATTTAAAATGATGTCTGCGTAAACCCTTTCGGTGCCCAAGGTTGGTGGAAATGCTTTGACGTTTTTTTTCAGAGTGTTGGTAGTCCCCTCTATAGGCATTAGAGTTCCGGAGCCAGTGGGCATCCCTGCTTCACTCCGCGGCTCGTCAGAATAGTTGTGGAAAGGAGGCCTGTGCCGTTGAGTCGAACTTTCATGGATGTCTGGGAATACAGTTCTTGTATTGGTTCCAACAGCGAATGAGGACCATTCCAGTTAAGTAGTTTTTTCCACAGTTTGTGTCTGTTGACTTTGTTGAATGCTTTAAAGGCCAGGAACAACGAAGGGGCACCTTCCAGTCCTCTGGCCTTAAAGATGTTAAGAGTAGATATATTGGCCGTTGTGCCTAGATTTTTTGTGAAGCCAGTCTGGAATGGGTCCCATCCTTCCGATGAAGAAACCCAGGCCTTGAAACTGTCCAGAAGAAACAATCCGAAGAGCTTTCCAATGCAATCAAGCAGTGCGATGGGGCGATAGTTGTTGGGGTCGCCTCTTTCACCGGATTTATATATCGGCACCACATTGGCTGTCTTCCAAGACAAGGGAATTGATTTTGTTGAAGCACAGGATTCGAAGATTGCAGCCACTTAGGTAGACCAGGGACCAGGATTCGACTTTAGATCCATATTAGAGAGCCCATCTGGACCCGGAGCGCGTGTTGATTTGAGCCTTTTGATTTTGCTTTCAATGCTGATTGGGTTGAGTTCAATGTCCCATTCATTTGATGGTGGTTCCACCGGGGGTTTCGATTGAATGCAGTGGTGCATCAAAAAGAGTTGAAAAGTGAGCAATCCAGGACTCTTATGGGACACTAGTTGTTAGGTTGTCTTGAGTTGGGAAGCCTTTGGATGATATGAGTGACCAGAGAGCCTTCGTTTGCTTGCCACTGAGTGTTCTCAGCATTGATTCGGAGTCTTCCTGATAGAGTTGAATTTTATAGCCTTTTAACCAGTTCTTATATCGGTTGATGGCGATCTATGCTTCCGCACTGTTCGTGGTAGAGGGAAATCGAAGAGCCTTTCTTTTCGCTCGTCTCATAATGAGTCTTCTTTCTCTGAGGACCAGGTTATTGCGGTGCTGAGCCTTAGGCAGGGTTTTGCCTCCATTTCTTTTCACCTGGTAGGGTAGCAGTAACGGACATTAATCGTGAGTATTGTGAGATCGCTTTGCTTGTTCAGTATCTTTGCTTGGCGGTAAATTTTTTAGATCGGTTATCGCTGTGGCCTTCAGTCCAAACGCGTGCCCTTTGCGTTGATCTCGATGTTGGTGGGCATAAGTGGACGCGGGCAGTTGCTGGTGAATAGGGGTGTTGCCCAGGTTGTTTTCAGGAGGTTATGGTCACTATAGAGCATTCGAGTAACCTCAAAAGCGGTGACCTGTGTCAGGAGTTCTCTGGAAAGGTATACATGGTCTAGGGTGGCATGTCGTCCCGCTAGTTCCCAAGTCGGAATGCCCGGGTCGGTGTTTTTTTTTTCAGAGAGTGGGAGTTATGTAGGTCATGAGACGCCATCAGGTTGGCCCATTTCTTCCCTCTAAACGACGCGTTTCCTGGCATTGAGGTGGTGTTTATCTTTAGGTTAGGCAAATATTTTCTCAGTGGGTTTTCAGTTCTTTTTAGCACTATTTTGGCGTTCAAATCCCCACCGATAATTATGCTGTTGATTGTTTCGTTCTTGCTTCATCAAGTATTTCTTCAATCTTAGAGAGAAATAGTTCTGTCGGGGTTTCCCTCGGATTCCAGTAAACATTTATATTTAGGTATGTTGTGCCCTTCTGTTGATTTGTGTCAGTTCGAAATAAGCATCATTGGATCACGGTGGCCAAGATGTGGGGTCTTCTTTTACAACTTTGATCAGTTGAAAGTTGGGCCCTATACGGATTGCTGTTAGTAGGCCCGCCCTCGGTCTGCCAGTGGGTCCTCTGAGGGCTGAGGAGAAGGCGATCTCAAAGCCATTGATCATAGGTTTCTTGAGCATCCATATTTCTTGAAGACACAGGATGTTGAATGATCCTAAGTTTATATCAGAGGTGTTTGTGAAGTGAGAGAAACCCCGGGTATTCCATGAGCCCAAAGTCAGACAGGGAGCGTCCTCCATGTTTGATGACGTAGTGGAGTTGACTGTGCTTCTCTGTCTTACTGCTGATTGCTAGAATCTTGGTTTGGCTGTTAGGGCTCCCGGAAGCCTGGCCCATTGGTTTAGGTCTACTTTTGGGTGGCACTGTTTCTGATCAAGTGCTAGATCCGTGTGTTTCTTCTTGGAGATGTCTTGGTCAATTGTGATGATCCAATTTTTTTGCGGGCCCGGCGGCACTCTTTCGGTTTCCAAGGAACTTAGGCGATGGTCTGTGTTTCGAGCCCTTGATGGAGAAGTTTGGTCATGTCTAGTAGGACGTGGTGGAGTTTGATGGACCAGTGGGGATGGGCCGGTGGGTGCTGTTGAGGATCTTACATCCTCAACAGCACTCAATGAACTTGGCAGCATGGCTCCTGAAGTCATAGAGTTTAGACACCACAGCGGTGTATGGATATCCTCAAGGAGGCACGAAAACCAACACCTAGACACTGCTTTTTCGACAAGTGGAGAAGATTTCTAATTTGGTGCCAGTCAAAACACATAAACCCCGTAGAATGTACTCCTTCACACATTCTAAATTATTCACTCCACTTGTTAGATTCTGGTTAGTATTCAACTCTATAAATGTCCACCTGCGTATACCACCTCTCAAAGTAAAGTCTTGTGGTGGAAAGTGCCGGTCGAGTCTTAAAGACCTGGCCTACAAGACTGCCTTCTTAGTGGCTATTAATTCCATAAGAAGAGTCGGTGAATTACAAGCCTTGTCAGTGCAACACCCTTTCTTTATTGTCCATAAAGATAAATTGGTTTTACGTACTCATCCTAGGTTTTCCCCTAAATTAATTTCTAAATTCCACGTAAACGAGTCCATTGAGCTTCCAGCGTGCTTTCAGAATCCAACTAGCTCAGCTGAGGTTAGACTCCACATACTATATCTGAGGAGAGCGGTCCTCTGCTACGTAGACAAGACCAGACCGCTTAGAAAGACAGATCAACTGTTTGTCTACATAGCAACAGGCAGAGAGGAGGGACCGCATTTCCAAAAATTCTATCTCCAGATGGATAGTCTGATGCATACAACTATGCTATTTATTATCAAATAAAACACTGCCTTTCACGCCAAGAGCTCATTCCGCATGGAGCACAGGAGCTACTCTGGCTTTTATTGCAAATGTACCCTTAGACAGCATTTGCAAAGCAGCTGCACGGAGCTCAGTATACACTGTCACTCAGCATTACTGCTTTGACACACATACCAAACCAGATACACAGGTGAGATAAGCGGTTCTAAAACATCTATTTGCCGCTGCTCCTTCTCACAACCCACCACCTTCTCATAACACTGCTTGCTAATCTATGCATAGCATGTGATCTAAGCATATTCCACAAGCCTCAGAAGGGATATATTACTCACACTAATCGTATTTCTGATGCTTGTATCTGCTTAGATTCACATGCACCCACCCTTTCTCCCCTGGGAGAGGTGCATAGATGTTATATGAGCTTTGTCTATATCTGCTTGGATACAACTGTACTCACATTTCACTTCATGCAACCTCATATCAGAACAAAACAATCTGTGGGACCCCGACGTGTGAAGGACCATGGGTACAGTGGACGTCACACTAGGGATAGTATTACTGGCACGCCCTGTCAACGTCGCTTTTCGAATTTCGAAAAAACTACTGTAATACTCTGCAGCTTCCACAAGATGTCGGCCTATGCATAGCATGTGAATCGAAGCAGATAAAAGCATCAGAAATACTATTACGGTGAGTAATGTATCCCATATATATCGTGCATGAGCCCATGATGGCACAGTTGTCTAGGAGAACATCATACACATTTATAGTGCAAGGTTGGCACTAATAAAGCTGATAGACACCATATTTACTGATTACTAGGAGCTAGCTTGAGGACGAACAGTTGCTATAAGTTTGTGCATTTGTACCTTCAGCATTCTCACAGTTCTTGTAAAGCCGTCTGCCATGAAGTTTTGCAGCTGGGTCACACATAGTGGTGTCTATTCTTATTCGGCTATATCGGGCAAGCAGCCAGAGTTTTCTCAGTAACAACTGTTCTTCACCAAAGTTGGCATTACCTCACAACATTGGCACATACACCAAGTGGAAACACCTTTAATGAGATGAGGATCAAGATCCTGGCAGTGCTCATCACGACTTTCACTGGATTCACCATCTTTTTGGCAACTTTCTCTCTCACGCATTTCCTCTTCGGTATTATCAGGCTCATAAAGGTATGGTTAAATGGATGCCATAATTGAGGATTGAAGAAGTAGAAAATCTACTGTGGGAGAAAAAACATATTTATTGTAATTTGGATAAAATAATGCATTGATGTTTTATTTTAAAGTGGCAGGCATATGACATTTTTTTTTAGAAGAAAGACATTGTATAAAAGCCCATACTGCAACGATTCACCTGCATGACACATATGAAATTCACAGTCCAAAGCGTCAGAAGTGGCTGTTCAGTGTTTCTTTCTTTGTGGGCGATGAGATTGGATGCAGCGCGGTGGTTTCCTCTAGTTGGAAGCTAGGCGGGACACTAGCTCTTCGCTGCCAAGTGCTGGGAGTGTTTCCAGCCAGGCTTTCCCCCGCCTGAGGAGGCTGTTGCTGACGGCGGACGGTGTAGCTTGGCACTTGTGTGGCTGAGGGCGTTGGAGCACAGAAAACATGCCTCACTTACTTGGCAGAGTGACATATGTGGCTGGCACACCGGGTGAGGGTCCACTCCCGAGGTGAGTTGACGTTCTGTAGAGAAGCCAGAAAACTGGCAGATATGCCTGCCGAGCAAAGCAGGCGGAGAGAGCATAATCACGTTACAGCAGTTTCTCTCACAGAGCTGTTTGAGCCCCTGCAAGGAGTGGCTATTGATTGAACACTGCCTTGAATGCTGTAAGATAATGCAAATTTGTGTATTAGGCACCGACCATTGACCCCATGTCAAGACAAGGTAGCCCTGTATTTAGTATGGCTCCTCAGCGTGGAGACTCCTTCCCAGGGACTTCCGTGGGCAAAGGTAACTTGGATTCTGGATCTTGCAGGCCTGATACAGCTAAGGCTGCCGGTTCCCAAGCCGAGGGGCCCGGGTGCTCTTCCAGGTGTTCCGGTGGCAGACCCGAGGCTGTCCAGGCTACCGGCTCCGAAGCCCTTGTGCTCAGGAGCTCTACCGTCAGTCCACGTAGGGGCTATCAGGCGTGTCCTCCTCGTTGGCCCTTTGGGGCAAAGGGTCGTTGTGTTCTACCTCCAAGAATCAGTCCTTAGCATGATTCAGTACGACTACCAGCTCAGTTGCTGAGGGCGCGCAGCCTACTGGAGCCACCTCCGAGCTTGCGAGTCCAGGCAATTCGACTACTGGCCAGCAGGCCGAGGGCTCGGGGTCTACCGGAGGTACCTCTGAGGTTGATGGTTCTGTGTCAGGTTCGAGGGCCAAGGTGTGTCCTCCCATGTCTGAGCTAGCACTTGGCATGGTGCCTTTGCGCCCTCCCACCCAGGGTGTGGCGCAAGGCCCCGATCTGGCAGATAAGCACACGGCTGTGCCTGCTAGACCGGTGGTCATTTTGGATTTGGATGAGGGCCTACCTGGTCCATCGCCCATTGTTTGGGCCATGCAAGAAGATTCCAGTCCCCTTCCCTCAGACTTTATGGTACAGGCGGCTGGTCTCCTCAGGGATACATCTATCCATCACAGCCTTACGGCTACGCACCTCACACTCCTTAGCGCTTCGATCAGGAACAGAGGCCCAGCCCTGCAGATGGCTGGCCTCCTCTGGATTCAGCAGCTTGTGAGGACCACTTCTTTTAGCGCTTCCTTCTCATCATGCATATCCCTGCAGATGACTGGGCTCCTGAAGGATATAGTCAAGGATTTGATCCCGCAGGTCGTGTCTCCTAGGCGTCCACCGCTGGGCCCGCCGCGAGTTCCTCAGGCGCTCCTGGTGCCTGTGTCACCTCCGGTGCAGGCCTTACTGGTTATTCAGACCCCTCCTCCTGTACTACCTCCGCCTCAGCAACCATTGGATCTATCTTCAGGCCCGGATCAGGGGGACACACCGCTGACACCTGTGTCACAGAGCCCAAACTCCCAAAAAGGCGGGGGCTATGATGATGATGATGATGACTGACGAACTGCATCTGTCAATGCCTTTCATGACTGCCTTCAGGGTCTTGCAGAGTTCCTCCCTGGAGTTGGGAGTACTAGCAGAGGTTTTGGGCAAGCGCACCACAAGCTGTTCAGGCATTTCACTCCAGAAGGATGTCTTGCAGGTGGCTAGAAACATCTGGGAGAAGCCCAGGGCCAACACCCTGATGAACAACAAATTAGACAGCAGGGTCAGGCTGGAAGATGGGGAGCGAGTCTTCCTGGCCTCCCACCCCCAGCCTCACTCTTCAGTTGTGGCTGCGGCCTTGCTGTATTCTAAACCATGGTCTTTGTCTTCCTCCGTGGGAGCCTCCTCCAGTTGTCTGTCCAAGGAGGACAAGGTCCTTGAGTCATTTGGCAAACAATGCTACGTCATCTCAGGGCTGCATTTGCGGTAAGCTAATGCTGACGCCCTACTAGCCGCGGCAAACCAGAAGCTGTGGCGAGAGCTCAGGGAGTGTTTGCCTGACAGTCACCTCCTAGGAGTATCTCACTGCTCTTTCCTGACCATGGTAGCCGAATTTTAGTGGACCCTCCCATCTTGGTTGGCACGGGCCCCTGATTCTGTATAACGCGTAACCTCCATGCAGCAATTGAGGGGGGGGGGAAGAAGGTTACGCAGAAGTTGTGGATAGGTAAGGTGTGTTAGGCAAAATTATATTCAGTACCCTTTGGGAACACCACACACAATTAAGACTACAAGTGAAAATACAATTTCACCCTTGGTACAAGCCTGTACTACACAGTTAAAGTGGTAGCAGTGGCTGAGCAGCCAGACTTATCTCAAGAGTAAGTGAGCAGTATCAAATAGTTACACAAAGGACATCAATTACTATGATTCAGGCAAGCACTGACTCAAGGTTTTCAAGTAAACGAATATACATTTATTTCACTCTCCAGTTGTATAACATTACACTATTATAAGCAGTTTAAAAAATCACACTCTTAATACACAACACCAATTCCCTTAAATTCCAGGCAAGTTAAGCTCACAAAAATGAAGTGGGAGCAAAATGGCACTCCAGCAATTTAAAAGGGAGGGAAAGACAAAGTTAACAGAAATTGAATCACACCAACAGGTAAGTACTCTGGGCAATTGAACAAGAAAGACTACAATGATAAAATCAGATAGAAAAGGCTTGGGGCCAAAGTCAATAGGTCAAAAGTCTTCTGCTCAAGATAATTCAGTTTAGGGTAGTTCGTGGTAAACTTTGTGCCACGGATTCCGGATGAGGTTGGTTGGTAGAAAAGTTAGTTCAAAGAGAAGAGAAGGAAAAGCCCTTGGATTAGAGAAAGATTTCAAACACTTGCACCGCGGCTGAACAAAACGAACAACCGGATTTGCACAGTACCTTAAAACGGAGAGGGAGCTGTAGCTGAGGCGGACGTTCCTGGTGGTTCCTGCAGGCTCACGGTTCCTGAAGCGACTGTCGGACTGATCAGAAGTAGGAAGACTGGAAGGTCCTGCACTACCAGGGAAGAAACCAGCAGAAGAGCAAAACAACGAATAAAAGGTGCACTCCTTAAAGCCCAAGCAGGGTCCGGCCTTCCTGGCTATCCAGCCCACTGTAGCTTGGTACAGCAAATTCGACCAGAGGAGGCGTCCTGGCTTGCAGTTTGGGCGGACTGGTTGGTCCCACCAGCTCAAGGGAAGAAGTTTCCTGGAGGATCTTCTGTCGTCGGATTCTGAAGATTCGGACCTGCAGCAGGGCTTCACCGGGCGGTTCAGTCGTTGTAGGGGTCCTTTTCCGTCAGTTCCTCATTTGGTTCTTTTGGTCCAGTGGCGACTCTGCTCTTCTAGTCCCAGAGACCTGCTTTTTATGCAGTTTTCCCCCATTCATACAGCCTGGCTGTCAATCGCACAGCACGGTGGCTGTCCTTGCAAGGTCAGTCACCCAGCCGATCAAACAGGAGTGTGACTTGGGTTACCAAGGGAACCCATGGCATGGGTCCTAAGACCCCTCCCTCACATGCTGCCTACCCAGACTTTCAGGTGCCTTAAGGAGGGCTTCTGTGCAGAAAGAAAAAACACGAGAAAGACATTTACAAAAAGAAATGGCGAATAAACCCAGCCGGAACCATAATAAAACATATATGGTCAAGCGGGTTTATGTTTGAGGCTAATATAATAGCCTAAAACAATACCATGCTTATTTAAGATAACCGCGGTATAAAAAATAGGGTAGATGCCACTGCCACCAGCCAAGTCTTAGTGTAAAGGGAGCGAAACAATGCTCCAAGAGACACAGATAGAAAGGGATAAGCATTAACCCTTTCCAATACTCCATGTAAGATGGGGTGTACGGGGTCTGTGGTTAAAGTGACTATTATAAAGTTAATGGCAACTTTATCTTTTCTGGGGGACAGTAGTCAGCAGAAAAATGGAGTCAGTGGGAAGTCTAAGACAACCCTGTGTCACCGCACTGAAGGTGCTGTGTAACACACATGAACAATATTGTGCCCTGGAGTAGGTGAGGCTCCAGTGCCCAAGATCACACAAAGTCGAAATACACACAGCAAAACACATGTAAGAGTGGGAAAAAGGCTCACTCTCTTAGCAGGTGAAAAAAATAAACCCTTGAAATCCAGCAAAGCTGCTGAGTGACTCAGTAGGTAAGGGAAATTAGCCATTCTGGAGAATTTTCCCTAACAAGGGGTGATGGAGAAATCTGAGAGATGGTTAGGAAACTTACTGCTCGGATGAGTAGTGGGGATTTGAGGATGGAGACCTACAATGCATATACCTTGCGGGACTCTGAACTCCACTATTCCTGCCTCAAAAAGCTGAATGTAAGCGTGTTGCTTCTTAACACAATGTGCCAATCTTCCTTATTGGAGAACCACCACATGAAGTACCAACCTTCTTGTTTCGAGTGTGGGACCCTGAACCTCTGTGGTTACGCTCCTTATTTCAGCGTGTGCACCCCTCCTGCAACCTCCTGTCCTTCAAGCACGAAAAAAGCAACAAACAGTAGCACATTAAACAATCATATGCAGTGCTACATGGCAGCTTGACCGTTGACTGGGAATTGACTGCGACTTGGGTGTACAACTCATGGGTAGCTTGGGAGTCCTTGAACATGCACAGGACCACTGGACTAAGACAAGCCTGCTCGCCATGGGAGAGCGGTTACTCTTAATGATGGAATTCAGTATATGGAATGCAAGAAACATAGCATAAGCACATGCGCATCTGAGTGTCCTAATGTTCACTTAAACATTCACTGAAGTTGTGATTTTAGCCTTTGTCCTGCTGAAATCCCCAAAACAGCATGCACTTATCTGAGGCCTGGGGGGCCGGGTCGGCAGACCACCAGGCGAAGTTTCAGCAGGCATTGAACATCTCACAGCCGGACACCTGCTTGTGCTTCGCATGCCATCGGACGGGAGGCCCCGCATGCAGCGAGAAGGAGTTCACTCGCCAGGCTCCTGCCTACTCACCAACAGGCTCGGGTTTAGTCACCGCCGCACCTGGGCCATACAAACAAAAGCTGTTCCAGTCTCCTCCGGCCCGTGCCTGCAACCAACAAAATCACCAGCAAATGGCACGGACCAATGAGGCACTTAACAAGTCCTCACAGCCTTGCATCTATGATGCACCTGATCACGGCTTCAGGCATCATGGGAATTGTGGACCAGTGCGTTCTGGGGTCCCAATACACCACACCTCCAGGGCTTATTAGCCTGTGTATTGTGACTGCGGCCACAACACTCTCCAAGCAACACCCGTGCACCCCGTTTCCTCACACTGACCTCTCTCTAGAGAGAAATGCCTCGTTCAAGGCTGGCATGGCGTATGCCTGGGCAATTGCACAGGATTTTATGGAGTCTTCGGTCGCCTACATAGAACCAACCAGAAGAGGGCTGTGACTGGGGGTCGGGATGAGATGGGCGGCGTGGATGCATGACACTAAAATGTCATCAATTGTGCAAGATCAGATCCTGGATGTTCCCATCGAGGGCTCAGCCATTTTTCATTCATTCACCAATGACGAGTTGACAAAGAAGACGACCACTAAACAAACTGCCAAGTCCTTGGCCATCCTGACTAAGCCAGGCCAGAAGTCCTTCCCTCAGTCTCAGGGCTGGGACTGTGGTGTGCAGAGGCCTGACAGGTTGCCAGTTGACCACAGGAGGAAGCAGCGGAGGACTTATGCTCCCCCTCCTCCACTCCCACCTCAGATGCCAAGAAGCAGTTATGTCACTGTCGGGGAACACAGCTTGCCTGTAGAGGGCCGGCAGACTCTCTTCCAGGACAGCTGGAAGCGTTATTTCAAGAGTTCCTGGATCCTTTCTATAGTTTATACACGCTTCAGTCTTAATCTTACTTTTCCTCTACCATCCTCTTCTCCTCTACATCAGATAGGGTCCTGCACCTTTTACAGGAGATTTTCTCTTTTAGAGATGCAGGCAGTGAACCAGTTCCTTAGTCGGACAGGGGCTCCGGCTTCTACTCCAGGATTTGTGCGGTACCCAAGAACAACCAGGCTGGCCTAAGAGGAGCCCTGGACCTGTCATTTCTCAACTTGTCTTTACCACTCAAACACTTCAAGAGGATTACTCCAGCGCACATAGCAGAATCTGTGAGCAGGGGACTGGATGTGTTCACTAGACCTCAAGGATGCGTACTTTCATGTCCTCATCTAGCAGCTGCATCAGAAGTTTCTGCCATTCATGATTGCCATACCACTTCCAGTACAAGGGAAGGACAAGGCGGTTCTGACAATGTTTTACCTGAACAAGCAGGGTGGCACCCCTTCTCCCCTACCCCCTCCTGTGCATGGAGGCGGTATCAATCTGGGTATGGGCCCTGTCAGAGGGGATTTAGATTTCAGTAGTCCACCTCTGGGGGGACAGCAATGCTGAGCGGACCAGTTGAGTCGTTTGGGGTTCCACATGTACGACTGGGAGCTACACAACTCCTTGTTGCCCCTGTTTCAGTGCTAGGGGTTCCCGGATCTGGACTCATTCACATCACCTCTGAATTCCAAATGCCTCCGGTTTACTTGGTGGGCAGGTCGGGGTCAGAGATCCTTAGGAAACACCTTCCAGATCTGCAGGCACGGGCGCAGGTGTTGTGTGTTCCCACCTACTCCATTGCTTCAGCGCATCCTCTGCAAATTGTAGGTGTCTGTGGGATGCAGCCTCATCCTGATTGTTCCCTCTTGGCCTTTGGGGGCTTGGTTCTTCGATCTGCTGCAGTTGTGCACCTAAAGGCCTGTCCATCTTCTGATCCCCAGTAGGGGCTTCCTTAAACAGCAGGGCAAGTCAGTGGATCACCTGGACCCAGCCAGGCTGGCCCTAGCGGCCTGGTTCCTGACTAGCTGAGACTACAGCATGCTCAATTTTCCGATGACAACTGGGACATCATACAGGAGGCCAAAATGCTGTCTACTTGATCCCAGTATAAAAGCAAGTTGTCTAGGTTTTGCCAGTGGTGTCGTAACAATGGGATGGACCCCATCACCTACTCTCTGGACGATGAGCTTGCGTTCTCCGCATACCTGGCTCATTCTGTCATTCAGGTGACTACCTGCCGCACCTATTTGGCGCCCATTGAGGCCTACAAGACTTCCCCAGGGCACGTTTTTCCAGCAGCCAACCCAGTGTTTAAGGCCCACCTCAATTCGTTGTCCAGGCTCTTTCCTCCAGTGCATAGGCTGCATCTGGTCTGGAACCTCAATGTGGTTCTTGCAGCCTACCAGCGGAGTTCGGTCAGGCGGTTCTGAAGAACCTTTTTGCTACGTTCTAGATATGAGGTAGGTTGTTGGAGCTCTAGTTTATGGTCTCTTTTTTCGGTAGAATCGCAGACAAGGATGGAGGAAAGGGGATGGGACATATTAGTAATTAGTTACTCACCGTAGTGATTAGAGTACTCATTGTCCACAGTCCTCTTCCCCACATACGTCCCACCCACCTTCTCCCAATTATATGCCAGAGGCTAATATGTTTATTGTAGACAGGTATTAAGCGTCCGATGTGTTGAAAGGAGACTGAGTTCAGGTGCCCAATGGCAGGGACTCAGTGGGGGGTGGTTTAGGGTGGAGTCACGGGGGGGGGCATTCCCACGCCCAGGGCCGTGCACCTGCACGCCATACTAATTTAAAGTGGAAGCTCAATTTTTAGCTGCCAAAGGTTCTGGTGCCGTCCCCACGTTTGGGGACGCCCACGAGGATGGAAGAAAGGGGACTATGGACTGTGAGTACTCTAGTCACTGCGGTGAGTAACTTTCATTTTTAGTGACTTGACCAGAGTGCATATGCTCAGTCATTCATCACACTTTGTTTAAGCCTTTTGATTTGCATAGTGACTATAGGTTCATGAGTGATAATTTCATTTGTCATGCTGATCGCGGTTATATTGCTATACACTGGTTTGGATTCATTATAAAGGACCAACTCTTTTAATGCAATGAGAATAATAAAATGGAGGCTGCAACATATGGAAAACGTTGCTAAAAGCATTCTATCCAATAACTATGTGCATTACGCCTACAAGCTAAAAGCAAATATCTAACCATATTGAAAAGTCCCATTTTGGTCTTTCCACTCCCAAAAGTCTTTGTTTCTTCAGAATGTTATTGTTCACAGAAAAAAATGTGCCAATACAGCAAGAAAAATCCTTTACAAAATAAAGTAAATTTTGGGGTTCACTAGAACAGAGTGATATTTCTCTCTCCTAAAGCAGGATAAGTATTCACTAAATATAAACCTATAAGAAATATAATTGTTAAAGGATGTATTAGTGTATATATTTTTTTTTTGTTAAAGTGTTACACCGTGTCTTGTGCAGGTATTGTTATTGCTGTACATAATCAAAAAGACCCTGTCTCCTTATAGTTCTGGTTGCTGATTTGCTTTAGTCACGATCTTACCTGTATACGTCTCATCTCTTCTTTGTCTTCAGATTCAGGGGGTTGCGGCTCGGTGGTCTCTCCTTTGTAGAGTTTGACGTCTCTGAGGTGCAGCTACAACCGTCTTCCTTGTACTTGCACAGCTGTAGGTGTCACTTCTTTCACAACTAAAGGTTCTTTAATGCTCATCTTTTGCTAGCGCCTTGTAAAATTCTGGCAAAATACTTTGCTGCCTGAGCACAGAGCAAGCAGTTTTAGAACTGTTGCGATAGAACAGTTTTTAGGGTCACTTATTTAGTTTGGCAATGCATTCTTTGAGGAGGCCATTTAAGTGCTCAAAAACGCTGTTTGCTTGTGGATGGCAAGCGGAAGAGAAGCTGTGCTTGATACCTAATAGAATTGTAAGTTTCTCAAAGACTTAATTTACAAATGCGTTCCATTGTCCGCCCGGAGTACTTCGCACACTCCCCCACCTTGGGAAGACGTTGCGTACAAGAATTATTGCAGCACACGTGAGATCATGGTGCTTGCTTCAGCCTGCTTCAGTCCATCAGTAAAAGGGATACACGACTACTAGCCTATATCTGTAGCAGTTACAAACTTGAAGCATGCACATGCTGAAAGGGTCCAGTAGGACAGGGTATTGATTGTCTCACTGTTCACAGTGTGTACCAAGCAGTAAATTGCTGACATGTCAGACAGTTCACACTGGAGTCGGTAACATGCTCTGTCAGTTTGGGTACAAACCAGTCTTCCGAGATCAAACCTGCAAGATGCGTTTGTGCTGGGTGATCTAGTTGATCCAACGCTACTTTAAGTAATCCTAAGAGCATAACCGGTTTCACGGGGCTGTCATGCTGCCACATTGCATCAGTGGGGGGACAATGAGCACCCACTTCATTTTCACAATTCTTGCTCTTCTGATGGGGCTCTTCCCCGCAAATCAGTAATTTGGGCTATGGTTAGTGTATTAAATCCTTCTTTCGTTACCATGTTTCTTACCCATGTGTATTTATTTGGTGCAATATCAAATTTGCATATTTCTGGAAAATAAGATGCTCCTTTTGCTTTCTGATCAGTGGGCTCGCCTCGTTGCCACGAGAAACTAAATTTGTAACTTTAGTGTGGGCTGCGCACTTCACCAAAGCGATTGTCGTTGGAGTGCCTTTATGAGCCTGTCCAATCGTGGCGCTTTTTGCACTGGCGTGCCGTATGCGCGTAAGAAGCCACACCTCTTCCAATGTGACATTCCTGTGTGTACTGTTGACGTCAAGTAGGTGGAGTAGCAGTATACCGTTACCGCCTCCTCTTCATGTGGGTCGAGTGCCAAAATTAGCACTACCCATTGAGCTGCTTGTTCCAAAAAATGTGGTGGAAATCTCACTTTTGCCACTGTCTCAAAGTTGCCATTTAGTCTTGCTTTTGCCACTGTGGTCCCAATGTGCCTTTCACCCGTGCTTTGATCAATTGATGAGAACCTGTCAATAAGGAGGATTGTCCCCCCTCCTAGGGCATTTTCTTTACCATGTGGTAGCTTGTCATGATATTCAGTGTACTTGGTTCAGGCATGGGCTCTGTTGTGAATTTTACTGGACTCACTATTCGGCATCTGACAATTTTGATTGCTTGATTTTATATAACTGCCTCATTCCCAGAGGCTCTGTGTGTGGTAAATGCGCTTTTAGGCTTTTCAAGAATTGCAAATAAGGCATGCTCAGCATATCATGCTACTGCACAGACCATTATAATGCTAACAGATTTTTCAATTGCAAAGGCTGTTGGCACCAGTGCTTGTTCGCATGGACCTCTCATAACTGGATCTAAGAATGCAGTTTGCGTCCCATGGTAATCTTTTGTGCAGGGACTGCTGTCATTACTACTTAGTTTGAGTGGCAGAATAAAAACAATTCTGCACTGTAATCAGGGATCTTTAACATGGGTGCTGTGCGTATTGCCATTTTTAATTCACCAAAGGCCACTTATCATTTCACCTGTTCAGGCTATACCACTATTGTCCTTCTGTGCTGCTTTGAGTTCTTTTAAAAGTGGTCTGACATACGTACTGTAGTTGAAGACCCATGCCCTGCATTAGTTGCAAAGGCCCTGTTTTTGGTCTGGTGGTTTTCATGATCTCTTCTGCTCTCTCAAGGGTCACCTTTATTTCTTGGGATATTTTCTGACCTGTATACAGGACTTTGTTCTGGCAATATTGCAATTTCTCATTGTCTACCTTGTATCACTTCTCTGCCAAGACTGTCATCAACTGTACGGAATATTTCCTGCGCTGTTCCTCTGTCACGCTACACACCAAAATATCATCTACATATTGTTTCACTGTGCTATCAATGGGTCAGTTTCCTAGGTCCATCTGGAGTACTTGGTTAAAGATTGAGATGGACTCGCAGTACCCCTGAGGGAAATGAGTATGTTTCCACTTGGTCCTGCAATAGGAAAATTAGGTCACGTCTTGGGTGGGATCAAAAGGAAGGCATTCTTTAAATCATTTGCTGTACAATATTTAGCTTTGGATGGAATATTGCGCAATATTGTGGTTAGGTTCGGAAACAATGGGAACTCTGCTTTATCAATGTTGTTCAGGGGGCGTAAGTCCTGAATAAATCTCCACAACCCCCCGTTGCCTTTTTTACAAGGTACACAGCCATGTTACATGGGGCTTTTCATAGCATTAATATCCCTTGTTGTGAACTGAAGCTGCAAAGGTGTCATACATACCTTCATCATCTTCTTTTGACATTGGGTACGGTCTCACCCGTGGCAAAATGGCTCCTCGATTCAATTGACTTTTGGCTGCCCCTGCTCCTTTTAATAGACCAGCATCCTATGGACTAGTGGCCCACAAAATACTTGGTACTTATGCCAAATCTTCCTGGAAAAGGGACAGTATCTTTTTTACCAAAACCATTCTCTGTTCTCAATTTATAACTGATAAGTAAGGATTATGATAATTACTATTTCATCTGAGTCATTGTCTCTAAATAATTCTTTATCTGTCAAATTGGTCAGTCTATGTCCCTTGCCAAGGGCAATCACTGTCCTCCAGTTTATTCCTTCAACTCCATGCAGAATCACGATGTCTTTTATCACTAATGCTGCTTCTAGCTCTGTTGTAATCACTTGCCCTTCTTCCTCATCTATCGGTACTTCTGGTCTGAACAAAAACTCTGGGTTTTTGCACCAATGAGCCCCTTATTCTTGGAAGCCAAGCAAACAGTATGTGTACTCCTTAAAGGACTACCTCTGTGTCTAATGGCACGCCCCTTTGTGCTTTCTGGTCATTAAGTGCGGATATACATTTTTGTGCAGTAATATATTGGATCCCTAGAGTAGAACATATTATTCCTTGATCCGTATCTGATATTGTCATTTTCAGTTTGCTCATCAAATACCGCCCCAATATGTTGACTGTTCTCTTGCAGGAATACAATAATGGCTTGGAAAGATTGTGTTCTCCTATGGTAATAGTTGAGTCGTCAATGAAAGCAACCGTACCTGTCGCCCCTGAAAAACCTTGTGCATTCATGGCAATGCCTGACGTTGGGTATTTCCTATCACTCCTGTATCTACAAGGAAGAAAATGTCTTGTCACCTATGGTTACCGCTCGTTTCGTTTTGTGGGTCTGATGTGACTGATAGAATGGAACACATCAAGTCTTTCTGTGGGCTTTCCTGTCGTGGGTCTAATATCTGAAAATTTTCCATCCAACTACTGTCACACCCCCTATCCTAGGTCTGGGTGTCTGTGGTACTATGTTTGCGCTCCATGGTGCCACTGTATTCTGTTGTACAGGTGCTTGTTTGCATCAGTATCTGCTGTGTCTGCATGGGGGGCTTGCTGTACTTGCATTGGTGCTTGTTGCTTTTGCATTGGCCTTGCTTGCTGTGTAGGCTGTATTTGTGGTACTTGTCTGATACTGCATGTGATCTTGGGCATACTATTCAGGGTGTCCTGCGCTATAAGGTGGGGCATATGCTGTGCCCACCTCTTTGATCTGGCCAATTCTGTTGCATCCCTCCGCTGCTTCTACACACTTGGGAAATATGCCCCATTTGTCCACATGTTCAACATTGCTGGGTCTGTCCTCCAAACCTAGGATTTCCTCCATTAAATCCCCCTCCTGTGGAGCTTGAAATCGATTCTGCTTGCCTCTGGGCGCACCTTTTCTTCCTATCGAAAAATTATTATACTCTCCCTTTCCTGCAAAGTTCCTGTTAGCTATTGGCTGTACCTGCTGTGTTTCCTGTGTAATCACCCCCTCTCTACTGGTTAACACTGCTCCTGCCACTGAATTGTGATAGTTTTCTCTGAATTAGTTTTGCTTCCTCCAATTTCCTTTCCTCAATTTTCTTTCTAGCTTTCTCTTGCCTTAGCCGGCAGTGGTGAACTATAGTCAACTGAATCTCTGGCCATGGTTTCAATTCCATTCCCGATATCCTTTTCAATTGTCTCTGCACTGCCTCAGCTGGCCCCTGGTACAATATTTGATCATACATAGATATTATTTTGTCCCACGGCTCTCTCATTTCTAGCTGCCATTTCTCTTGAATATCCTGAATATAAGCAACTGGGTATTCATCGTCACTTATTCTACGTGTCATGATTGCGCTCATGTCTGACGAATCATGATACTGTACCCTAAATGCTCTGCGTACACCAGTCTTGCAATTGGTAAAGGGTATTACAGTGCTGGTCTGGCCCGTCGCTCTGGAATATGACATGATAGGTTATTTATAACGCGTTTAATACCCAGAGGTTTTTAAGCGCAGACCCGTGGTTCGAACCTGTTGCCCCGTGTCGTCTTGCTTCCAAGGTGAGCACGTTGCCGCTGAGCTATCCTCCCTGGACAAATGGCGTTTGCCCTCTCCCCCATTATGTCAGCAAGCAAGCTCAATATGTCACCACCACTAACGTCATTCCCGTTGTCATTCTTTCTAGCTCATACATCCTCTTTCTCGCTCCTGATGTTAACATTGGTAGCTTACAGACTGAATGATTCTTGTCCATTCGTGGCCATGGAATATATTGTTGCCGTCCTCCCCTCTTTTCTATCAATGGGAACTGTGTCAATTCTGCTCCTCGGTCGAGTGCAGCTGCACCCTTTGTATCTATAATTTCATTTGTCATGAAAATTTCTTTTTCAACCTATCCATGGGGTGCTCTTGTCCAAAAAGCTTGATCGTACTTTTGGACCTTTGGGATATTATACAGGTTCTGGTTTTCTTCCTTCTGGGTCTTCCAAATCTGACCACACTGCCTTTTTCCTTGTTCTCGTGCTTGTAGAGCAGGCGTGTGCAGCGGTCTCCTCCTCCTCCTCCTCATCATCTTCCTCCTCTATAAACATTTTTTTTTTTGTTTAAATATTTTTATTAGTTTTCAGTGTAAAAAAAACGATATAACCATTAACAATCCAAAAATTCATTTTGTACAACTTAGTTAAACTTTCACCTCTCAACAATTCTTCGACATTCCATGTATACAACATAAATCATTGCACTACATAATAAGGTGTACAATTCATAGTTTCTCGGTCATTCACTTAATGTGTAATAAAAAGAAAGTGAGAAAAGAAGAGGGAAAAAAAGGCTTTCATTCACTAAGTTGAGTTAATTGGGTCAATTATCTCCTTCTAAACCAGATTAATCCATAAATTCATTTGGGGGCGGGAGATATCCGATTACATAATCACAGTTACTGCTTCTGCATTTCAATCAGTTCAAGCGTGCAAATATATAGGTAATTTGGTCATGGGTTACCGCTGCCGCATTTCTTCAACCTATACATGCAATTGCAAATTTAATATGATCATCAGCAATTCAAGAATTCATAAAGTGCTTTAAGAGTTGTGGTTGAAAATACATGTGTTCCTTATCAGATACAAAGTTTAGAAAGGGGCGCCATATTTTCCGGAATCTCAAGAGTTTCCCCTCCACCACGGCCGTAAGTTTTTCTAAGCCTAGCAATTCCCATAACTTTAACCACCAGTACGCTAGGTGTGGGCCTTCTATTGTCTTCCAAAATCTAGCTCTCGTGATACGGGCAGCCACCAATAAATGGCAGATTAGGCGTACTTTGTGTCCTGACATTGGAAAGGACCCGTCTTCCGGGGCGTCCCCTAGTAAGTACACTCTAGGGTCCATAGGGAGTAAAGAACCTGTGATGTCTTCGATTTTAGATCTCACTTCCAGCCAATATGATTGAATAACCGCACAATGCCACCACATGTGCGCCATGTCCCCTCGTTCACCACTCCCGTGCCAACATGTATCTGGATATTCTGGGTTAATAGAGTGAAGCCTATTGGGGGGGAAATACCACCTAAAACAAATTTTAATAGCATTTTCTTTTATTTGGGTGCAGCGGGAACTAGTCTGGGCACGATACCAGATTCGCTGCCAAGACTCGTCTGATATCTCCAGGCCCAGCTCTCTCTCCCAAGCTTTCATATATGGGAGCTTCTCCTCTGTGGTGGCTCTCTCCAGGAGTTTATAACATAGCGATATTTTATGGGATTGGTGTCCTTCAAGAATTTTCAACTCTATGCCAAGAGGGGTTCTTTGGGCTGCTCGGCGGATGTCCCTATTAGTGAGCCAGTGGCGCAGTTGTATATATCGAAAGCATTCCATCTCTGGGAGATCAAACTTCTCTTTGCATGCCTGGAAAGTCAGTGGTTCCTGGTCTACATATAGATCTCTCAGGCACAGTGGTTTGTCTCGAGTCCAGGTTCGGTACGCTGTTGGCGCTAGTCTTGGAGTGAAGGCGGGGTTTTGGGTTTTAGGGAACAATGGCCCTAGCCCTAGTGGGATACCCCTCTGGGATCGTGCTTTATCCCAACACTTCAGGGTGGACAAGGTGGTTGGCAAGATAACAGTTTTAAAGTTACGTGCTTTTTTTTGCAGAAACGGGAGGTGAGCCAAAGGGAGTGCGGAAGCGGTCTGCTCTATCTCCAGCCATTTGGGTGGGTCCGGAGCGCCCTTTCAAGAAAGCATTATCGCTGTCTGCGACGCTCTGTAATAACGTGGTATCGAGGGGAGGCCCAGGCCCCCCAACCTTCTTCCCATTGTCAAGAGTTTCCCAGGGATACGCGGCCTCTTCCTCTTCCAGATAAACCGATATATCTCCTTTTGGAGGTTTATAAGCTCGAATTCTGGGATGGCTATTGGCAAAGAATGAAAGGCAAATAATAGTTTCGGGAGAAGTGTCATTTTAACCGCATTAATACGGCCGAGCCATGAGATTTCCTGAGAATCCCATCGCTGTAGCCATTCCTTCAATTCTGTAAGTAGCTGGGGAATGTTCGCTCTGTAGAGGCCCGCATATGTTGGGGCCAGTTTTACCCCCAAAAATGAAATCTCCGTTGGAGACCAGGGTAAGTTTGTCAGTGTTCGCAGCTCCTCTAGTCTATCTAAGTCTTCAGTCAGGGGCATTCCTATTGATTTAGCGGGATTTGTCCTGAAGCCCGATATCTCGGCGAATTGATTTAGGAGACCTAAGAGGGGCGGGAGTGTGTGAGGGGCATCCCGCAAAAAGCAAAGTAAATCATCCGCATAAAGCGCGATCTTATGGGACTGCCCTACTACCTCAAAAACTTGGATACATGGATGTGATCTTATATGTTGAGCAAGAGGCTCCATAGCTAAGGCGAATATCAATGGAGATAAAGGACAGCCCTTTTTCGTACCCTTGGCTGATTGAATAAGGGGAGTCCAATTCTTGTTAACTTTAATTTTAGTCGAAGGAATTCGAAAATTTGAGAGTATTAATCTGGAGAACTCTGGTCCAAAACCAAACCCCGCTAGCACCAATTCCAGATATCCCCACGACATATTATCAAAAGCTCTGTGAGCATCTAGGGATAGGACAGATGAGTCCCCGGGGATCTTTGGGGCGAGGGCAATTAGGTTGATGGCTCGGCATATGTTGTCATAGGTGGAACGGTTATATATAAAGCCTGTCTGATCATTATTTATCAATGATGGGAGGATTGGGCTTAGGCGGTTCGCTATTATTTTCCCTAGTAATTTAGCATCTGTGTTTAAAAGGGCAATAGGCCTATATGAGGAGCAATCAATAGGATCCTTCCCAGGTTTCAACACCAGCGTTGTAGCTGTTTCCGCCATAGATGCTGTAACCACTCCCGCCCTCCATACTGAATTAAACAATTTTGTTAAGTGTGGGGCCAGCTCTGCCCGAAAGGTCCTATAGAATGTGTTGGTGAAACCATCCGGCCCTGGAGCCTTCCCTGATGGGAGGGAGCGGATTGCTCTCTCTGTTTCCTCTCGGGTTATTGGGGATTCCAGGGACTCGCGAAATTCCCAGGGTAACTGTGGGAGATCAGCTTTCCGAATAAATTCTCTGGCTAATTGCGGGTCAGTGACGTGGGCAACTGAGTGGTTTCTGAAGAATTCCTCCACAATCCGAAGCTTCCCTGATTCAGTGAAAACCCGTTTCCCTTCTGTATCTTTTAGGGAATCTATACGATTACGCTTTGTCTGCTGTTTGAGTTTAGCTGCCAGCAAACGATTCGCTTTATTCCCCTTGGAATAGTAATACTGTTTTGTGCGCATTATACCTAAAGCTGCTCGACTCATATGGTGGGCCTCCAGGGCTTTCTGTGCTGTGTGAAACTCCTTAAATGCCCGTCTAGAGGGTTTCCTTTTGTGTGCCTCTACCGCTTCATGGAGTTGTACCTCTAACTGGGTTTGGGTCTGTCTATGGACTCTATTCCATTCAATTGTTTGGGTTATGACCTGACCTCTAATGACCGCCTTCGCAGCATCCCACACTATCGCATATTCTAGGTCTCCGGTGTAATTTTCTGCAAAATATTGTTCTATACAATCAGCAATGAAGGAGCGGGCCCGAGGCTCTAATAACACAAATTCATTCAATCGCCAGGTTCGAGGAGGCGTTGGAAGCATATCAGGCGGAAACATGGAAAACAATACTGGGGCGTGATCAGATAAAGCTTTGGGGAGGATCTCCACTTCAGTGACATGGGGGATGAGGGCGTCAGAAAGGAGAAACATGTCCAGCCTAGAAAATCCTCTGTGTACGGGATAAAAGAAAGTATAATCCCGTTCACCCTGGTGAAAACATCTCCATCCCTCAATCAGTGAATGTTCTCTGAGAAGAGAGGTCAGAGCCAGGAAGTTCTTTTTGTCTGTCAGGGTTGGGGGGAGAGACTTATCCTCTAGCGGGTTGATTATGGCGTTAGTCACCCCCGATTATGAGGTCTCCCTCAGCGTGTTCATTCAACATTCTCGATACCATGGCAAAGAATTGGTGTTGATTAACATTTGGCGCATACAATGATAAAAGGGTCACCCGCTTACCATATAATGTGGCTATCGCTAGAACATACCTCCCCCCCCCTGTCTGACCAGGTTCTATGTATTGTTACTGGGGTCCCCTTCCGGAAAAGTATAGCTACCCCACATTTCTTTGTCCCAGAAGAGGCGCAGAGTCTGGTTGGGTAGAGTTTGTCACTCAGGCGAAATTCATCCGCTGGCAACAGATGTGTTTCCTGTAGAAACATTATTGTAGGATTGTACGTAGCCAGCCGGTGAAACAGTGCTTGTCTCTTAATTGGGGAATTGAGTCCCTGAACATTGAGTGTCGGACAGATTATATTCGGGGTCAATTCCTCAGTGTTCACCCCTGCAGAAGGCATTTTAACATAAGTATCTGTCTTGCACTATTCCTTCCCCAACGACCTCACATTGGCGAGACCCCCCACTCGCTTCCATCCTCTAGGCTTCCTTCTTCTGTCCGGTGAAGCAGGACATAAGCCAGGCTCTTTATTCTGAAGAGCTTCCAGGTCCGATGTAGATGCCAAAGCAAACTCCGATATTAGTTCTTGCGCCTCCATCTCTGTGGTGATCGCATAATGTTGATTGCGGAAAATCAAAGAGTAGTTTGCAAAGGAACCCCCAACGGTAGCGGACCTTCTGGGCCTGCAGCCATGAGGTGACTTTTTGTAGGCGGTGTCGGCAGACTAAAGTATATGGGGCGAGATCCTGGAACAGGTGAACCGTCGCACCTCGAAACTGGACAGACTCTGCCTTCCTGGCCATCATCATAATCTCTTCTTTTTGGCGGAAGTAATGGACTCTGGTGAGGACATCTGGGAGAAGATTCCTCCTCTGCTGTATTGAAGAATATACTCGGTGTGTTCTGTCGAGAATCAGGTCGCCAGAAGAGGCCAGCCCCAGAAGGCCGCGGAACAGATCACTATTATATTCCGGCAGTTCTTGGTCTATGATATGACGAGGAATACCTCGAATGCGCACATTATTGCGTCGAGATCTATTTTCAAGGTCTGCCTGCTTAGCCCAGATTTCCTCAAGGTGGTCCTCAATCACCCTAATCCGTTCCGAGAGCACCTCCGTCTCATGTGTTAATTCGCAGGTGGTGTCTTCTAGTTCATTCACTCTGGTCTCGACGCCACTCAGGTGAGAGGTAAGTTCACCCAGCGACTTAGAGTGTCTCTAGAGGCATTTATTTCAGACTAAATGTCTCTTGCTTGAGCGCTCTCAGCATGTCCTCTAAATCCGATCTGGAGAGAGCCATGTCTACTGTAGAGGCTGCAGCAGGGGCAGGGTGTACATCCACAGATATTGTATGCCTCTGGGGTTTTGGGGCTGCTTGGGATGTCAGGAGAGCTTTTATATCCTGTATTTGTTCCCTCTTCTTAGAACTCGCTCTGGGTATAGCTGGGGAGGCAAAGTCCGGACCCTCAAGCAGCGCACCACAAGAGGGTCAAGGGACCCCAGGGACAGCAAAACTGGAGTCTTCAGTGCTAAACAGAGGAGGCGCTCAATATTGAGTGCTCAGGAAGGGTCTGCGTTGGGCTGCGCGACGAAGTGTGGGAATTCCGTTATAATCACCAGTAGTTATCATAGACAAAAGCCAGCAGTCTCATGAGCATTCCCTCTACGCTCCCCACACTGCGTAAGAGCTCAATATCAGTCCCCCAAGTCCGCTTCTCCGCCCCTGGGGGCCATCCCAAGTCTTTAGACAGTCCACACCTCCCCAGGGGTCCCAGCACCTCACCTCCAATCCTTTCTGCGGAACGGCTAGAGCCAGACCGGGCCAGGCATGGCGCTCCGCACCGGCCGCCAGCACGCTCCAAGCATCCGGACTCCCCTTCAAGATCGTGACCGATCGCTGCCTCCACCTCCTGAGCCGGCACAGGGCCCGGACCGCTCTCCTCCCAGAGCCTTTAAAGCGCCGCCGGGAGCACACACGGGCAGTCAGAGGGAGCCTCTAATGGGAGGAGGCTCCACCACTCCAGCAGCAACTCGGTTCCGGTCTGTGCCACAAGCGCCTTCCTTATGATGAGGCTGGGAGGGCTCCCAGGGTCTCCTCATTCATGGCGGCGGGACTCCCCAGCGATCGTAATGGATCTCCGCCTCCGTCTCCCGCTCCAGCACAGGCCCAAACCCCTCCTCCTCCCCGGAGCCTCGGATGCGCCGATCAGGGACAGGGGGGTCACCCCCTCGCCGGGAACACACGCAGCCAGTCGGCAAAAAGTCTCCAGTGGGATGGGTCTCCCCCACCCCAACAGAGGGGGACCACCAGGGTCTCTTCGTCTTCAGTGGTGAGCCGCAGCTTCCGACATCAGGATCCCCACCGGGATAGCGAAGTGGCGCGCACCGCCATCTTAGATACAGCCATCATCGCCAAGGGACTCCGACTCGCTTCGGTAATTTCATCCGCTTTACGGTTTATTTCTGCTCCAGGTCGCGATCCGCGGGGTCTCGCCGCATTAATCTTCAGTTTTGCGTGCGCTGGGATGAAACGCACGCACAGGGCTGCATAACGAACGCGAATTAGGGGGCCCGTCGGCGGTGCTCATAGCAGATACATCTTCATTGTGTGCTGCCTAGCCACGCCCCCCTCTATAAACATTTTTATCATCACTTTCACCTCCTTCATCGTCATACCTGTCCTCAAAATCTAGTTTCCTACGGGGACTTGTTACATATGTCCGCTCATTACCTCTTCTAATACACTCTTTCCCTCACCTTGTGGAGACCCTTCTCTTGTCTTTGCTATGTTTCTTGCCCCATCCCTTCTGCTTCTGTACAAATTGCCAATCCTCCTTCGCATGGCTTCTCCCTCATCGTCATCTGGAAGAATATGCTTTTTAAATATCTCATCCACTTCCTTGCTGTGTCTTTCCCAAATACTTTGTCTTTGTCTCAATTCCTGCGTTTTGGGCCTCTGCTTATGCAAGACCGTGCGCCCCCTGATAATCTTGTCTATTTCTTTTTTCTCCTTTCCTTGCTGCTTTCTATTTCTTTTAAAAAAATCTTTATTAACACTCTTGGCATCCATCACAATTAACATCACTGGATGTACCGAGGGCGAGAAATTCACACTATACAAAGAATGCAGTAAAATGGGTCCAATGAGGGCCCAGTTCGCTGACAACTTGGGACCAACGCACCAGTCAGCGGCCCAGGCACGGTGTATTTAAAGTCTGAGGCTTGTCCGAGCTAGTCCAGGAGTGTCTTCTATTGGAGGTGCAGTGCTAGGAGCAGGCCCCCATATGTCCTTTGGGTGGGATTTAACAGGCTGCACGAAGGCCCATTGTTCCTCCATATCATTCACCCAAAAAGAACAAAGCCAGTGATCCTTTGTGGGGGACTCTTGTGCTAAACTATCTTAGTAAAATGCAACGCTTGGCAAGTAGAAGGCACATGCAGACAAATGTCGTATGACCTAACCTGTGTTCAAAAATATGGAATAAAAATTGCAACAGGGAGGTGAACATGTTCATGCCTGTTATCTCCGACAGTAGTATGCATACATCACTCCAGAAGGCCAAGAGTAGTGGACAGTCTCATATCATAGGTTAATACTTGGCATCCACACTGCCACATTTAGTACAATCAGCAGTTCCCTCCTGTGAAAACAATTGTAGCCTAGCTGGTGTGTAGTGGCAGTGGTGTAATACCTTTAGTTGTATTAGCTTGATTTGTGAGTTATATGGCACACAGCATGTTTGCGTGCACGTCTGTCCAGAGGTCATCCGTTATATCTAGCTGCACGTCCCTTGCCCATTTAGGGAGAAAATTAATTTGTGGTACCGCCATACGGCCATGAACCAGGTGATAAAAGGATGATACCAGGCCTCGGTTCTCAATCGCTGTCAAACTATACCCTAAAACTGTATCGCATTCTTGTTCCAATGGGTTTCTGCCCCACTGTCTCCTGCATGCCCTACGCAGGCCCATATTGTAACCACAGCAAGGATTTATATTGCAAAAGTTTAGGTATGTCGCTAGCAGGCATGAAATTCTCATTCGTATGCACCCATTCTGTTGAACCCGTGCTGCGCCCAGGTACGTCGAGAGACTGTCTATCTGAGGTAAGGAGGGAACAGTTCCAGAGAGGAAGGTCTCTGTGGTATGGAGCACCTATACCCATCCCTTTCCATATTTTATGCCAAGCCATTGCAGTTATGCTAGCAGGGTCGAACTTGAAGCCATCTGTGGACTTGGAGGGAAAGATCATTGACCGCAGGTGCTTGTCAACAGTGGAGTACCTTTCTAATCTAACATGAGCGGGAGATAGACCCTCCGAGAACTAAGAGGCCACGAATTGTGCTTTTGCTGCAAACCAGTATAAACGGAAGTCAGGCGCTGGAAATCCCCCTCTCGTAAGGTTGGGTCAGCGTTCCCCGTTTCATCCGCAACGCCCGTGTGCCATATACACAAATTTGTTGATTTCTGCCTCCAATTCCTTGAAAAAAGACTGTCCAGTCCATAGCGGACTATTAAGGAAGAGGTGCAGGAGTTAAGGGAGCACTGTCATTTTAAGAGCTATCTTACCAGCTAAAGTCATCGGTCACCCAGCCCAGACCCTAAGTTTAGTCAGGAGATGCGCCATATACGCAGCGTAGTTGCATTCATATAGCACAGTGCAATGTCTGGCATCCACAATCCCCAAGTTGGTGGGCCCATGTAAACGTGGTCGTGGGGTTCGGTTGTGCGATCTGTTAGGAGGGAAGATCTCCAGGCCTGATGGCTCCCCGATATCAAGAATGTCTCCCACAATGGGTGCAAGGTGGATTTGGGGATCCCTGATGTACAATAAACGCATCGTTGACATAGAAATATATGATCTCAGGCACCCCATTCATATTGATCCCTCTCTCTGTGTGTGCTTATTGTGAAAACAAAATCAAAATATCGAGGCTGAGTACCCCAAAAGGAAATGCACCGAACACTGGTTACAAAGGAACGTACAAAGATCTTTAATTTATACTGAATCGGTTACAAAGAACAAAACAAAATCAGATAGATATCAGCCCTCAGTGCAACACAGCGAACTCCAGCGTGGTTCAGTGTGTTCAGTGAGAGACGCTGTACATTAGAATTCATTGCTCTTTTATACTATTTGCGAACACGATGTCCAACCCTACTTCGGGTTAATATTCTTCCAATACATTACTGATCTAGGGTTCATGCCGAGTTCGCATATCCACATGTAACTAGTTTACCTTTAATACATACGTCAACAAGCTTACACGGCAACTGTGTATTTTGGGATTTCCCATACAGGTCTTCTCAAACATTAATACAATGTAGTTTAAAAAGTGTTCTTAGTTCAGTATTTGAATACATTGTTCTTAACATATGCTCGCGAATTAGTTTCATTGAAGCGAGTGATCCTTCACACACAGGTCAACGAAGGACAAGGTCTCAGTTCACGACCTCAACAAGTGGCCTGCAGGCAAGTTACATATTAATTACACACAGAGGTCAAGACGGCCATGTTGTATTTCGGAATGACATTTTAACTCACAGGGTGACTTTTACAGAGCGAACCCAAAATCGCGGCTTACATTGATTTTAAGGTCAGGACCTTGCAACACGGATTTCTTTGCAAGTGGCTTACAAGCAGCTTGGCGTAGGCCAATATACACATATTCATTACAATAGGAGGCAGGATATAATTTCCAGTTTGACAAACCCTACTTTTTACCTATGCCAAGTGCTAAACTACTTCGGATCTCCTTGCAAATAACCCCATGCATCATAGTCCATGCACCCTGAATCGCTGTCAGAAAAATCTATTGCCATCAGGTAATTCGCTAAAATTTCTTTTAACACATATTCCTTGGAAGTTTTATCCGGGGCATACACTTTATATCCTATCGTACCTATCGCTTGTGCGCAACATCCCCCTAGCATCGAGCATATACTAGGCAGACACTGAATACAACAACAAAGGAACAACAGAATTCCCAAAATGATCAGTAAGACCGAAAGTACCTTCCAACCCCAAGATCGCAAGAAGTCCCAGAACCAAGCGCTAAGATCCCAGTTTCCCTCAGGAACATGCACTTCAGAACTAAGGATGTGCAGATTCTGTATTGCCTTGAAGATAGTTGGGGTGGAATCTGGTACGAACACACAGCAGGCGGACCCCACTAATGTACACACTCCACCACGTTCAGCCAGAATGCCATCCGGTTCTGAAGCGCTACTAGTCTTATCGCTTTCTGTTCTAATGTCATATTATAGAGTATGTACGTGGTTCGGTTGATGGTTCTCTCCAGTACTCTCGCTAGTCTTCTGATATCTTCGAAATTCGCTATCTGCCCCCAAAATGGCACAACTGATTTTGCTATATCTCCCAAGATTTGTGCTGGGGTGTCACCGTTCTTGTCCCGCTGTGGACGAGCCTTTGAAACTTCTATTGTACTAGCTATAAATATCCCAGGTAATAGGATCCCTAAATAACAGGTTCCCTGCCAATCCCTGGGCAACCATGGAAATGCTACATTACCGCAAACGAAGTAGACAGGTTCGCCTACATACAAAGGTCTGTCTTCCTCAGTCAAATTTGCAACGTTGGCACAACCTTTAAAATCTCCCATTGACTGAGTACCATTCATCTGTATGCAAAAAGAAACTGAATCGGGGCTATGGTTAACAGTGTAAGAAGGAGGCATGGCATCCTTATTGCCTATTGGAGCCATCTTAAAGGAAATCAAAGATTGGAAAGGATAAGTCAGTCTATCAGAAGGCCTAATAGAAGCAATGTTGAGCTTGCTCCTATTTGCAAAAAGCGAGCATCCCAGGGGAGTCAGAACACGTTTTTCAAAGCTACTCAAATTAGTGCCATCAAAGTTCCCCGAGATGCTATTGTTCCAACGGCCAAAGAACAGTGCTCTAAGAGAAGCATAACAAGCAGTTGTCAAAGGTAAAGGATGAATATACCAACCTAGCCCCTTATCCCCGTGTTGCGGTAAATGTGGGCAGACCCAACAGTTGGACTTATTAAAAATGGCATGCGTAGCATTCATGATAAGTAGCAGAGTATTATTGTGGTACCTTTGTCTATGCTGGCAGTCCCTAGGGGACAGAGCATGCAAATATACAAAGGGAGTAGGAATAGTAGGTACATTTTCAGTCGGTAATAAGGATTCTAAAGGATGCGTTTCCTCGAGGTACCATAAGCCTAGGACAGTGACTATTCTAAAACCAAATATCATTATGAAAACACAGCAATACGTTTTCGGGCCCAAGCTCTGTCCATTGTCCCGGTTGGTCACACAATCATTTACAAATCCCATACGAGCGGTAGCGGTGGCAGGCATTGTAGCCTTCAAACGGAAACCCCCAATGTTCGTTGCTGGCGACCTCCCGGCCGCGCAACTTCTTAGTCCTTCCACAACCCTAGCCAAGAGAATCCCCTTTCTCAAATTTGGCCAAAAACAAGCCCTCGATGATTCTTTCCTTCTTCGAATGCACAGCCGAACCGTGCTGTAAGTCTATATTCTTGGACGCAGATTGTACCTTGCTTTTCCTGGTACTGATTGATCCGGAAACAATGTGTCGTCACTTCCTGTTGGAAGCAACGTATCAGAAACAAGTGAAGATGTTGAATTTGAAACGGCAGTTTCCGGAGGCAAAACATTTGGAGTGTGTGGAGACGAAATGGCTGGTTTCCCAAGCTTCACGGGCTCAGAAAGATTCTCTGATACACTCTCACCGCTATCTACTGCTTTGGGATCGTTGGTTACAGCATTAGCGAGGGGTTCTGTTTCTTCTGTATCATGTGGCACTGGGTGAGGAAGTTTCTTGACGTGCGACGCGTGGATCCAATTCTTTCTTCCAGAAACCCGCACTGTTGTTTGCGTGACCAACAGGACCTAGAATGGGCCCCGCCAGCGAGGTGCAAGGCAGGAAGAGCGCTTAAATGCCTTGATGAGCACCCATCTTCCAGGCCTTATGCTGTGGCCCAGGCCCTCGTATCGCACAGGTAAAGCCTCTCGCACCTGGTGATATATCAAATACAGGTTTTTAGTCAACTGGCTGCAATAATCTGAAAGTAATACATTTTCAACATCTCTCAAAGATCTACATTTAGGAAGGTTCCAGATATTGGCAGGTCTCCCCATTACCACCTCAAATGGAGAGAGCCCAGTCTTAGTTTGAGGGGTTGTACGCATCGATAATAACACGATCGGCAAGGCGTCAGGCCATTTTAATTTAGTGCGGGCACATGTCTTAGCGAGCTTGTTCTTGATGATACCATTGTGTCTTTCTACTAGTCCAGCGCTCTGAGCGTGTCTGGCCGAATGGAAACGTTTGTCGATCTGTAATGCCGGACATATCTGCAGAATTACGGCAGCGACAAAATGTGGACCATTGTCCGACCAGATGACTCTTGGTAGCCCGAACCGTGGGAAGTACTCTTTTAACATGGTTTTCGCAGTAGACATGGCTGTAGCATCTTTGACAGGGAAAGCCTCAACCCATTTACTAAAAGCACAGATGACCACTAATACGTACTTCATGTTATTACAGCGTTGCATTTCAATAAAATCAAAGTGGATGACTTCAAAGGGGACAGAGGGTGGCCTAAAACTTCCCCTTGGAGTTGCTGTCCCCTTTCCCACATTGTGCTGTAGGCAAATCATGCAATCCTGAACATAGCGTTGGGCAGTTTTTGAAATGTTGTTATTTACCCAAACTTTCTTTAGCATTTTCGTTACTTTCTGGGTACATACATGCGTAGGACCATGGGCCATGATGACCATCATCATTACATACGCATCAGGGAGCAGCCATTTCCCTTCAACTTTGTCCACCCAACACCCGTCATCGAGTTTCCCCAAGCCTTCGGCCCACCTCTTGGATTCTTCTAACGCGGCATCAGCTTGGATATCCCGTACAGACCCAACACCCTCATCCATTGCATAAGCATTTACAGTCTCCCTTGAAACATACATCTCCGTACGGAGATCGGTAGCAGTTTGTCTAGCTATCTGATCAGCAAAAGCATTCCCTTTCCCTATGTCATCTGTAATCTTTCGATGTGCTGCACATTTCATGACTGCTAACTGAGTAGGGAGCGCAAGCGCTGAGACCAGTTGTACTATTAAGGAGCCATGTTTGATCTTAGTGCCATGTGAAGTTAAGAACCCTCTCTCTGACCAAAGTCTCCCAAAGTTGTGGACCACCCCAAAGGCATACTGACTATCAGTATATATGTTTACTGCAAACCCTTCCGAAAGTTCACAAGCTCGGGTCAATGCTATAATCTCTGCGGCCTGCGCAGAGTTATGCGTGATTCTCTTGGTTTCCACAACCATGCTTAATGTGGTGATTGCATAAGCAGCTGTGGATGTACCATCCGGAAGTTTGAAGCAGGAGCCATCACAAAACAGCTCTCCTTGCGGATTATCCAAAGGAGTGTTTTTCCAAATCAATTCTACCCTTTGTCTCTTGTTCGGTAGTATACAGACGGTCATGTGACTCTTCATCGCTTTCATCGCTGCAAGTAGTACCTTGCGGGAAAGCTAGGAGTTCAGCCGGATTAAGAACACAACACCTCTTAATTTGGATGTGAGGAGCAAACAAGATCAATTCATATCTCGTCAACCGTGCGGAAGTGAGGTGTTGCGTTTGGGTTCGGTTCAGTAGAACATCTACAGAGTGAGGCACCATCAGGGTTAGATCATGGCCTAGGACCTTTCCCTCACTCTGTTTTACAGACGCAGCAGCAGCAGCGACAGCTCGCAAACATCTTGGCAAAGCGCATGCTACAGGATCAAGGGCGGAAGAAAAGTAACCTCACGGTCTATTCTTCCCTCCATGTTCCTGCGTTAATACAGCCAAAGCACATCCATCACATTCATGCACAAACAACACAAAAGCCTTTTCATAGTTTGGTGTGCCCAAAACTGGTTCCGAGCATAATGCAGTCTTGAGCAAATCAAACGATTGCTGGTGTTCCACAGCAATGGCGAGGAAATGCCCTTGTTTGCCAAAGCCAACATTGGTTTGATCACTAGTGAAAAATTCGGGGTCCGCAATCTACAGTAAGAAGCCATACCTATCAAGGCTCTAACTTCCTTCTGTGTATTTGGGACAGACATGCCAGAAATGTGTTTTATACGTTCGGTGTCAATCTTCTTTCCTCCTTTGACAGGAGATAGCCTAAATAGGCGACCTCCTGGCAACAATATTGAAACATTTTAAGCAAAGCTTTGTGACCATGCTTAGCTAGATGAATAAGCAATAATACAGTGCCCTCCTTACAGGCGCTCTCGGAGTCAGCAGCTAAAAACAAGTCATCAACATATTGAATCAATGTACAAGTAGAGGGCAATTCAAGGTTATCAAGCTGTTCTTTCAAAGCCCTACTATAGATGCTGGGACTCTCTTGTGTACCCTTGAGGTGCACGAGTAAATGTGAACGAGCATCCCCCTAAGGTGAACGTGAACAAGTATCTACTATCCTTATGTATAGGAATACTAAAGAAAGCATTCTTTAGATCCACACCACTAAAGTAAGTAGCTTTAGCTGGAATCATGGTTAATATTGTCGTCACATCAGGCACAATTGGAAATTGCGGAGCGACGGCTTTATTAATGGCACGTAAATCAATTATGGAATGGAATTGCATTACCGCCTTTTTTGTACACTGGTAAAATCGGACTATTGCACAAACTTCCTGAAATTTCTTCAATCACCCCGCGATGCACAAAATCGGAAACAATGCATTTCAAAGCTCGCTCTCCCTCAACTGAAATCTTATACTGGGGAATGTGTGGCAGCTCAATTCCATGTTTCCAAACTATCTTAACAGGCTCAATCTGTAAAACACTGACATTGTTGTCGTCAACAGCCCATAAGCTCTCTGGTACATCAATTAATTCTGGCGGCAAAGGTCTAGTCAAGAATTGCGAGACAGAAAATTGCTGTGGTGAAATCGTCAAGCGCACTCCATCAGAAGAACAATAAATCACTGCATTTAATTATTTTAACAGGTTCAACCCCAGCAAATTCTCTCCACAATTTGAAGTCAAAAGGAATGGACAGTGGTCCGTAAAGAGACCCAAAGAAATAGGTACCGGCGAAGAAACTGGACAAACAACTGGTGTGCCAGAAAACCCTACAGAAACATTGGTTTGACCTGACAGTGGAATGTTTGGAACCCGAGAATGATCAATGGAACACTTCTGTGCTCCAGTATCTATCAAAAACTGATGTTTCCTATTTCCCACCACCATTTCAACGTAGGGACCTTTCTGATTGACGGGAATAGGTGTAGGTTCCAAACCCTGCTTCCGGCAATCCTAACGAAACAGAATATCATCAAAAGGAAGCTCTTCAGATAGATATGCCGCAGAAGGATGATAAAATATGTTCCTGGTATCCACACTCGAAGTCTGATTATCCCGTGAAAAAGGTTTCTGAGGATCCTGTGCAAACTGACATCTAATGTGCGAACTACCCCCTCTGTGGCCTCTAACAATTTGCTGTAATAGTACTTTAATCTTTAAATCACCTTTTCGTTTTTCAATTCTATCTTTTTCATTATGGACACGATTCTCGTAGTACTGAGCCATATGCAGTACTTCTGATTGGGACTTTGCCTGCCAAGCGCTCTCAGAAGACATAATTTGTGACTGGATGTCAGGCAGCAATCCACGCAAAAATGTGCCACAAATAACCTTTTCCCAGACTCTCTGCCTAGGCCTTGTCTGCTGAAATCCGAGACTACCTGTTCGAACCAATTAAAGAACTCGGTAGCACCCTCAGACTTCCCTTGGACACAGGCCGTAAATTTGTCCCAAATAATTATTTTCTCAGGGATTATGGTTCTTAATTTTGCAATGATTCTATCAGGCAAAGTCAGTATCACCTGGGGCGGTCTTTCACCAGCTGGCCTTTCTCCATCAAATCTAGTTATGTTCGCCCATGTATCTCCCAACCCTGGCACGTCGTCTATAGTCCTAACGTGTTTCCACAAATCTACAGGCAGGAGTACAGGAAATAACAAATCAATATCGCCCAGGGTGAACACTGAGGATTGCAAGACAGACTCTATTTCTTTATAGAATCCTGTCGGATTTTTCCTAATATCAAGAATAGATTGTCTATTAGTATTCTCTTCTTGTCTTGAGAACTGGACGTGAACAAACTGTGATATGTAATGTGCAGGAATGTTCACAGCGACTATACCCTGTGCAGCATCGGCCACAATCTCAACCTTCGGGACAAATGTCGGAGGAACCTCTCTCATAGGCAACTGAGAAGTAGGTGACTCTGAACGCTTACTAAGCAACAGAGCTAAGTCGAGCGCTAGAGCAGTTGAAGAAGTGTCAAGTGAAAAAGCTCTCTTCTAAATACTCAATAACTGTGGGACAACTAATCTTTCTTTTTACACAATCATCCTGTAGGTACTCTATCATTACCTGTATCACTTTCCTCTGCATTTCTGGCGTATACTGACTATGTTTCATATACCTCAACTGGAGTTATCGACATTTCTGAAATCCATCGAAGCGCGTCCTTTGTACAAATTTGTGCTTCCTCAGATATCGATTTTCGACAAGGAAGGAACCGTTTCTGTACATACATACTTTCGCCCTCGTCATCCTCATTCTGTAACCTTTCCAACTCCTTTCTATACCCAAATAAACTCTTGACATGCTCATTTACTTTCTCCACAGTGTCTCTTGAAAACGCTAAAGTGTTTAGATCCCTTAACACTTGCGGGAGATCTATTTTATTTAATTTGCCCCACATTACACATAAATGAATCCCTAAACCTTCAATAAAAACATTTTTCTCAGGAAAATTATCCATATTATAAAGTGTGGCAAAAACATCGGCTTGATCATCCCTCTCCATACAATGCTTAGCCCATGCAATCAAATCACGTTTTTTCTCTGGTGGCACAGTATTGCGAGTGAGAACCTTCGACCCCACACCTCGATCGACTACAAGTGGCACAAGACCACTTGGAAGAGGTGGAGCAGGCAAATTCAATGGAGGTAGTGTTACTGGTGCAATACGAAGAGGTGGAGGAATAGGTAGAGGAACAGTAACTGGAGGAAGAGGAACATTAGGAGGAACAACAGCAGGAAGAGGAACATACAGAGGTGGCGCAGAGGCACCAGGCCTTCGTTCATTTAACAATTTGTCTGTGAATTCATCAGAAACATGAAGGTCTTTAGAAGGATACATTTTCTGAATTCCAAGCGAGAAAGCCCTATTCATATTCCTAGTCGACTCAGAATGTTTATCTTGGTCATACAATAATGCTTTTTCGGCATTCGTCTTATGACGGCGCGCATGTTTTTCTCTACTTTTAAGTTGCTGCAACGCTTCTTTTTTCCAATTCTGCAAAACATCAAATGCTGCAGGTCTAGCTTTTTTCTTCAATAGAATTGACTCTAAATACTAAATACGAGGGATTTCAAAACTACCATTGATTGGCCTTTGAAGTTCGGAGGCATGTCTGGTTTGTCTGTGCCAAATATCATTAAACACTATACTTCCAATGCCATGCTTACAGTACATAGTACACGCTGGCGACCCCTCCTGTGATGCCGGATGGCTAAATTCCAAAGATTGTCTGTCACTGCGGAATAACGCCCTGAAGCAGGTACACAATTTCCCAGGCGTATCAAATTATTGGTGTTAACTGGTCAATAATTGTCTGCAGATACAATATGCCAAAATCAAATTATCAGGATTATTTAAGAGTCGGGTCACGACTCACCTGATCGATTTCCTAAGGAGGTCCGATCGGATTTCAAAGAATCTTACCTAACTAATCTTAACTTGTGTGTGGTGATTTCGGCAAATTTGCCCGCCTCGATAAGTGGACCCTCGTCAAGATGCCGTTCTCGGACCACAAGCTAATTGTCCAGGAATCGGGTCGTGCAGCGCTGCTGAGGTGTTGCGTCTCGTTCAGTGGGGCCCCTTTTTGTCACACCGTCCGATCCCGGTCCGATAGCGAGGTTCAACCTTCGATAATCCGACATCAATCTTGAGGGTCCTTATTCGGGCGCCAACAGTGAAAACAAAATCAAAATATCGAGGCGGAGTACCCCAAAAGGAAATACACCGAACACGGGTTTCAAAGGAACATACAAAGATCTTTAATTTATACTGAATCAGTTACAAAGAACAAAACAAAATCAGATAGCTATTGGCCCTCGGTGCAACACAGCAAACTCCAGCGTGGTTCAGTGAGAGACGCTGTACATTAGAATTCATTGCTCTTTTATACTATTTGCGAACACGATGTCCAACCCTACTTCGGGTTAATATTCCTCTAATACATTACTGATCTAGGGTTCATGCCGAGGCAAGTTACATATTAATTACACACAGAAGTCAAGACGGCCATGTTGTATTTCGGAATGACATCGTCCACCATTTTAACTCACTGGGTGACTTTTACAGAGCAAACCTAAAATGGCGGATTGACCTAAAATGGCGGCTTACATTGATTTTAAGGTCAGGACCTTGCAACACGGATTTCTTTGCAAGTGGCTTACAAGCAGCTTGGCGTAGGCCAATATACACATATTCATTACAATAGGAGGCACGAAATAATTTCCTGTTTGACAGTATAATGTCCGCTAGGGGTTCGGTAGCAATGGCGAGTATCGGTGGCAACGGGGAAACCCAGGCGGGGGCCTCAAGCTGTCGCTAATTTTGACGACCGTGTTCCTTTAGTGCTGGCTCTGGCCACTGATGCAGTGTATATAAGGTGTGCATAAGGGAGAAGCGCTGGGCCAAACCCAAACTTCGTTACTGTATACATAAAATGCAACAAGATGGAATCAAAATCTTTTTGAATATCCATCGCAGCCATCCCTGCTTGAGCCTCGGGATCTATCTGCATCAATATATTAGTCGCTGCAGGTTCAACACAGTGGATCTCCCAGGAGTGAAACCTGATTGGTCTGGATGAATTATGTGAGGCATACACTGCAGCTGTCTCTGGGTGGCCGTTATTTTCATGAATATTTTTATATCTGTATTAATTAATGAGAAGGACCTGTAGGAGCTGCAATGCTGTGCATGTTTATCAGGTTTCAGAAGGACTGTGATTACAGCCTCTGGTATAGTATCGGGGAATATCTGCTCCTCGAGGGCCTCTTGCCACAGGTTTGGCAGATAAGGTGCTTGAATTGACTTGTACTGTTTGTAAAATGTGTCCGTCAGGCCATCCATAGCCGGCGCCCTCCCTGACAGCAAGTCATCAATCATGCGGGTGATTTCGACTAAGGAGATGGGGAGGTCCATGTGGGCCCTAGCTTGTTGTGTCAATTGTGTAATCGGCAGATCTGCGAAGAAACTTGTCTGTTATCTGTGGTACGAGTATCCTTGTTGGAATGGAGATCTGAGTAAAATTTGGTGAACACCCCATTGATTGCTGCATGCGTGTGCACTAGGTCGCCTGTAACATTTTCAATAAGTGTAATACATCCACTGCCACCCTCCTGTCGTACTATGCGGGCCAACAACTTGCCAGGTCTCTCACCCTATCCATAGTGCCTGGCTGCCATTGGGCTATGAAGGAATTTGAGCTCACGCTCCGCGTTTCCCTGAAGCTGTCCACTGCTCCCTTTATCTGCACAAGTGTGGCCGCGGGCGTCGTAGTCTCATGCCGCTGCTCTAATTCAAATAGGTCCTTCTCGCATCTTGCTATGTCCCTCCTTATCGTTTTAAGTACACTTAATTGAGCAGACCTAGCAATCCCACGTATGTACATCTTAAAAGCTTAGCCAAGTGTACAGTACAAGGCCACTAAGCCTACATTTGTTTCAAAATACAGTTTCACGTGGTCATCTATGATAGCTGCAAATGCCACATCCGCCAGTGCTTGTGGCTTAAATCGCCAGCTGCTGCAGGCCTGGGGAGTGTGTACAGTGTCAAGGAAATGCAGACTGGGAGTGGTCAGAGTAAGTCCTGGGGTGTATATACACATCTGAAACTAACCGCATGTCAATGCAGGAGAAAGAGTCATAGAATAGAAGGAGTCAGCCCGGTCATGGGCATGAAATGTCCTCCGAGCATCTACCAAGCCCAAGGCTTCCATACCCTCGTTTGTGCCTGCTGCTTTCGTGAGGGACCTATGGCTATGAGTGGATTTATCCAATTGGAGGTCAAGAATGGTGTTGCACTCACCACCCCATAGCATCCATAGGGTATAAAGGACTAGCATATCAATGATATCAGTGTAAAATTGGGGATCATCTGTGTTGGTATCATAGTCATTTAAAAGCAGCATCTCCCTCCCAGATACTGACACATAGACCAGAACATATCGTCTCAAGTGGCCGGTCACAACTTTCTTATGGAGTGGCAGTGACCTATGTATGTATGCAGCATACAGCAAGGGCTTGTGTCTCTTGTAAATATAATATTTTGGCTTTTTGTCTCTATTTGGAGGAGTTGCTTCTGCCTCTTAACCTGGTTTGATAGGCCCCTTACATTACGGCTCAGGCATAATGCTTCCCCCATCTTGGTAGCAGTAGGAGCATGTTGCCATCCATCATGTAAAGCTGCCCGACTGTCTCAGCTCCAGCCATTTCACGGGATATGCAATCCCTGCATATGCCGCCAAATCACATGCCAAGTGCTTTTTTATGAAACCCAACTTCCCCTAGCGAACCCCACCCTCATCCCCTTAAAATCCGGGTGGTGAGTACCCTGCAATAAGATACCCAACCATTATCGCAACATTGCATAGGGATGCTAGAGCGTGAGCACATATTCGGGACATCAAGCAGACTTTGGAATATGGAAGATCAGGTATTCACATACTTCCTATTTCAACTCCTACCTACAAGGCGCGAAAAACCTTAATGGTGTGCACCGCTGTTCACAGTGGACCTCTTCGCAGCATAGTAATTGAATGCAGTTCGACTGTCAAAGGACAGCAATAAAGAGAAAACAAAAGAACGACTAGCCGGTAAGTCATAAACCGGCCATTGGCCTTCAAACCGTGGGCTCCTGGCGCAGGCAAGTTTTCATCCAGGAACTTCATAGCTCTCCGGGCACTGTGAAGAAATAGGTCTTGCTGTTCCATTCGATTCATAGTTTGGCAGGATAGAACATTGCATGTTTCAGGCTTCTGTCACATAGTCGCTTCTTCCCCGCCAGAAATGTCTTCCTCTCACAGTACGGCCACTGAGATATCAGGGTTAATGTGCACCTTGCTGGACCCCAGCATAAGATCACCCTCCTCTAGGGCAGCTCGAAAGATGGCATTGTGGTCTCGATAATTAAGGATTTGAGTGATTACCGAGCGAAGTGGACCTCCTGGCTTGGGCGCCAACGATCTGTGGGTGTGCTCTACTGCAAACTGTGCAGTAGAGTGCAGTGCGGGTTTGGGGTTTCCCAGCAGCGGGGGGAGAGCATCTTCGATGAACGTCTCCAGCAAGGTTTCTGTGTTGCTTTCAGGCACCCCAGACATCCGGATATTACTGCGGCAGGACCACGATTCGAGCGCTTCGTTCTTCTTGGTGACCATGTGAATTTGCATAGAGAGCACCGCCACTTCATTTTTTAGGGTAGATCCATCATCTTCCACCGTGCTCACTCTCATCTTGGCCTCCGTCAGCTTCTGGTCTGTTTTCTCTAGGCATGCCTTAATAGATCCGATGGTACTTCGGATGGCACCTAGTTTGCTGTGTACTGCCGAAAACCACTCCTGCATATAAGCCATCATGCACTGGGTTTCGGTGAGCTCTGCTTGTGCAGCAGCAGAATCCATGGCTACGGTTGCATCAGCAGAATCAGTATTTGTTGGGGTTGTTTTTACATAATAGTTCATAGAACATTGTTTCTCCAGCATGGGGTCTGGCATGGATTCACATGCTCATGAATATTCCCCATCAGGCTGGGAATCCTCAGTAAAGAAAAAATCAGTATCAGTTTCGTTTCTGATCTGTCTTTCGTAGTAGTAACCAATCACTGATCTCTGCGTCATACTGACCACAGCCAATGACTGCCCTCTACCTAAGCCCCGCCTCTGGCAGCCATCTTCAGATTTTTACCGCACGTTCAAGTGTTGGGATCCTCGTGCTATTGCTCTCGAGCATTAGTGCTATTTTTTCACGTTTTTTCTCAGAAATATTTCTCTTTTTTTGGTCAAAAGAGCCTCAAGCTCCACCGTCTCTTCATCCGATCAACGGGGACCCGTGTCGGATTCGTCTACGCCCCTCAAGGGTGAAGATTTCGTCGAGCCACGCTTTTGGAGGACTCCAGAAGTTTCTCAGGCCCATCTCGGACATGGCCCAGGAGAAGGGAAGCTCGACGCCCGGAAAGCTGTTCAGGGTCTGCCCTGGATGCCAGCTTCAGAATGTCTTCAAGGAGGACGAACACTCCCTTTGCCTTTACTGCCTACATGAGGACAAGACGCACGTGGAGAAGGACTGTGCGTTTTGCGGCAATATGTCGGAGCGGACCAATGAGGACCGCCATCAACGTCTCGCCAACTGGCTGGAAGGAAAGAGCCCGTCAGGCGAGAAGAAGAAGAAGAAGAAGTCAGAGCGGTCTTCTAAGACCTTTGAGGGCGCCCCGGCGACGGGGGTCCAACAGAAGGCCAAGCACCGCGAGTCCACTGGCACCAGGAGCGCCGAACGGTCGGGCTCTACGGGCGCCAGGCAGGGCGCATCCTCCCCGGCGCCATCAACCACGAGCCAACGCTCTGGCTCGGGTAAGAGGAAGGCCGAGCACCCGGCGAAACTCCTGGAGAGACCCCGGTCGTGCCCTAAGGCCCCATCGGAGGGGGAGCGAGGTGGTGACCCTCCCCCCAAGGAGAAGGCAGTGAGCGCCCTAAGGTGGTGAAAGCCTTGATCCATCTGGCCAAGGCCTCTATCGAGACAGTCGCGGCGGCCCTGGCTCAGCCTGTGGAGGCTACACCAGTGATGGCGACCCCGGGGCCCAGAATCTCCCTGCCACCGCGGAGGGAGTCCTCTTTCATGCCCATCGACAGGACCCCCGTGAAACCTCCGATGGAGAAGAAAAAGGGGGGGCAGGAGGTCGTCGTGGACTCGGCCTCAACCTCTGAGGAGGAGCTGATCGAAGTCTTAGGCCACGGCTCTGGCGTGGAAGAAGGCCATCCTGTCGGGAGGGACCCCGACGTGGAAGACGACGAGGGCGTCGAGGATGCCGACGGGGCTCCTGATCGCCCGTCGGATCTCCCTCAACCAGTGCCGCAAGACAACTCGGCGGCCATTTTGTTGGCTATACAGTCCTTATGCTCGGAAATAAGGACGAGACTGCCGTTACCACCAACGGAGGAACTGCTCTCGACGGGGGACCCGGAGCCAGGCCCTTCTGGGAGCCCTCCCCCTAAGAGAAGAAGGATTCATCCTCCACCTCCTTTTCAGCCATCGCGCCCTGTTCAGCCCTCCTCCCCGTCCACGACACGATGGGATGATACGGGGACTGACACGGCCGCGACGGGTACGGACGACGAGGTTTACGACGAGGATCTCCCGTCGTCACCTCCCACCCGGGCTTCCCCGCCCGACGAGATTGGATCGTTTCACTCCATGATCGCCAGGGCATCCGAGCTTTTCCAGCTCTGCCCGGAAGAGAAGAAGAAGGAAGGTTTCCTTTATCAACGGCGCGAGACCAAGAGGAAGACGGTCCTCGCTGTACCTCTACTAGATGATATTTGGGATGAGGGCCTCGCCCTCCTCAAGAACCCATCCATGACGCCGGCTAGAAGGGATCGGTACGAGAAGAAGTACCGGGTCCCGGACGCGGCCCCCTTGTGCCTTCGGGCACAGCCGACCCCGGACTCGGTCGTCTCCACGGCGGCCAGGAAGAAAGCAGGGGGGGGGCGCGGCCTTTACGTCAACCTCCCCGCCGGACGGCGAGGGAAAGAAATTAGACACAATGGGACGCAGAGTCATCTCGTCGGCAGCAACGACGATTAAGGCGGCCAACGCCTTGGCTATCGTAGCCCGCTATGACAGGGAGTTGTGGTACAAACTGGGCCCCCTGCTGGACTTCCTACAAGAGGGCGGAAGCCCTAGAGATCTTGCAGGAAGGAGAGGTGGCGTCGGACCACGCCATTACGATTGCGACGGACATCGCTGACACTGGATTTCGCCAGTTGGGCAACGGCGTGTGCCGTAGGCGGCGTGGATGGCTCAAGGCTACTGACTTCCGTCAGGACGTGCAGACCAGAGTCTTGGACATGCCGTTCGACGGAAACAACCTGTTTGGGAAAACAGTGGACGATTCCCTTCAAGCCATCAAGGCGGACACGGAGACGGCCTGGGCTCTTGGGGTTCTCCAGCAACGGCGGCCGCCCTTTCGGAGCGGCGGAGGCAAACAGGATGCCTCCAAAGGTTCCAGCGGCAGATTTTCCACCTACCGTCAAGCGGCCCGTTCATCGTCACAGGAAGCTTACAGGGGAGGAGGCAAGTCAGGCGGACCCCGCCGTCGTCGCCAAGGAGAACAAGGCGGCAAAGCCTCGTCGAAGCAGGACTGAACCGGCCGTGGGGTCGGGCCCCCACCGAAGCACCCCGGTGGGAGGCCGGCTGGCGAGCTTCGTCAGCGTGTGGGAGTCCATCTCCACCGACTGTTGGGTGCTGGATGCCCTAGCTCAGGGTCACGCGCTCGAGTTTCTAAAGAGGTGCCTGCGCGTCCCCCCTGTGGCCAGGAAAGAACATCACGTCCCTCAACTTCTCTTGGAGGTAAAGGCGATGCTCAAGAAGGGTGCCATCGAGCTCGTCCCAAAGAGGCTTCGGGGCACCGCAGTTTACTGAAGATGATACTTCGTGAAGAAGATGGGAGGATGGCGTCCCATCCTGGACCTACGACGACTGAAAAAATTCATCAAGGCACAGAAGTTCCGGATGGTCACCCTCCAACACGTCCTGGGTCAACTGGAGGAGGGCGATTTCCTGTCGTCGTTGGATTTGGAGGATGCCTACTTCCATATTCCCATCCTAAAGGGACACCGAAAGTTTCTCAGGTTCGTGGTCCAAGGGCGTCACTACCAGTTCAGAGCCCTTCCCTTCGGATTGAGGTCGGCACCCAGGGTGTTCACCAAGTGCCTCGCACCGGTGGCGGCGCAGCTGCGCCGAGAGGGGGTCCACGTCTACCCCTACCTGGACGACTGGCTCATCTGAGCAAAGACGAAGGAGCTCGCCGTGGAGCACACGGAAAGGACCGTCCAACTGCTCCCGGACCTGGGATTCTCCATAAACTACGCCAAGTCCCACCTGGTGCCCGCGCAAGACGCACTGTTTCTGGGAGCGAAGCTCGACACAGTGTTGCTTCTGGCCTCTCCGTCGGAGGAAAGGACGAGGGCCATCTTGGGCAAGGTGCAGCGGATGCTGGTTGCGGACGCGGCCAGGGTGAGGTCCATCAAGTCCCTCCTCGGAATGATGTCTTCTTGCATTATCTCATCCGCCTGTGCAGGCTCCGGATGCGCCCGTTGCAGGAGTTCCTGGACGCACGCTGGATTCAGACGACGGGCAGCTTCGAGGAGAGGATCACACTCGACGAGAGTTTCCGACGAGCGATCCGGTGGTGGGGCATCCGCGTGCATCTGATGGCGGGCGTGGACTTCCAGACCCCCGGCCACCAGGAGACAGTGACCACGGATGCCTCCCTGGAAGGGTGGGGAGCGCACACCGAAAATCTGCACGCGAGAGGCCTTTGACTTCCGACGGAGAAGTCCCTCCATATCAATGTCCTGGAGCTCCGTGCAGTGTTTTGGGCCCTCAGGTCCTTTCTTCCGTCCCTCAAGGGCAAGGTGGTGAGGATCTTCACCGACAATACCACCACCATGTTCTACATCAGGAAGCAGGGCGGTACCAGATCCCCAGCCCTGTCCAAGGAGGCGCAGGATCTGTGGCATTGGGCCGTCGCCCAAGGGATGTTTCTGGTGCCGTTTCATCTGGCAGGGATAAAAAACACCATCGCCGACTCGCTCAGCAGAGAGCTGCGCTCATGCCACGAGTGGGAACTACGACAGGATCTAGTGGACCGCCTCTTCCGACTGTGGGGCACTCCCCAGATCGATCTGTTCGCGACGGCGACGAACTCCAAGTGCCGGAGGTTCGCCAGCAGGTTTCCCCAGCCGACGAGCATGGGCAATGCTTTCTCGTTCCCCTGGCAGGGCCTGTTTCTATATGCGTTCCCTCCATTGCCGTTGCTGATCCGGCTCATCAACCAGCTCAAGAGGTCACGGTGCAGGATGATCCTCGTCGCACCTGAGTGGCCGAGGCAGATATGGTTCCCCGACCTTCTGGACTTGTCAGCGTCCCCGTCAATCAAGCTGCCAGTGGACGCGGATCTTCTCTCCAGGGAAGGAGGCGCCATCCTCCATCACGACCCGAAGTCGCTGAACTTGCAGGCCTGGCTCCTGCAGCGTTAGAGTTTGGAGGATACGACACACCGGCCGACTGCAGAGAGGTTCTTGCAAAGGCCAGGGCGTCCTCAACTCTTAAATGCTATGGACACAAATGGAAGAGGTTCTCTGTCTGGTGCCACGCACAGAAGATTAACCCTCTACGGATTACAGCTCCCCAGGTACTGCCGTACCTTCTGACGCTGGCCAAGGCTGGACTGGCGCACGCGTCCATCAAGATTCATCTTGCTGCGATCTCCCGATACGCCAGAACCACGGGGCGGACGTCTTTGTGGTCTCATCGTCTGGTGAAAGAATTAATGAAGGGACTGTTCAGATCGTTCCCGCCGGTGAAGGCTCCGGCCCCGGCGTGGGAGCTCAACGTGGTGCTGACCAAGCTCATGGGACCTCCGTTCGAGCCTCTGCACTCGGCTCCGTTGAAGTTCTTGTCGTGGAAAACAGCGTTTCTTGTGGCCATGACCTCCGCACGACAGGTGGGAGAGATCCAGGCCCTTTCCTGCAAGCCCCCGTACTTGACTTTTCATGACACGAGGGTAGTGCTCAGGACGACCCCTCCTTCATGCCCAAGGTGCTGTCGGACTTCCACCTCAACGAACCCTTGGTGTTGCCTGTTTTCTTCCCGTCGCCTTCGTCGCCGGCCGAAAGGACTTTGCACACGCTGGATGTGGCTAGAGCGCTGAAGTTTTACGTGGACCGCACGAAGTGTTTTCGGAAGACGTCACAACTTTTTGTGAACTTTGGACCTGTCAATCAGGGGAAGGCTCTCTCAAAGGCCTCCATTTCCAGATGGCTCTCCGGCTGTATCATGTACTGTCATCGGTTGGCAAACCGACCGCTGCCTGGCCGTCCGAGAGCCCATTCCACCAGAGCGATCGCAGCTACCACGGCGTTCCTATCTGGTGTGCCCTTGCTGGACATCTGCAGGGCTGCTACGTGGAGGTCGACGCACACCTTCACGAAATTCTACTGCGTCGTTCGGGATTCCAGGGAGGAGTCCAGGGTCGGCCAAGCAGTGCTGCGCAATCTGTTCGCCTAAGGTGAGCCTGGTGAGGAGGTAAGAATTGCTTAATGTTGAGTTTGATGTAATGCTTAATGTTGAGCCTTTGCCACCTCCCGTGGTTGTGCATGTGTGTACTGCTATGTATTCTTTATTCATGAGCATGTGAATCCATGCCAGACCCCATGCTGGAGAAGGAACAAGTTACTTACCTGTAACTGTTGTTCTCCAGCATGGGTCTGGCATGGATTCACATGCGAACCCTCCCGCCTACCCCTCTGCGGCTCTTCACTTGGTCATACTGCCACTTCACGTGCTACCAAATCTGAAGATGGCTGCCAGAGGCGGGGCTTAGGTAGAGGGCAGTCATTGGCTGTGGTCACTATGACGCAGAGATCAGTGATTGGTTACTGCTACGAAAGACCGGAAACGAAACTGATACTGATTTTTTCTTTACCGAGGATTCCCAGCCTGACGACGGGGAATATTCATGAGCATGTGAAAACATGCCAGACCCATGCTGGAGAACAACAGTTACAGGTAAGTAACTTGTTCCTTATTTGTACTACCCCTTTCATCATTGCAGAGGTATGACACTGTTTGTTTCAGGGGTGAGTGGCTCGAAACACAGTTGCAAGTGCACGTGGAGTGGCTCCAAGGAAGCAGTGTTACAGCTCGGTGGCTGTCGCCCCTCTTTCCATGGGGGGAGGGGGACAGTGAGACTGCTTGCATGTACAATTTCTCATGCAGTCTACGCGTAGTAGTGACCACCTTGCAGTGGGTTTCCCCTGAGAATGCTCTCTCAATAGAAGCTGCGATCAAACTGCTAATGTATAGTGCCTCTGTATTATGGAAGCTCCTAAACAGAGCTCCTGGTGTCCACATGCCTCGCAGGGACAAACTCTCTGCCACCTTTGTAGCTCGTATAATCTGACACGAGCGAGGAGGAGACCCTCCTTTCTCCTCTGTACCACTGTAGCACTACAGCAGCCGGTGATGTTGGCTTGGCACTAAAGGCAGGAGTCCTTAAATCGCTGAGTATTAGGGATCCTGAGTAACAGTAATATCCAGGCACTCCAGCCGCTGCACAGTGGGCACACTGACAGTCGCCTTGGTCCGGTTGACTTCACTGTTGCTGGGTGCTCCCTGGGCAAATCTGTATTTTCACACCTCCACAGCTGCGTTACCCAACAGTCCGCTCTGCCAGCACAGCTACTTTTAGGACACACTTACCAGTACTGATGGTATGATCCCATACCAGTCATCTTCTTCCCTACCGCCTGTATCAACCCCGCTGGATTTAGCAATATCTTGCTTAAAGGGCATTATTACATGATTCATGTCGGGACCCTTTTTGCGGTGAACACAGTTTTCCGTGCCAGCTCCCCCACTTCAAGATGGCCACCTGGCTTCCCATTCCATGATGGCCCCCGGGGCAAACAACGTCCAAGTGAGACGGCCTACGTCATCAATTTCCGGATAAATCCGGAAATCAGGCCGCGGTTCTTTGTCTTGCAAACCTTAGCTGACCCGGACCACAGAATAAGTTTGCTCAAACCATGGACCTTCCAGGACACCGATTTTTGCAGTTCCTTTCTGAAAATATTCTTAGGTATTTTCTTTTTTTATTGTCATGCTGGATTACAGAACATTTAACTTCAGCTGCATTGGACTGTTTAAACCAGTACCCTGTTTTTTAGTTTGAATGCCTGAGCCATCCTGTGGCAAACGGGTAACCTTGTTTTTTTTTTTTGTTTTTGCAGCAATGGCTTCACAGGTAAAGGTATAGTTTACATGAGATTACTGGGACAAATGGAAACTGTAATGCCATCTATTTATTTGTCTCCTTGCAGTGTTTCATTCTACTGTTAACACTGACATCAGTCTGCTTCTGTTTGTCACTCCAGCACCCCCCAATCCTGAAAGACCCCTGGGGAAGGTGGGGGACCCTGAGCTCCTGTTATCTATCTGGGAGGCTCTGTGTTCCTTTCCATTTCCTAGAGTGTATAAGCCACATGGTTCCTGAGAATTCAGGTTAGTTGTTTTCTTGCTCTGATAGCTAACAGATTGCAAGACCCTCCTTACTTGACTGAATCATGGATATTATGATAAAGGAGTTTGCTAGCTCCATGCATAAATTGCAAGCAGAGGCTACTACCTCACGACAGGCAAATGCAGTGCTATCACAGGCCATTACTGTATTACAAGGAAGGTTAGAGAGTATTTTTAGTAAGAGCCTTGTTGTTATTACTCCATGGGGTTCTGTTACAGGTGCCGGCACGACTGGTAGTGATGTTACTGCAGGAGGTAGTCGGCTTATACACAACCCTTCTACTTTACCTCCCCAGGAATAGGTCCTAACATACCTCCCTTACTTCTGTGGCAAGAATTGTGAACCCAAATTTACCCTAAGAATATCAGGACTTTTTCTGATATATTCAATCCTGTTGAGGCTAATGTTCTACCTCGTCATAGACCCTACGATTGCCAATCAAGCTACAAGCTGGAGCTGATATTCCGTATGGTAGATCTTATGCATTAACAGAAAAAGAAGACATTGCCCTGAAAGACTACATAGACAACAGTTTAAGGAAGGGTTTCATACGCCACTCCACATCACCCACTGGAGCCTCCATATTTTTTATATCCAAGAAGAACTAATCCAAATTGAGACCGTGTATAGATTATCATCAATCTAACGATATAATGATAAAAAGCAGATACCCGCTACAATTAATTCAAGTACTGATTGATGTGGCCCGATACAGCAGTGTACATACTAAGTTGGATTTACGAGGGGCTTACAATCTAGTGAGAATTACCGAAGGAGTTGAGTGGAAGACAGCTTTTCATGCCAAATTTGGTCACTCAATATCTGGAGATGCCCTTTGGCCTCTGTAATGTCCCTGCAGCGTTTCTGTTCTTTTTGAATGATATATTCCGTTATATACTCAATGTATTAATTGTCATCTATTTGAAAGATATTCTGATATATTCCCTGCAGAACACATAGGTCACGTATGAACAATCCTTCTCAGACTCTGGAACAATAACCTCTACGCTAAGGCATCCAAATGTGTTTTCCATCAGAACAAAATTGCATACTTGGGATATATTCTCCCCCCTAATCAAGTGGAAATCGATCCTCAGAAGATGGATGCAGCCCTGGAATGGCGTGTACCTACCATGACAAAGGAATGCCAAGGATTCTTGGAATTCTCGAATTTCAACCAGAAATTCATCCCAACATATTCACAGCTTTTGCTTCCATTGACATCCCTCTTAAAAAGAGTTTTCAATGGAATTATCAAACCCAATGTGCCTTTGAGACCTTAACAATCACGTTTACTACAGCCATAGTACTCCAACTACCTGATACTGCATGAACCCTATACAATAGAAGCCGATGCATCTGACTATGCTGTCGGGGTGGTACAGATGCAAAAGTATCCTCTTACTGGTACTAACCATCCAGGAGCATATCATTCTTGAAAACTCAACATAACCAAACAGAATTACAGCATCTTTGATAAAGAACTTTTAGCAATCAAAGAAGCTTTCATGACTTGGCAACATTACCTCGAAGGTGCTAGGTACCCCGTGCTTTGTCTCGCAGATAATCCCAGACAACCAACTCTATCAAAGGAATACCCTTCATGACTCCATCCAGATCATCTCCACTAATATACTGGATGTGCTACAGTAAGAGACCGCTCTTAAAAATACTTATACAAAAGTCATGAAATAAACCTTTTTACAAGGCATCCCTTTGCACCATGAACATCATGGACTGTTATTCAGAGAAGACGAGAGAAGACCATATTTGGTTACCCCCTCGTGCATCTCAATCCATTTTGTTACAATGGTGGCATGACATTGCCGGTGCCAAGCATTTTGATATAAAAGGAACCCAAGAAAAGATTGGGTGATATGCATGGTGGGAAGGCTGCAGAAGGACATAGTTTGTTTATTTAGTATGGCGCGCAAAACCCATAGGTAACAGGGCGCAAAAGAGAACAGGAAGGTAAGATTACATAAAAGCTTGGTTGCAGGATAAGGCACACATGATTATAAAGCATAGCATTACATTATGTAGAATCTGGTGCGGCCTGGGAAGGCCTCCGGCCCTGCAAGTAGTGAGAGTGGGGGGTGGACATACTCTACACTCTTTGGTATATAGGTACATTCTTATATATTCCTACACTTATTAGCCCGCTGCCACAAGGTGCGTATGGAGGGTACCCCTTTCCAATTTTGCCCCAAGTGCAACCGCAAGTACCCTTGGGTGGACAGGCATGCCACGTGCAATCTCTGCTTACCGAGGGACTACCCCGAGGCTAACTGCAGAGCGTGTAGTAGGTTCAAACGGAAAACACTCAAGGACCGTTGGATCAAGCGTTGGGCCCACCACGCCAGGCGTCAAGAGGCCATGGCAGCGGAGGGCGCCTTCAGCGATGCCAGAGACGCCATGCTTTCGGACGGCGAGGGCAACATGGCGTCGATTGACAGCCAAGTACAAGTCCCTGACCTCGGAAGATCATCCGGCAGGGCGGCTTTGGGGAAGATCCCCGGCGACACTAGCGCTACCCACAGCACTTCCACAAAACACATGAAGTCCAACCGAGACTCGACACGCACGTCGAGTACTCGGAAAGAAGCACATAGAGAACGGTCTGAATCGGTGTCCTCTGGGCGTTCTCGATCTAGATCGCCGCATGTCTCCAGACAACCATCCACTGTTGCCAGAAGTGCCTCGATCCCCAAGGTAACGGAGCTTCGATCGTCAGAAGACGAAGTCGACCTCTATCCCCAGACCGCACTCCAGGAGTCGGCATCAACAGGCCGCGCAACGGCTGTTCCCGAGTCCCAACCTCCACACTCCAGAGATAGGGACACTACCCCCGAACCTCAGCGCCAGGCATCGAAAGGCTCCGGAGGGGCCAAAAACCCACCCACGGGGAAGGGGAAAAATAGAGGAAGCAGTCTTTGCCTCCTTCCACACCTCAGAAACATTCTACCCCACATAAACAGATGGACAAGTCTTGGGCTTTTGTTATCCCAAAGACCCCTGTTCAAACCACTAGGTCTAGTCAAGTTAATACAGAGGAAAGGCCTTCAAGAGAGAGTCAGTCCCAGTTCAAGAGAATGGTCTAGTGATGACATAGATAGTCATGTCAAGGATGTCATCATTGGCAGATTTCTACGCCAAAAACCCTGAACACGTTCTCTCTTTTACCCCCGACGGGTCAACTCCCTCAGGCTCCAAGGATCCTATACCCCCAAGTAAGAAGTCCCGGGTTGAAGCTCCTACTTCAGACCCCTTCAGTATACAGCCCTATTCTCAATATCCGGAAGATCCATCCTTTTGTGAGGATCCAGATTTGGGCATGTTGGAAGAACAAACTGGGACGGGCTACTATGGGGATGACGAGGACCAAGAGGAGGACGACGACAACCCAGAAACCTACAGGCTAGATTCCCCAGTAGACAAAGAACCCCCGGTTACCGACTCCCCTGTCGACAACCAGCCTCTCTTGAATGAAGTGCTGTCCAGAGCAGCAGAAAACTTCCACATTGACACCCAGGGTGCTCAGGAAGAGAGGGACTTTGCCGAGGAGTTAGTAGGAGAAAGGAGACCTGTTGCCCAGGCCATCCCTATCCTTAAGTCAATACAAAGAAGGATAGACCCTTCCCTTGTTAATCACAATCTCACTAGCGCGGTAAACCCCAGAGTTGAGAAGCTTTTCAGGGCAGCCCAAACAGACCCACTGTACATAAGAGGGCATCTGAAACCGGACTCCCTGGTAGTTACAAACAGCCGTAAGAGGGCGGGAACACCCTTGTCATCGTCGGAAGCTCCTCCCGACAAGGAGAGCAAGAAGATTTATGGCTTGGGCAGGAAAGTAGCCTCCACTTCCGCCTACCGGGCAAGGATTGCCAACTCCATCACCTTTCTGGCGAGTTACAACTGCCACCAGTGGGATGAAGTCGCGGCACTGATAGATTCTGCCCCATAAACCCTTAAAAAGCCAATTGGCATGAGTTTCGGCGGAAAGAAGAGCTGTGTCCGGTTGCATATTAAAAGCAACCTTTTGATGCCGCGGATAACGCCGGCAGATTGATAGCAGAAGGTACTGTTATCAAAAGGCATGCTTGGGTGCGACAGTCTGGGTTCAAAGCCGAAACCCAAGCATCATTGATAGATAAACCGGTGGAGCCGGATCTATTGTTTGGAAAGGCGGTCGAGGACGCGCTGAAAAATGCCAAGGACGAGTATGAGACACTCAAATCCCTAGGCCAACTAACCAATAAACCCCCAAACCAGAGAGGGAATGGCAATTTTCGTCGCCCACGCGGACAAAATTCCCAGAGAGGGTCTAACTATTCCCAGGGGCAGGGTACACAATGGAACAGCCGCTAACAGTCTACCCAGGGTTATGGCAGGGGTAATAAGATAGGACGTGGTAAAGGTAGAGGCAGCCCCAGTAGAGGCGGCGGCACGCCTCCACCAAAACAGTGACGCTCCGTTCAGGGTCCCTTCACACGCATCCCCAGTAGGGGGACGCATTTCCAACTTCACCCAAGCTTGGGAAGGGATCACATCAGACAGATGGGTGCTGTCCAGTGTCCGCAGGATACTGCATAGAACTGTTAGAGCGTCCCCAAAACCACCCTCCATGACCAAGAATACATTATTTGGACCACCAGAAGATCCTCCTCGAGGACATCGTCAATCTGCTAGCAAAGGACGCGATAGAACTCGTCCCGGGACACCAGGTAAACAAGGGTATTTATTCAACTTACTTCCTTGTGCCAAAAAAAGATTTGACAATGCGCCCAGTATTAGACTTACGGCCTGCAAACAAGTATGTCAAGCCCCAAAAGTTTCGCATGACTACTCTCCAGGAGGTAATCCCCCTCCTAAAAAAGGGGGATTACATGGCAATATTGGACATGAAAGATGCCTATTTTCATATTTCCATGTTCCCAGCACACAGAAAGTACTTGCGCTTCAAGGTGGACAGTCGGCACTACCAGTTCAAGGTACTGCCCTTCGGGATAGCTTCGGCTCCAAGGGTATTCACCAAGGTACTGGCGGTGGTGGCAGCACACCTACGCAGGTAGGCAATCCCTGTGTACCCTTACCTGGACGACTGGCTCATCACGGGGTAGACCCCAGTAATTTGCACAGCAAACATTCAAAGGACAATCGACCTCCTCTTCGAATTGGGCTTCTCAATAAACGAGAAAAAGTCAAGTCTGGTGCCAAGCACATCCAAACAATTCCTAGGAGCTATCCTAGACACTCAAGAGGGTTGACCTTTCCTTCCGAGTAAAGAATTCGGAATATACTGCTGCAAATTCCGCAATATCAGTCCGGTCACCAGATAACGGTACGCAAAGCAATGCGTTTGCTGGGCATGATGGCGTCATGTATTTACCTGGTCCCCCACGCTCGCCTGCACATGCGTCCCATGCAGGAATGGTTGGTGAAACAGTGGTCTCAGGCAAGTGGTCAGTGGGACGATCTAGTGGTCGTTTCGCCAACACTTGTACAAAGCCTTCACTGGTGGACAAGAGAGAATCTGTCCAAGGGGAAACCCTTTTACGATCCCGAGATATAGGCGGTAGTCACAACCGATGCATGCCTGACAGGGTATGGCGCTCCCCATCTCCACCACACAGCTCAGGGTCTCTGGTCGCACTCAGTGGCCAAGAATCACATCAACCTGTTAGAGCTTCTGGCAGTATTCAGAGCACTTCAAGCGTTGGAGCCCTACCTGTTAAATCTGTCAGTGCAAATCCGGACGGAGAGCACTACAGCCATGTTCTACCTGAACAAGCAAGGAGGGACTCGGTCGCCAAATCTTTCCAAGCTTGCCCAGAAAATCTGGATATGGGCACTCGGACGGAACATCTTCCTGTCATCACAACATGTTCCAGGGGATCTCAATTCCCTAGCGGATGCTCTGAGCAGAGACCCCTCCCAGAGGAACACGAGTGGTGTCTACACAGAGAAGTCGTAGAAGATATCTTCTCTCAGTGGGCGTTCTCCACTATAGACCTATTCGCCACAAGCGAAAACAGACAATGCCCAGGATTTGCATCCAGGTTCCCCCAACCAGACTCCCAGGGGAACGCCCTGTGGATGGACTGGTCAGGGATGTTTGCGTACGCTTTTCCACCAACTCCTCTAATCAGGAAGGTGGTCAACAAGATGAACAGAGAATCGATGACGCTCGTCCTAGTTGCTCCCATGTGGGCAAGACAACCGTGGTTCCCACACTTACGCAGATTGGCGGTGTGCAAACCCATCAAACTTCCGGGCTGGTACAACCTACTGTCCCAGCACCAAGGTCAAACAGTGCATCCTCAACACAACTCAATGAACCTGGCAGCATGGCTCCTGAAGTCATAGAGTTCGGACATCTCAAATTACCACAGAGGTGTATGGACATCCTAAAGGAATCTAGGAAACCTAACACGAGGCACTGCTACTTTGACAAATGGAAGAGATTCGTTATCTGGTGCCAGAATAAACAAATCAACCCAGTTGATTGCACTCCTTCCACTATTGTTACATACATGCTCCACCTGCTGGATGCAAGACTGGTTTTTAACTCACTGAAGGTACACCTGGCAGCCCTGTCAGCATACACCACTTCCCATAACAAGGTGTCGTGGTGGAAAGTACCAGTAGTTCAAGCCTTCATGGAAGGAATAAAGAGACTTCACCCTCCTATTTCAAACCCACCACCAGGATGGGACCTTAACGTGGTGCTATCTAAGCTCATGGGCCCCCCATTCGAGCCCATGCACAAAAGCAGTCTCAAACACCTGACTTACAAAACGGCCTTCTTAGTAGCAATTACATCTATAAGACGAGTCAGTGAAATTCAGGCTCTGTCAGTGCAAGATCCCTTCTTTACTGTCCATAAAGATAAACTGGTTTTACGCACACACCCTAGGTTCTCACCTAAGTTTATTTTAAAATTCCATGTGAACCAGTCCATCGAGCTTCTGGCTTTCTTCCAAGAACCACAAAGCTCGGCTGAGGTGAAACTACACACACACTAGATGTGCGTAGGGCGGTCCTCTACTATGTAAACAAGATCAGACCGCTAAGGAAAACAGATCAGCTGTTTGTCTCCGTAGCTACAGGCAGAGAGGGGGATCGCGTCTCTAAAGGTGCCATCTCTAAGTGGATTATTAACTGTATCCAGCTGTGTTACTCACTTTCTGAAAAAACTCTGCCTTTCACGCCTAGGGCCCACTCTACAAGAGGCATTGGGGCCACTCTGGCTTTCGTTGCAAATGTACCCCTTGACACCATTTGCAAAGCAGCTACCTGGAGCTCTATTCACACTTTTACTCCGCACTAATGCATTGACACTCATTCCAAGACAGATACACAAGTGGGACAAGCGGTTCTAACACATTTATTTGCTCATGACCCTTCTCACATCCCACCTCCTTCTTCAGGTACTGCTCGCTAATCTATGCACAGCATGTGATCTAAGCAGATTCCACAAGCCTCGGAAGGGATACATTACTCACCTTAATCAGATTTCTGATGCTTGTATCTGCTTAGATTCACATGCGACCCACCCTTCCTCCCCTCTGAGAGAAGGCGCATGGATGCTTGTAGTCTTACCTTTCTATCTATCTGCTTGGATTATCTGTACTCACGCTACTCCTCATGCTTCCTCATGTCAGATAAAATACAATCTGAGGGTCCTAGACCCGTGAGGGATCATGGGTACAGTGGACGTCACACTAGGGATAGTATTACTGGCACGCCCTGTGTCGACGCCCTTTTCGAGTTTCGAAAAACAAACTTTAATACTCCACAGCTTCCACTAAGATTGGGTTGAGATATTTCCTTTAGCTGAGTTTTCCTACAATGACACCCATCATACTTCCATTTCAGACATACCCTTCCATTTATCATATGAAATCCATCCCATTTCTATTCCCATCACCCACCCCAGTCACTATCATTCCAGCTGCAGCAGAACGCTTGCATCAATTACATCAAGGATTCTTCGTGTCATCAGAACTTTTAAAATACAACCAGGAAATGGCCAAGAAATATGCAGATACTAAACGAAGTGTGGCACCACCATACAAATAGCATGATCAAGTATGGTTGTCCACAAGACACATCCATATACCTTCATGCATAAAAAAAGTTACCACCTAAGTATATTGGATATTTTCCTATGGGCAAAGTACTTAATCCTGTAGCAATAAGACTTTTACTCCCGGACCATTACCGGATACTTCCTGTCTTTCACATATCTGTTTTAAAACCCGTTACTAGTTCCAAGAAACATGGTAGTCAACACTTCCTCCAACCCCCGGCAGTGCGTTCACAGGACGAATGAGGTGAAAAAATCCTGCACTCATCGACGAGGCTAAACCATTCAACTGCTGGTTGACTGGGTGGTTTACAGTCCTGAGGACCGGTCTTGTAGCTCCACAAGTAGCGTCTTTTCTCCTGCCTTGATGGAAAAGTTTCTTTGTTCTTTCCCTGAGTAACCGGGAGGAGGGTGTAGTGGCCCCTTCTATGTTAGGAGGGGGCCTTGGGTAGGGGACCTAATGTTGGGACACGCTTACCAGTACTGATGATACGATCCCGTACCAGTCTTCTTCCCGGCCGCTTGTATCAACCACCCTGGACGAAGCAATATCTTGCTTAAAGGACATTATTACAATCGTCCGTGCAGCGACTCTTTCGGTGGCGAGCGCAGTTTTCCATGCCAGCTCCCCCACTTCAAAATGGCCACCTGGCTTGCACATTCCATGATGGCCACCGGGGGTAACAACGTCCAAGTGAGACGTCCTATGTTAGTTAATTTTTGGATAAATGCAGAAATCATCCGCGTTTCTGCGTAGCTGACCAGGCTTATGGAGCACGTATGCTTAAACCGCGGACCTTCCAGGACAGCGATTTTTGCAGTTCCTTTATGAATATTTTTTTTTTCCATCATCATGCTTGATTACTGAACATTGAATTTTAGCTGTATTGAAATGCTCAAACCAACACCCTGTTTTTAGTTTGTATGGCTGAGCCATCCTGCAGCGAACAGGAGACCTATTTTGCAGCAATGACTTTCCATTCACAGGTAACCATATATATTACTGAGATTACTGTGAAAGACAAATGGAAACTGTAATGTCATCTATTTATTCGTCTCCTTGCATTGATTCATTCTACTATCAACACTGATACCAGGCTGCTTCTGTTTGTCACTCCCGCACCCCCAATCCTGCAAGACCGTTTCGGAAGGTGGGGAACCCTGAGCTCCTGTTATCTATCTGGGGCGGGGGGGGTGCTGTGTTTATTTCCATTTCATAGTGGGTTTTAGCCACATTGTTCCTGAGTGATCAGGTTAGTGGTTTTCTTAATAAGATAGCTAACATGGAAACCTGGTCATGTAGATGATCAGCATGCCAGGGATAGAGTGTCACTGACCATGCACACGGCTGCCATTACTTATGGGCTCCGTGTCGCAGCAGCAAATGCTCAACGCAGACCGCAGTGCCTCGCAGTTCCGGGCTCAAAATGTTTCCCACAAGATCAAGGACCTCTGCCCCTGGGTATTCAGCCAGCATTGTGGTAGACAAGGTGTATCTCTTCAGTCTTTGCGCTGGGTTGTTGGAGCATTAACAAGTGGCCTCCTTCTTGCACTTTGCGCAACAGCGTCCCTGGGTTCTTCCTATTTCTAATTCTCTCCCTATCTCTTTCTTCTTCTTTTTTCTTTCCTTTTACCTTTCTGTATCTATTTGTCTTTCTCTTTCCTTTTCATCTTCTCGTTTTCTCTCCTTCTCTCTCTGCCTCTCGTTTATTTTCCTTTTCCTCTTCATATCTTCTTGCCCATTATTTATTCTCTTCTTCTTCTCTTTTTTCTTCCTTCTCATGTCTTTCTCTAACTTCAATTTCTTTAAAGTCATCCATACATTTTCCATCTAATTTTTTCCATTTGGGCATGGTGCTTGAAAATGTTGTCCTTGTACTAGCGTAATGCTTTACATAAATGCATAAGGGGAATGTCTCCCATGATACCATGTCACAATTTAGATTGTCAATTCATACCAAATCTCTATTTCAGTTCTGCGTTCTCCCTATTCACCCCTCCTTCACGCTCTTCCCCTAACAATATTTCCCTTTACTTCCAATGCTTTTGTGTCTCCCCCAACACCAAACCTTTGACATACAACTACCTGGGCAAGCACCACAAACGCCACCCACGCTCCTGATCACACCCTTTGGTCCAAACCACAACTTCACGTCCTCCACAATATATACAAAAAATCACTTTTCAAAAAATTAAACCCTCTTACAACCTACGACTGGCACCAGCAATCACTACACAAATGAATACACTTTAAATACAATACAGCTGTCTTCCCATCACCTGGAAGCAGGTTTCTGACACACTGTTCCGTGACCTTGTCCTGGGAAATCTCACCACCATTAATACCTCGTACGAGGTTAAGTGCATCATTTGTGACCATGTCACAGGTATTCCATCAAACGCAATCGTTATCATCTCACAGTTCCCCAATATGCATACAATTCCATCCCCTGTTTTGCCAAGCCAATGATATGTACTTACATACGTAGTTGTAACCTCTGCAACCATATGTTAGTTGTCTGGGAAACAGCAAAACAAAAGAGTTGATGGCTGGAAGGTTTTGAATGAATCTTAACCTCTGTCATTGCTCTGGGCAACCCTCCAGACCGTTGTTCCTTGCATGCCAAGCTATTACAAAAGAGGAAAGACGATATGCAAATCAGGCTTGCTCCACCCCAAAAGGGGCAGTCCAGCCCAAACTGCTTAGTCGCATCCCTTCTGCACGAGACACAAGCATCCCCAAACATGTTTCGGCCTTGTTGGGCCTCATCAGTGAGGAGTAGTTTGGGTCTCTAGGTCCAGCAGGCACGGTACCCACATCTGGGCATACCCGTCCCACCCCGTTTTAAGCAGAAAGTAGAGGCTGGGAATCCCCTCACCCAATAACGGAAATAGTTCAAGTGAAAGGCAAAACCTGCTTTATTAACAATCCAACATAAAACAGAGACAACATACAAGCAATTGAGTCGCAGCTGTCCGAGGTTCTCATACAAAACAATGGTTTATGAATCGAAAATACATCACTAATGATGTCCTATTACGATCTTAGTTATAAAAATCTATGGGCTGTTGAGATTGGTTAAGGGAATTAACTATGTATGCATTATGTAGGGGTTAGTCTTCTAATTGGTTATAACATACCTGATGGCGCCACCTGAGACCACCTCTAAATTGATTCATATGGCATTTATAAGTGTTTCAAGTCACGGCGCGGCAAGGGAGGGGAACAAAGGGAGGACGGACAACGATCCTACTAGGCCAGGTGTCATTCAGATTGCGCAAGTGCATGGGAGGGGGCAGGGGCTGGGACAGTGCAGTACATGGGAAAAGGTCAAACAATTAGTAAAGTAACGGCCATCATGTGGCAGTGCATGGGTAAGTGCAGACATCAGGTGTTAAGGGCTGGTAGGGGGACTGTAGGGATACAGAAACAGTTCCCAACTGCGGGGGTTGCCAGGTGGGCAGTGCAGGTGTGTGACGCTGACGGGGGAGGGACCTGGGTCCGAGATCAGAGGGTGTCCATGTAGCTAGTGCAGTTCCGGTAACACCTAGGAGGTCCGCGGAGGAGAAAATGTAGAAGCAAAGAGAAGGGTTTTGAGGTGCTTCCGGAACTGGAGGTGGTTCTCCTAAAGTTTAAGGGAGGTTATTCCAGATGGAGGCCCCAGCCGAAGAAAGAGATCTACCACCAACTTGTTGCTTAGAGAAGCGACTGACTCTGAGGGAGTGGGATGCGGATGAGCGGAGAGCTCGAGAAGTAAGATATTTCGGGAGGGAGATTTGAAGGTATTGGGGCCCCAGGCTCCAGAAGGCCTTGTGGACGATGCAGAGGGTTTTCAACTTAATCCTCGCAGCCACTGGGAGCCAGTGCAGAGATGTTAGTCCTGGAGAGAGACGATCCCTGGGCTTAAGGCTAAGGACAAGTCTCGCAGTCCTGTTCTGGATAAGTTTCAGAGGGCAGAGAGTAGAAGCAGGCAGATTTAGAAAGCGGCTGTTGCAATAGTCCTGCCTAGAGAGAACCAGAGCTCCGGAGACAGTGAGCTTCTTCGGGAAGGAGAGGAAAGGAAGAATACCTCTGAGGAGCTGCAGATGGTAGTGTGACTTCTTAGAGACGTCAGAGATGTGCGGGGAGAAGGAGAGTATGGAGTCGAAGATGACGTCAAGGTTTTCAGCCTTGCAGGTCAGAGCAGGAAGAGGGCCAAGAGAGGCCGGCCAGAGAGCTACAGGAAAGGGGGAGCGGGTGTTCCGATGAGGAGAATCTCAGTCTTACTGGCATTAAGGCAGAGGTCATTGGCAGCGCACCACTCCTGGATAGCAGGCAGACAGTCACAGATGAGGAGGCCGAGGGTAGCCTGAAAATGAGCTGGGTGTCATCCGCATAGCACTGAAAGTTGGGGCAGAGAGCGGCAATGCGGTGGGCAAGGAGTGCCAGGTATTGGTTGAACAGCTAGGGAGAGAGGGTAGACCCCTAGGGGACACCACAAGTAGAGAAAAAGATAGCGGAGAGGAAGGACCCAAGTTGGACCTGGGAGGGTCGGTCAGAGAGGAAAGAAGTCAGCCACGGAGACGGTTCAGCAGGATGGCATGGTTGACAGTGTCAAAGGCAGAAGAGAGATCAAGCAGGATGAGGACGCAGGGGGTGTTAGCGTCAAGGTTGGAGAGCAGCTCTTCACGGATGAATAATGAATACATGTCATCTCTGCAATAAGCTATTGGTTGGCATAATACATAATGGGTGGCCTGGCATTGGGGGTTTCAGAGGGGGGGTTTCATTGGTTGGCATCTTACTGACCGACCTTGGAGAACTGGCCCAAATTGTGACAAGAAATTTCCCTGGAAGGACTTGCACGTGGTGTGCAACCTCTGTCTTCCGAGGGATCACGACAAGGGCCTATGTAAAGCTTGCAAGCTTTTTAAGCCTAAAACATTAAAGGACCGAAAGACAAAGTGCTGGGCCCACCACACCATACAGGCTGAGGCTGCCATAGACGCGGAAGGTGCTTAGAGCGATGGCAGCATCAGTGTCTACAGTTAAGACGAAGGCGAAAAGGGAAACTTACGATTCCCACGTGCAAGCCCTCGACCCCACCAGACAGGCCGGCAGCACTGTTACAGGGACTACACCCGGTGGCATCAGCACAGACAAGTCACACCACACAAAAGACACAATCCAAGGCCATAAGTCGACAACATCGACTACACAGCCACACACAGCGTCAAGGGAAAGGACCACCAGTTCCCTGTCCTCTGAGCATTCACAATCACCTCACAACAGGCTCCCGAAGTCTGCAGGCATATCTGATTTGGATGCCGTGTCTAAACATACAACTGGGAACCGAACGTCGAGAGACGTGGCGCCGGCTCCTACCTCCGCTGAAAAATGACTGTTCTCACACACACTTCGAAATCAGCTAAATCTCTGCAGATTACAAAACTGTTTCATATTGTTAAACAGGTCCCTGAGACACTGCTGAAAAGCCAGGCTTCGAAACAGCACACTTCGAAGCACCTATCATATAGGGAAAAGGAGAGTGTTTCCCAGGGGGAGGGAAATATGTCTGCAACTATGAAACAAGAAGCAGCCTACTCCTGAATCGCCACACACTCTTGCAGTTATCCCTCCTGCAGTCATCCCAAGTTCTTCACAGTGGTCTGCTGAAGACATAGACTGTCTCATGAGACGTATGTCTTTGATTGGCGATTTCTTTTAGAAAATCATCCTCGGGCTCTTCACAACTTGCAGAATACACCACCAGCTAGTGGGCTAACACCGCAACTACCCCCCCTCAAAAAGAGCACAAACAGAAACCCTTCAAGCAGACACCCTTCAACATGACCCAGATCAGTTTCAACTTGATGACCCCAACCTCCAAGACACTGGAGCATTTTCAGACTTCGAGGTCCAAGAGGACTTGGAAGAGGTAGATCATCATCATTAATATTATGATGATGATGATGAGGATGACGTTAGTCTTACAGTCTCCAGATCCAGCGGACCCCCCTTTTGATAACCATCTACAATTTAATGTGCTCCTCAAGGCAGCTGATCATTTTCAAATGCAAACACAAGAGACACTAGTCGACAAGGACTCTTTTGGGGATTTATTAGGTGACGAAAAGGCAGCAACCCAATTCATCCCCATATTGCAGTCGTTGAAGAGAAGAATACAACCCTCTCGAATGACACCAAACGTAACGAGGGCAGTAAAGCCCCTCATTGAGAAAATGTTCCAGCCAGCCCCCTCGAACCCCATCTACATCGGGGGCCAATTAAAGCCATACTCTCTCGTGGTTACAACCACAAGAAAAAGGGCAGGAACACCTCTTGCATCATCAGAGGCACCCCCCCGGACAAAGAGAGCAAAACAATGTACACTTTCAGAAAGAAAGTGGCCACCTCAGCGGCATATCAGGCAAGGATTGCCAATAATACCACTCTGCTGGCCAGCTACAAATGCCACAAGTGGGAGTAAATATCCACATAATGGTCTCGGCGCCAGAGCCGCTAAATTCTGCTAAAATTAACTTAAGGGAAGGCTGTGTCTAACTGCATCCTAAAGAATTATTTAGATGCAACGGCTAATGCTGGCAGAATCATCGCAGAAGGCACACCTATAAAATGCCACACGTGGCTGCGCTTGTCAGATTTTAAATTAGAGAGACAGGCAACCCTCCTCAATATGCTAATTGAGCTTAGTAACCTCTTTGGCAAAGCAGTAGTGGATGCTCTCAGAATGCCAAAGGAGGAATATGACAACTTAAAGTCGCTGGGTCAACTCACAAACAAACCCTCGGGCCAAAGGGGAAGTCATACTTTGTCGTTTCTCAGGACAAACGTTGCAAAGAGGAAGTGGTTACACCCTGGGTCAGGGTACATCCTGGGGTTCGATCAAGGCCAATCCTCTCGGGGCTTCCAGAGGGGCCAGCAAAGATCTCGTGACCGGGGAAGTTCCTCCTCCTCCAGAGGTGGATCCACACCCCCAAAGCACGACCACCCGCTTCAGGTCCCCTCCCATGCCATTCCAGTAGGAGGACATATAACACACTTCACCCACGCATGGGAGGGAATCGCCCAAAGACCCTCCTTCTATCCCCTGCGACAAAGAACCACCACAAAGAGGCACAGCGCATACTTCTGGAAGAGGTGGAAGCGCTGCTGTTAAAGGACGCTGTTGAAATCGTCCCAGCGAATTGGGTAAACAAGGGTTTCTAAGGGATTGTGTCTTCCGACGTATTCCTTATCTTTGATGTTATCCATTCCAGCTTGCTTGCCTCGGAAAAATGTTTCAGTAGAGGGCGCTGCGCGTCGACGTCCTTCGAGTCAGTGTCCCTCGACAGCCTCTGTATCAGCGCCAACGTCATCATGAGTATAAATAGATTGCGCAGCATCCATTGCTCAGTTCCGTTTTTTCCGCGCTTCTTGGGCCTCGGAAATGTAACGCTCGGTTCCTTCCTTCAGAAAAACCTTCTTATTCTTTGAAGATTTTTACCATTACACAATGGCTTCTTCATCCGAACCATCGACTCCACGGTCCGGTTTCAAGAAATGTCGTGACTGTGGGAAGAAAATGTCATTAACGGATCCTCACAGGATCTGTTTGTGGTGCCTGGGATTGGAGCATCACTGTTCGGAATGTGAGGACTGTATGTCCATGACGGCGAAAGCCTTGAAGGAGCGTAAGGGGAAGTTAGAAAGAGGTAAGGACTTTAAAACTTCTACTCCCTCGAAGGTTTCTTCAGCTGAGTCGAGACATTCATCTCCTCTTCGACAAAAGAAACATTCCCGTTCAAGATCTCGAAGCGGTTCTCATCAGTCTTCGAGATCAAAGGCGTTGTAGATCTCCCTCTTCTTCTTCCTCTACTTGCCCAGAAAGGGTCACCTGCCCCACGAAACACAGCTCTCTGCCTAAGTGGGAGGAATTCCGTAAAAGAATGCTTAGAGTCTTCGAGAAAGCGTCTTCGACCCCCTCGGCGACGTCTAAAGGGGATACCCTGGGTGAAAGACCTGGAAAATCAAAACGCCGCGAGTCGTTAAACCCGGCGAGAGAAAGTACTCGAGAGTGTCATGAACCCTCGAGTAAAAGCAATAAGACCATCATCGACGCCGTTGTCGAAGATTCCTTCGACTCACAAATCTGCTTCGACGCCTTTGTCGAAGGGCCCTTCGACGCATAAATCAGTTTCATCAACGCTGTCTTCGATGCCACTGTCGACCCTGATAAAAGACAAACCTACAACTGTCACTATGTCGCAGGCAGTAGAGGTGTCGAAAGCTCCGACCACGAGGTCGAGGATGCCATCGACAATCTCGACGACGCCGAGTAGGATTTCGATCCTCTCAAGTGCATAGAGGTCTTTTCAAACTTTTTCGATGCCTTTTTCAGGATTGTTGAAGCCTACGACGTCTACGTCGACACCCTCAACGCTTTCTCAGGCACTGACAACAAATTTAGCTCCTTCTGCTCTAGAAATGGGTTTTAAACCTTATCCTAGGTCTGACTACTTTAGAGCCTTGTCCTCTATATATGAGGAAGGGGAGGATTTCGACAATGAGAGACCCTTTGGTTTGCAAAGGACTATAATACCTATGCCAGAGGAATTAATCTCTGAGGAGAACCGGTTTAAAGACCTCCAAGAGTCTCTACATGAGGCAAGTGGTTTGGATACTTCTCCAGAAGTAGCGTTTGCTAAACCAGACCCTGGAGAGCATGCTGAGACTCCTTTTAGGATTCTGATGGCCAGAATAATCAAATTCATGGGAGTGGTGTGAGAGTGGGCAGTCTGAGGCAGTCCTACAGTCTTTTCTCTGTGGACACTACAGCCTTGGCGCCATTTCTACAAAGTCTCCATGCAAGAGAGGAGCAGAGCGGAGCATAGTGGTGTGAGAGTGGGCAGTCTGAGGCAGTCCTACAGTCTTTTCTCTGTGGACACTGCAGCCTTGCCGCCATTTCTACAAAGTCTCCAGGCAGGATCGGAGTGGTGTGAGAGTGTGCAGTCTGATGCAGTCTCATGGCTGTTGGGGCGGATGGCGGTGAATCTCTGGACACTATACTCCATACATCTTGGTGCGACGATGAGCCTCTAAGGTTGCGGAGTGCCCGCCTCGACAGTACCTCCTCACTTTCATCTACAGTTTCACTCTCCAGTGATGTACACTCAATACTGCAATTGAGCAATCCATCTAATGCAGGCTCCTTAAAGCGGCTGGGAGGAAAACTGCAAAATATGCCGCCAAAAAGAGCGGCTAAATTAGCCACCCAACCACACTCTGTGAAACACAGTCAACATATACAAAAACAAAAACTTTTACCTGCGGGCAGGTTTGAGCCCACGTCTGGATCCACCTTGCTAGAGGAGGCCGCTATCACCAAGGACCAGATAGCGGGCCCCGCTGAAGCGACGCTGGAAGCTGGCTGCAACCCGGAATGCAGCGGAGCCGCGGTGCCTTTGCCCCAGCCCCTCCTCATGGAGGACACAGAGGAGCCGTCCCTCGAAGGAGGGGGGGGGGTCACCCGTGTCGGAAGCTGGGTGGGGGGCAGCGGGCGGGCATTGCTGGCTCTGGCACAGTGAATCTGGATAAACGCGGGCCCCCGGAGGACCGGAGCACCATGGAAGCGTCCACCCTGCAGCCTTACCAGGATCAAACCAGCGACTCTGGGGCGGCGAGGTGCTTAAACTCACTGACATAAAGCACAGCCGCCCCACACAGCCATCTAGTGCCCGCTGAAGATATTGCAATGGCTTGTTCTATTACAGTAACAAGTGCACAGATCCACAATAATTCGGCACTGCCATCTGCCGAAATTGCACAAACTGAGCAAATTGGAGCGAGCAAAGGACAGGTCTCTGAGGGGGATCCTAAGGTTCCGGTATGTTTTTATGAGCCAATCACAACTTTGCCTGGAACAACTCCTTCCCCCTCGGATCCCTTACAGCTTCAGAACTCTAAAAGTGAAGCCCAGTCGGTCATAGATCTGAGGGAGGGGGACAGGCAAGGTGCTTATACTCGCCATCTCCATGGCATCCCCTTCAGGTTGGTCACCAAGAAATTCGACCTCCCTTCGTCTAATAAGAGATCAACAGCAAAAAAATCTAACAAAACTACCACCATGTCAATCCCATCGGCAAGCATGTGCCTGGAAAATTCCCTGAAGACCTTGTTTCAAAGACGAGCAAAAAAAAAAACAACAAACTGGCCCAGGTAAAATTTCGGATGCAGATCTGTTGGACGCGCTCCTCGAACCCTTGCTTACAGCATTATCAGGCCACCCGAGGAGCACCCCTAGCAGTGGGATTGAAGCTTCCCCACAACACCAAAAAGAGCAAGTAGAAGAAACCCCCAATTTTGCGCCAGTGGTCTTACCACCTATTGCAGAAATAAAGGAAAATCGACTCGGGCTAGGCCCTCCCTCATCAACCTTGCCTTTACAAAATGAACCCTCTATTGAAGATCCAAATCCTTATGGGGTCGACCATCAAACCCAATTTCCACTGGGAAGCCAGATAACTTGTCCTCAGTCTGACTCCACAAGCCTGCCAACACTTTATCAGGCCCATCACACAAAAATAATTCCAGCCCCCAGGGCTCTGCAATTCTACTGCCCCAAACTTATGATCAAAAGAACATGGCGATTACGCCCACCGATCTGGCAGATCATGCTAGTATTGTCTCTCAAAGTCCAGACCAAAGGAAGGAGTTCGTGCAGGAACCCCATGAGGGCACATTCCCCCAGACGGCCGCCCCCCAGCACAAATCTCAACAGGTTCCGCGGCTCTGGCCGCCGCCCTCACCACCAAGATCTTCGACTAACAGGAGACTAAGTGATTCATCTTATAACATTCCAAAGGATACCCCATCCAAGAAAGCGGACTTCATGTACATCATGTCCGCTGTAACTATTGCATTGGCACCCTTTTGCAAGCTATGAGTCGATCAACGACTCCTTAAAAGACCACTCATCTATCTTCGCGATGATGAACTCAAAGCTTGTATACCTAGAAGGATATATCAACGCTCTGGAGAGACGGAGAAATGAGCCAGGTATTTCCCACATGTACCAACCGGATCTCTCGGAATCCTCAACTGACTCCAGAAAAACCAACCAGGATGACCTAAAGGTGGACGCAAGCTCACAAACAACAACACATGACACACTTTGGCGTGAGGCCTCTCATGTTGACTGTAGGACAAGACCTAAATCTGGCTCAAATAGCTTGGCAGACCTTTAAACCTCATCGCTACCCAGACCTGTTTCTTCGTCCAACAAGCTCAGAGACAATGATGTGATGTGTTTAGATGATATGCCCTTGCATAAAGAACACACAGAAGTAAGACCTAACCAGGGAAAAACAGCTAAACCATAGGCTCTAGGGGTGACGTTCGACTCTGGTTTGAACACGAGAAACAAAAACCAAGTCTCCACCCCACAAGTATGCCTCAAAACGGCTCCTATGTTTAAGCCAACTTCTGCGATACAAAAACCCGAACAGCAATCTGAGGGGATTCTACAACAGAAAAATCAAAAGGCTGGGGAAAATGACATAGATCTAAAAAAACTCTTTAAACCACCACAAATTACAAGAAGCCGCCCCTCAGTCGCCAAAATCGGTAAAGGATTTTCTCAATCATAAAGAACTGATGCACTTAAGCTAACACCTAGATTCCAGCATTGACTGCCAACCGGATGGGGAGAATCCCCACTAATCCAGTGTGACGCCCCTTCAACAGACCGTCACCAGAGATCTCTCAAGCTTCACCTCTTTGAGTGATCGCTTTAAAGACTTATGGGGAAATGGAGAGTCTCGGCCCAACAAGCCTAATGAAGATCACATACAACACAATCTCCATTCAGATTCACTACTTCGTCGACCACCGCCAAAATATACCTCGAGAGTTCACACCCAATCACAACCGGAATTTCCGGATAAGACTAACAATCTCAGCAGAGAACTCGCAACCAGGACAATAACCAGCAGGTGACGACGACTCCTAACTTTCACCACCAGAAGAAGTCGTATCAAGACCACCATAGGCAGAGGCCGAGTCCCTCTTTAAAAATACGGCAACGTACTGGTACCCATAAATACTTAGCACTGAATAGACGCACGGTGTTGAACCTGCTACACAGTATTTCAACTTTAAGAAACCTTAAATCAGAAGACTTTAAAACGGTAGAATCTTCTCATGACAGACAAAAGGCCTCTTGTTTTCTGTAAAGGCCCCCCACTTAAACAAGAGAAGACCTACTCTCAAGATCACCAGTCGTCGGGTCCGATACGGTTCAGTCATCGCCTCACAGGAAAGCCCCTACTCCTCGACCAATAACCAGCACAAAATCCACCAGAGAACAAGAGGAAGATCATAAGACGACTCTGGACAGACCAAAATTCAAGTCTCCAACATGGTCGTGGTTACCGAAAGCTTTGTCCACTCAGCTCCATAAATAGCCACCATTACAAGCCAATACTGTTAAAAATAAACAGCTACTTTCCTTGGCGAGCTGGAACACAAGAGGGTTCCTACATTTAACAACCCCTGGCGACCTCAATTTAGGGGAACACGACATTTTATGGCTACAAGAGGTTTGGCTGAAAACTAAACCATCACTTGACGGATTTGAGATGGCCTTTCAGAGGCATTGACAGGAGACAAAGGTCGGCCTTCTTCAGGATTGATTATTGCAGTCCGGATGGGAATTGGCTTAGAAATAGTCAAGATCATCTTGAAGTCTCCTTTTGTCCTGGCGGTACTCATCTCCTGGTTGCACAAAGAGGCCGGCGAAGAACATTTTACGCATACCTACCTGCTGGTTATATCCATTTATTGGAACTCTAAAGCAATTCAAAAGACCCCACTGTTCGATCTAGTATCTGCTTTGGACTCTGTATACTTAGACCAAGGAGCTTGTGAGGTCATTGTTTGTGGAGATCTGAACATTAAATGTCCTATGGTGGTCTCTGAACCTACAGAGCCCACACTGAACAAACCCTGTCAACGAGGAACAGCCTGGCTTAAACTGATGACTGCAAGACAACTTTTTAACACAGCGACTATACTATCCAGTGCCAACAACTTACCAACATGGAAGCGTTGTCTGACTCACTCAACTATAGATTATATGTTTGCCTCAGAATTTCGCACCTGACCGAAGACAGCGTTCAGCAGTCAACACAAAGTGATCATAATCTTCTGGCTATTAAATGGGCATCAACAAATCCATCCATCTGCCCATTATCTGGGAAGAATTGAACCAGAAGGTACGGGAAACTGGGTGAGGGTCACCCGGGCTAACATCAGAGAGATCACATTTTCTTATGGTAGCAGCGGGTCCCATCTTGAGGTCGACTATAGACGGTGTGCAGTCAAAATGTCGAATCAATAATTTCGAATGCATTACATTTAAAAACAAAAGTCCAAAAAAATGTTGAATATTAATTTTTTTATTTGATATGTTTTTTTGGGGTTTAGATAGTAAAATAAGGGTTATTAGAAAAAAACGGGGGTTGGGGAGGAAACCCTTCCATAATTTTTTTTTTAAAAAAAAACAAAATATTCAACATTTCTTTTTTCGACATTATTGATTTGACAATAATGCATTCAAAATTATTGATTTCGAAAATATGACTATAAACCCTATAGACCACTTCTGGAACCCTATAGAGCTACAAAGAAACGTGCACAGCTTCAAAATTCAAAGTCATCAGGCCATGCACACAATTTTGACGCTCTACTGGTGGCGAAGCGAAATATACTCCGTAGAGCTAAAAGAACTGCCGCAAGATATAACACGGCTACCAACAGAACCAATACAATTGAGGCAACGAGATCCTATAAAAGTTAGCTACGTTCTCACCGTTTAGCACTCTATCAAAAAGACTCTGAAGCTATGCTAGAGCAAATCAAGAACAGCAACTCTAGAGAGTTCTGGAAACTGACCAATCCACGGGCCAAAGAGGCAGATTCAACGATGTCAAATTCTATTCCAGAGGCATCATGGAACAGGTTCTATTCAACATTGTTTAGTACTCCAGATCCATCTTCTTGCCCTCTGCTACCACCGGCAACTGAACCTTGGGTCGACCTATGCGACAAAGCAGATATCTTGCGCATAATATCCAAGCTGAAGAACTCGAGGGCACCGGGGCCCGACGGCCTCTCCAATGCAAACTTAAAATCTGCACCAGAAGACTGGACAAACTTGCTGAGCATGATCTTCCATAAATGCGCAATTTACAATACAATCCCGCCCACTTGGACCTCAGCAAGTGATCATTCCCATATTCAAAAAAGGAAGGAAAGACGACCCTGGGAACTTCCATCCGGTGGCTCTACTGGGCGTCATAGGTAAGGTCTACGGATCCCTACTTTTGGAACACTTCAACTTATGGACAAGAAATTCACCCTGTGGCGATCCTCTTCAATCTGGGTTGAAAAAGGGAGTTGGAACCAGCATCAACATCTTCATTCTCAGTACACTAAAAGCAAAAGCCCTGGAAGCAAACCAGAATCTGTATTTAGCTTTTATAGACCTTACTCAGGCTTTTGATCTAGTCAACAGAAGGAAACTCTGGGGAAAACTAACCAACTGGAAATGCCCACCGGAGATCTTAAACCCATTTCAAGCTTTACACGCCTCTACCACTGTTCAGGTTTGTCTAAACTCAAGTGGTCTTCTTTCGGGAGTAATTCCAACCAACCGAGGGGTCAAACAGGGCTGCCCTCTTGCTCCGGCCCTTTTTCTTTCATATTTCGGGGACTACAAAGAAAACAGCTTGATACGAGCCTTCCCCCAGAACTGGGCCATACGAAAATTCCAAGACTCTTGTACGCGGACAACCTCATCCAACTAGACCTGACCCCGATTGGCCTACAACGCCAGCTGGCCTCACTGACGGAATATATGACTGCCAACGACCTAGAAGTGAACAAACAAAAAACAAAGATCATGGTCTTCAGAAAAAGCCTTAAAAAGAAGAACGTCAACTCATGGTTTCTGGCTGGGAAGAAAATAGAACAGGTGGCAGAATTTAAATATTTTGGGGCGATCATTGATTCTACAGCTAAAGACTCAGCAATGCAACACCTTTTCGCAAAAATGAAAACCCTCATCTCTCAAACAAAAATTCTGGACAGAAAATATCGCCGCTACTCTCTGATGCCCCTACTAAAATTCTACAGGGGCAAAGTTATTGCAACTATTACTTACGGAGCAGACGCCATGCCATCTCTTCCCAACTCCCTGTGGCCTAGACTGGAGTCTTTTTTGGCGTTCAGTTTTGAATCTTCCTACTTCCACCCCGCTAGTCTTGATTAGACGAGAACTTTCTCTCTCGTCTCTAGAGTCAACAGTAATGAGAGCCTCTGTCATGTTATATCGGAAGATCAAAGATCCTTTTTCGCCGACAATCTTCTCCATGGTACGAGACGAGATGAATTCAGGCAAAAATAAACTGCTGACCAAATGGGAGTCAATGTGTAAATCACAGCTGGAAAACTGCGGCAGCTGGATGGGAGAGCTACTAGGCAATCGAACAAAAAAAAACACGCATAGAAGAAATGGATTGGATAAATTCGCTAGAGAAGGCATCTGTGTACAAACTGACCAGTCACCTGCCCCCAATATGCAGAAAACTAAATGAAGTCCAACCGTTCTTGATAAGACATCCATGCAGAAAAACTCATAACACACTCCTTCGTGCTAGACTGAACTTATTACCTACGAACGAAATCTTGTATACAAGAGGCCTTTCTGCAACTAACACTTGCCACTTCTGTAAAGACACTCTACAAAGAGAAACACTACGGCACCTTCTCCTACTGTGCTCAGGAACATCTAAATACAGAACTCCTTATTTGCTTCACCATTTAGAGAAAGCTTATTTGACTGATGAACCACTTTGGTGGGACCGATTAATAGGGGGTTTTAGACCTTTGTGGATAATAGCAGCCACCAAAATCCTGGACCTAATCTTCAAACAATGAGCTCCGGCTGAAATTAAAGATTCTTCTGCTTCTTTCCTCTCTTTTTTTTCTCAAAGACTTTAACACTACATTATGTAATACTTCTGTACTGATTTTAAGAAACTTGAAGCTTTTTCATCTCTCTTGTAAAAATCACTTCGGTGATTATAAACTCCTAAATAAAAAAATAAATAATAATCGAATTCATGGGGTGGACTACACCTACACCTTCTTTTCAGCAGGATGACCTTACTGATATTTTACATAAAGGTCCACAGGAGGATCCTGTTGTTCCTTTTCATATTGCTCTGCAAAGAAAAATATTTGCTAATTGGGAAACTCCTGAAGTTATCCCTGCAGTAAATAAAAAACTTTCTGCTAAATACAGAGTATCAGCTTCAGATCCTGAATATCTGAGCAAGCATCCAACTCCAGAGAGTTTAGTTGTACAAGCAGCAACTTCATCTAACAGTAAGTCGACATACTCCACTATTCCACAGGACAGGGATGATAAAAGATTTGATGCCATGTCAAAAAAAGTATTTTTGGCATGTAGCATGGCGCTCAAGTCGATTAACGCCACTTGACCCTAGCAAGATTCAGCCACACACTTTGGAAGTGTGCTTCATCTGCGGCTGACTGTCTCCCAGAAAGAGAAGAAAGGGATGCATTCTTAAACATTATCAGGGATGGAAAGGATGCAATGTGCGAGTCCCTTCAAACAGGCATTGATTCTGCTGACAGCATCAGCAGGGCCATGGCGGCAAGTACCACAATCTGCAGATTTGCGTGGTTGCGTAAGTCTGGTTTTGCTCCAGATGTACAAGCCAGACTTCTGAACATGCCCTTTTACTGCACTTCTTTATTTGGAAAGAAGGCTGATGACAGCCTGGAGAGATTACAAACATCCAAGGCAGCAGTGAAATCCCTTGGGGCTGCAATCCGGCAGACTCCAAATCGCCCCTCAGGAGCTTCCTGGAGGGGTTGGTCCTTTTGTTGGGTAGAATCCTGTGCAGTTCCCTTAGGGAGCCATGCAGAAGATTTAGACTACAGGTATAAGCAATAAATCTCCTTTGTTATCAGTCTGTACCATAAAGATTTAGTTGGTAGTTGTGGCTAAGCAGTCAGACTTCTCAAGAGAGAGATGAGCAGTATTCAGGGTTTACACAATAGGGCTACAGTGCTATGACGCAAGGAAACACTGACCAAAGCTTTGTATTAAAAAAAAAATATATATATATATATATATATATTTCTGAGGCTTGTGGAATCTGCTTAGATCACATGCTGTGCATAGGCCGACATCTAGTGGAAGCTGCGGAGTATTACAGTTTGTTTTTCGAAACTCGAAAATGGGCGTCGACACAGGGTGTGCCAGTAATACTATCCCTAGTGTGACATCCACTGTACCGAAGATCCCTCACGCGTCTAGGATCCTCAGATTGTTTTTTTCCGCCATACTGGTTGGAAGCATTCTGCGGAGTCCCCTGGCCTTAGCCATACTTTTGCTAAAATTTAAAATAATAATCTATTGACATCCTTCCCCACCCCAATGTCAAACTTCGACACTCGACGCCGGCTGCACGACGGATTTGGGCCTCGGAAGGCCGCTGGCCTCGTCCCGGGCCTTGGAAGGCCTCTTGCCTCTGCCCTGCAAGTAGGGAGAGTGGGGGGTGGTACATACTCTACACTCTTGGTATATAGGTACACCTTATACATTTCCTACACTTAACAGCCCGCTGCTTCAAGGTGCGTATGGAGGGTACCCCTTTTCAATTCTGCCCCAAGTGCAATCGCAAATACCCTTGGGTCGACAGGCACGCCACGTGCAATCTCTGCTTGCCGAGGGACCACCCCGAAGCGAACTGCAGAGCGTGTAGTAGGTTTAAACCTAAGACACTTAAGGACCGTTCGACGGAGCGTTGGGCCCACCATGCCAGGCAGGCGGCCATGGCAGCGGAGGGCGCCTTCAGCGACGACAGCGACGCCGTACTTTCAGATGGCGAGGGCATTACGGCGTCGAAAGACAGCCGAGCGCAGGTCCCTGACCTCGGAAGGTCGTCCGGCAGGGCGGCTATGGGGAAGACCCCCGGCGACACAAGCGCTTCACATACTACACACACTAAACACACTAAGTCCAACCGAGACTGGACGACGTCGAGTTCTCGGAAAGAGGCACAAACAGAACGGTCCGATTCGGTGTCCTCTGGGCGCTCTCGATCAAGATCGCCGCATGACTCCAGGCAATCATCCACTCTTGCCAAGAGTGCCTCACTCCCTAGGCTAACAGAAGTTCGATCGTCGGAAGACGAAGACGACTTCCACCCCCAGGCCGCGCTCCAGGAGTCGGAGCCCCCAGTTAAAGCCAGCGAGGCCCCACGCTCGAAGGACAGGGACACCACCCCCGATCCTCGACGCTAGGCGTTGAAAACCTCCGGAGCCACTAAAGAACAGGGAAAACATTTTTCTACGCACGGGGAGGGGGGAAAACAGCAGAAGAAACAACCTTTGCACTCTTCCACACCTGTCAAACACACCACTCCCCCCAAACAGACAGACAAAACCAGGTCTGCTGATATGTCTAAGACCAGCAAAGCTACTCAGGATAAATCCCATAGACTTGCTGAGAGAGTCATTCCCAGTTCCAAAAGATGGTCCAGTGAAGACATAGATAGGGTCATGTTAAGAATGTCTTCTTTGGCTGATTTTTATGATAAAAACCCAGAACATTTCCTCTCGTATGATCCACAAGGGGCGACACCCTCAAGCTCTACTGATCCTATCCCCCCCGAGTAAAAAGCCCCGGTTTGAAACTCTGATGAGGTCAGAACCCTTCGAGGCACAACCATACGCAAGACCATACTCACTGTATCAAGAAGAGGCTTCCTTTGGTGAGGACCAAGAAATTGGCATGGTAGAAGAGCAAACCGGGACGGGCTACTATGGGGATAATGAGGACCAGGAAGAGGAAGACCCGGAAACATACAGAGTAGATTCCCCGGTAGAGAACGAAGCCCCAGTTACCGACTCCCCGGTCGATAACCAACCCCTCCTAAACAAGGTTCTCGCACGCGCAGCAGTACATTTCCACATTGACACCCACGGTGTCCAGGAGGAGAGGGACTTCGCAGAGGAGTTAGTGGGAGAAAGGAGGCCTGTTGCCCAGACCATCCCTATCCTTAAGTCCATTCAGCGGAGAATAGATCCGTCCCTGGTGAACCCGAACCTCACCAGAGCAGTCAATCCCAGGGTTGAAAAACTTTTCAGGGCGGCCCAGTCTGACCCTCTCTATATAAGAGGACATCTGAAGCCAGACTCCCTAGTGGTCACTAACACTCGTAAGAGGGCTGGAACACCCTTGTCATCGTCTGAAGCTCCTCTCAACAAGGAGAGCAAAAAACTATACGGTTTCGGCAGGAAAGTAGCCTCAACGTCCGCCTATCAAGCAAGGATTGCTAACTCCACCACCCTGTTGGCCAGCTACAACTGCCATCAGTGGGAAGAAGTCGCAGCACTCATAGCCTCTGCTCCTGAACCTTTAAAGGGCCAGTTAGCTCGGATTTCCGCAGAGGGTAGAGCCGTGTCTGGTTGCATTTTGAAAGCAACCTTCGTCGCCTCGGACAACGCAGGCAGATTGATAGCGGAAGGCACTGTTGTCAAAAGACATGCATGGTTACGGCAGTCTGGTTTTAAGGCAGAAACCCAGGCATCATTGTTGGACAAACCGGTGGAAACCAATCTGTTGTTTGGTAAGGCGGTCGAAGACGCACTGAAGAATGCCAAGGACGAATACGAAACACTCCAGTCCCTTGGACAGTTAACCAATAAACCCCCTAACCAGAGAGGGAATAGTAATTTTCGTCGCCCACGCGGCCAAAATTCCCAGAGAGGATCAAACTGTTCCCAGGGGCAGGGTACACAGTGGAACAACAACCAACAGTCTACCCAGGGTTACGGCAGGGGTAATAGGAGAGGTCGTGGTAAAGGCAGAGGCAGCCCCAGCAAGGGAGGCGGCACGCCTCCACCAAAGCAGTGACGCTCAGTTCAGGGTCCCTTCTCACGCAACCCCAGTAGGCCGACGCATTTCCAACTTCACCCAGGCTTGGGAAGGGATCACATCAGACAGATGGGTGCTGTCAACAGTATCCACAGGATATTGTATAGAGCTACTGCAGCGTCCCCGGAACCATCCTCCACGACAAAGAGTACACTCTTTAGAACATCAGAAGATTCTCCTCGAGGAGATCGCCATTCTGCTAGAAAAGGACGCAATAGAACTCGTCCCGGGACACCAGGTAAACAAGGGTATTTATTCAACTTACTTCCTTGTGCCAAAGAAAGATTTGACAATGCGCCCAGTATTGGACTTACGGCCTGCCAACAAGTATGTCAAGCCCCAAAAATTTCGTATGACCACGCTACAAGAGGTAATCCCCCTCCTAAAAAAAAAGGGGGATTACATGGCAACCTTGGATTTGAAAGATGCTTATTTTCATATTTCCATGTTCCCAGCGCACAGAAAGTATTTGCGCTTCAAGGTGGACAGTCGACACTACCAATTCAAGGTACTGCCCTTCGGGATAGCTTCAGCACCAAGGGTATTCACCAAGGTACTGGCGGTGGCGGCTGCACACCTACGCAGGGAGGCAATCCCAGTGTACCCTTATCTGGATGACTGGCTCATAACGGGGGAAACCCCAGGAATTTGCAGGACAAACATTCAAAGGACTATAGACCTCCTCCACGAGTTAGGCTTCTCAATCAACAAGAAAAAGTCAAGCCTGGTGCCAAGCACCTCAAAACAATTCCTAGGAGCAATCCTAGATACCCAAGAGGGGTTGACCTTTCGTTCAGAAGAAAGAATTCGGAATATACTATTGCAAATTCCGCGTTATCAGTCCGGTCAACAAATAACGGTACGCAAAGCAATGCGTTTACTGGGCATGATGGCGTCATGTATTTACCTGGTCCCCCACGCGCGCCTGCGCATGCGTCCCATGCAGGAATGGTTGGCGAAACAGTGGTCTCAGGCAAGTGGTCAGTGGGACGATCTAGTGGTCGTTTCGCCAACACTGGTACAAAGCCTTCACTGGTGGACAAGAGAGAATCTCGCACAGGGGAAACCCTTTTACGATCCCGAAGTACAGGCAGTAGTCACTACAGATGCATGCCTGACGGGGTGGGGAGCTCACCATCTCCACCACACAGCTCAGGGTCTCTGGTCTCACTCAGTGGCCAAGAACCACATCAACCTGCTAGAGCTTCTGGCCGTATTCAGAGCGCTTCAGGCGTTCGAGCCCCACCTCCTAAACCTGTCAGTGCAAATCCGGACGGACAGCACAACAGCCCTGTTCTACCTGAACATGCAAGGAGGGACTCGCTCGCCAAATCTGTCCAAGCTTGCCCAGAAAATCTGGATATGGGCACTTAGACGGAACATCTTCCTGTCATCACAACATGTTCCAGGGGAGCTCAACTCCCTAGCGGATGCTCTGAGCAGAGACTCCCTCCCAGAGGAACACGAATGGGTTCTACACAGAGAGGTCGTAGAAGATATCTTCTCTCTGTGGGGTTTCCCCACTATAGACTTATTCGCCACAAGCGAAAACAGACAATGCCCAGGATTTGCATCCAGGTTCCCCCAACCAGACTCCCAGGGGAACGCCCTGTGGATGAACTGGTCAGGGATGTTGCGTACGCTTTTCCACCAACTCCTCTCATCAGGATAGTGGTGAACAAGATGAACAGAGAGTCGATGACGCTTGTCCTAGTTGCTCCCATGTGGGCAAGACAATCGTGGTTCCCACACCTACGCAGGATGGCGGTGTGCGAGCCCATCAAACTTCCAGCCTGGTACAACCTACTGTCCCAGCACCAAGGTCAAACAGTGCACCAGCAACCCAACTCAATGAACCTGGCAGCATGGCTCCTGAGGTCATAGAGTTTGGACATCTCAATTTGCCACAGAGGTGTATGGACATCCTAAAGGAATCTAGGACACCAAACACAAGGCACTGTCACTTTGACAAGTGGAAGAGGTTCGTTATCTGGTGCCAGAGTAGACAAATCAACCCGGTTGATTGCACTCCTTCCACTATTGTTACATACATGCTCCACCTGCTAGATGCAGGATTGGTTTTTAACTCACTGAAAGTACACCTGGCAGCCCTGTCGGCTTACACCACTTCCCATAGCAAGGTTTTGTGGTGGAAAGTACCAGTAGTTAAAGCCTTCATGGAAGGAGTAAAGAGACTTCACCCTCCTATTTCAAACCCACCACCAGGGTGGGACCTTAATGTGGTGCTAGCCAAGCTCATGGGCCCCCCTTTTGAACCCATGCATAAAAGCAGTCTCAAACATCTGACTTATAAAACGGCCTTCTTAGTAGCTATTACTTCTAGAAGAAGGGTCAGTGAAATTCAGGCTCTGTCAGTGCAGGATCCCTTCTTTACTGTCCATAAAGACAAACTGGTTTTACGCACACACCCTAGGTTCTCGCAAAAATTCATATCAAAATTCCATGTAAACCAGTCCATCCAGCTTCCGGCTTTCTTCCAGGACCCGCAAAGCTCGGCTGAGGTGAAACTACACACCCTAGATGTGCGTAGGGCGGTCCTCTACTATGTAAATAAAACCAGACCGCTATGAAAAACAGATCAACTGTTTGTCTCCGTAGCTACAGGCAGAGAAGGGGATCGCGTCTCTAAAGGTGCCATCTCGAAGTGGATTATTAACTGTATCCAGCTGTGTTACTCACTCTCTGAAAGAACTCTGCCTTTCACGCCAAGAGCCCACTCTACTAGAGGCATCGGGGCCACTCTGGCTTTCATTGCAAATGTACCCCTTGACACCATTTGCAAAGCAGCTACTTGGAGCTCTATTCACACTTTTACTCAGCATTACTGCATTGACACCCATTCCAAGGCAGATACACAAGTGGGACAAGCGGTTCTAAGACACTTATTTGCTCATGACCCTTCTCACATCCCACCTCCTTCAGGTACTGCTCGCTAATCTATGCACAGCATGTGATCTAAGCAGATTCCACAAGCCTCAGAAGGGATACATTACTCACCGTAATCGTATTTCTGATGCTTGTATCTGCTTAGATTCACATGCGACCCACCCTTCCTCCCCTCTGAGAGAAGGCGCATGATTGCTTGTAGTCTTACCTTTCTGTCTATCTGCTTGGATTATCTGTACTCACACTACTCCTCATGCTACCTCATGTCAGAAAAAATACAATCTGAGGATCCTAGACGCGTGAGGGATCTTGGGTATAGTGGACGTCACACTAGGGATAGTATTACTGGCACGCCCTGTGGTGACGCCAATTTTCGAAAAACAAACTGTAATACTCCGGAGCTTCCACTAGATGTCGGCCTATGCACAGCATGTGAATCTAAGCAGATCAGATACAAGCATCAGAAATACGATTACGGTGAGTAATGTATCCCATATATATTTTACTCACTCGTGTTCAACACACATCACTATTATCAAGCAAGTTAAAACATCCAAGAAAAGTATACACAACTCCCTATTTAAATTGTAGACAAGCTTGAGCAAGAGTGAAAACTGAGCAAAATGGCAGTGTAAAACCAAGCAGAAATGGCACTTTATGATTGACGTGAAGATTGTGTTGCTTTGATAGCTATGGTATTCGTGGTAAGGTTGGTGGGGTTCCTCTCCCCTTTCTTTTTTTTTTTCTTTCTCTTTCTCTCTTCTTTTCTTCCCATTTATAGTGTTCTTTGTGTTGTCTTTGGGTTTGTGTCTTTTATGTATTCCTGTTACTTTGTTGATTGTGTTTCACTAGGGTTGGTCATTTATTGGTCTGAACTATTTATGATGCTTTTGTTATGTAAATTTCATTCTTTCTGATTAATGTGAGACATTGTTACTTTTACTACTGTCACTTCATTTTTTTTGGTGAAAATTAAGTGTTTTTGAAAAAAAGAGTTTATCTATTTTACTCACTTCTAGTTCAACACATTAATCTCAGTTAATAAAGCAAGTTAAAACCAATGAAGAAAAGTATACACAGCTCCCTAGTTAAACTGTAGACAAGTTTGAGCAAGAGTGAAAACTGAGCAAAACGGCACAGTGCAAACCAAACACAATGGCACTCTAGCAATTTCTCACAAGGGAGGGAAAGCACAAGTTATACAGAACACCCTAGAAACACTTCCCATATGTTTGTGAACGAGTTTAGGCAAAGCAGTACTTTAGCATAGAGAATACTTAAATGAAAACCGAGCAAAATGGCACTTCACAAGTTTGAAAAGTGGGAAGGAAGAGGTGGTGATAAGAAGTAGGTGCACCAACACAGTTCTAGTTGAGAAGCAATCTAGAGAAGGCAGTTCTAACAAATGTAGCCAGAGTCAATAGGCCTGTGCCAAAGTCAGTGGTACAGGACAAAGGGCCCAGGAGCAAAATGTTCTTGTAGCTGCAGTCAAGTCTTTGGTTAACAATTCGAAAAGGTCAATGCAGAAGGTGAAAGACAATGTTTAGAAGATAGGGACGGCCAACCCAACAGGTAGGTAAAGGATTTAAAACACCTTTAGCACTACCACGCGAAAAGTTTGGCCTGGCGGAACAATGTACCTTAATATGAAGAAGTGGCTCCTGCGGTGGCGGTTGTTCCTGGTAGTTCCTACAGTTCGGGGGATCCAGCAGAGGAAGAGATGCTCTCGTCGTGGAGGAAGGTTCGAGTTACTGCACTACCCAGGGGTGAAACCAGCCGCGGTGCTGCCCGACGAATAAAAGATACGCTCCTTTAAATCGTGGTCCGGGTGGACGGGTGCCTGGCAATCCGGTCTCCGAGTTCAGGGTACTGGCAATTCGACCAGGGCAGGTCCAGGAAGGCAATTGGCAAACTGGTTGGCCCCATCAGCTCAAGGAAGAAGGCTCTTGCAGATGAAGATCTTCTCTCGTCGTGTGGAGAAAAGTGGTGAGACGCTGCAGCTGGGCTTCACCGGTGGTTGTCATTGCAGGTGTCTTTGGCTTCTCTCCTCTTCGGCTTCTTAGTTCCAGTGGCAACGTCTTGCTCTTCCAGTCCTCAGGACCCTGCTTTTATGTAAAAAGATCCCCATTCATACAGCCTAGCTGTCACTCACACAGTGGAGTGGTCTTTGCGGGAAACCCTCCAGCCTACCAGGACAGAGTGCGACATGGGTTGCTGAGGCAACCCTGTCCAGGGGTCCTACTCCCCCACCCCACCCCCCCCAACACACAATGGACCCACCCCAGACTCGGTGGCGCCGAAAGGAGGGCTTCTTGGCAGAAGCCTGCCAAAGGGACGAACAAAGGATCCCCAACCTGGGTTAGGAGTTTAGAGAAAGACACGAAAAAGAAGTTATATTAAAGTTCTGGCAAATAAAACCTACAGGAGTAAAGTTAATATTAAAATAAACTGGCGGTATGTTAGAGGCTGTCAGAAAATGTGGTAGCCTCGAACAATGGGAAAATCCCATAGGGAAATATTTGCGGTCAAATATTTACGGTAGTAACCACTGCCACCAGCCAGAAACTTTTGAGAGAGGGACTGTTCGGTACCCTCTCGAAAATGAACACCAGGGAAAAACTATTAACCCTTCCCAGTACCTCCATAGTAAGATGGGTTGTACTGGTTTAGTTCATAAAAATTGACTAGTGAAGTCAATTGGGACTTTACATGCCCTGGGAAACAGTAGTCAGTGCCAGGGTATGGAGTCTATGTTTGGGGGTCACTATGAAACCCCTGTGTTACTGCACTGAGGGTGCTATGTAACACATGTGTATAAAGATGGTTCCTATGAGGGTGAGAAAAACCCCACAGACATTAAACACAAGAAATAGCCTAGAACACGCATAGCAAAAATGCCTAAGTTGGAAAAAGAGTCGCACTCTTAGCAGGAGGAAAAAAAAACCCTCCAAATCCAGCAAAGCTGCTGGGGGACTCTATAGGTAAAGGAAATTAGCCATACAATGAGAATTCTCCCTAACACCTTTCGCTTTTACTCCGCATTCGAAAGAGGCAGAGGACAGCCAGCTCAAAGGGGCCAGAAACGATTCACCCATGGTGGACGGGTCAAAGGTACAAAAGCCGCAGCAGCAGGTGCCACTTTACCCTCGCCATCTGCGTCAGCCGCTTCTAAACCCCTCTTAGGTCTCCCCTCACAAGACACCAGTAGGGGGAGCAGGTTAACTCAACATCTGGCAGAATGGCAGGCAAGTCTGATGCTTGGGCATTCGAGACAGTTACCCAAGGTTACTGCCTGCCCTTCCTAAGCACTCCTCAGAGTCATCCACCGGGGAACAACTCTTTGAAGCTTCCAGACCCGCTCCTTATGCAGGAGATTTTAAACCTGCTAGAGAAGGGTGCCATAGAACCGGTACCCGTAACACAGAGGAGCAAGGGTTGGTATTCCCCCTACTTCCTAGTACCAAAGAAGGACGGGGGACTGAGACCCATCTTGGACTTGCGAGAATTGAACAAATTCCTCAGGAAAGACAAGTTCAAGATGGTAACGCTTTCTCAGATCCTTCAGGTCCTCCAGCTTCAGGACTGGTTGGTATCTCTAGACCTTCAGGATGCTTATTTCCATGTGCCAATCCATCTCAAACACAGGAAATAACTGAGGTTTGCAATTGGCAACTCTCACTATCGAGTTCTGCCATTTAGGCTGACCTCCGCCCCGAGGGTCTTTACCAAGCTAATGTCGGTAGTGGTTGCAAGTCTAAGGAGGGAAGAGATCCACGTCTACCCCTACCTGGACGACTCGTTGATCAGAGCAGTATCTACGGAACAAGCTCAGATCCAGCTTGATTATGTCTGCCACTTCCTTCACAAGCTGGGCTTCTCCCTCAACTTAAAGAAGTCACAGATGATACCATCACAGAGACTCCAGTTGATTGGAGCAGTCTTGGACACTTTCCTGGGAAAAGCCTCGCCACCAGAGGTGAGGGCTCAAGATATTCTACAGATGGTCACCAAGTTCAAAATGCCCAATGTCTACCAGCTTTAGACTTTTTGAGGTTGCTAGTCCTCATGGCATCCTGCATCTTTCTAGTGCCAGAGGCTTGCCTGAGAATGAGATACCTCCAGTGGGCACTAAGAACCCAATGGTCGCAATTCTCAGGAAGAATGTCAGATCTCCTACAAGTCCCGGACAGAGTAGCTTGAGACCTTCAGTGGTGGGCCTGTCGGCAGAACATCTTGAAAGGAGAACAGTTTTGGCAACCATGGCTGGAGATAACAGTAGTCACGGATGCCTCACTCACGGGGTGGGGAGCCCAGGCCAATGACTTGACCATCAGCGGTCGTTGGTCTCTATCGGAGTCCAGACTACACATCAACCTGTTGGAGCTGAGAGCAATCAGACTAGCGCTGAAAGCTTTTCTGCCATCAGTACAAGGAAAGAATACCCTGATAATGACGGACAACACAGTGGCCGTGCACAACTTCAACAAAAGAGGAGGTGTAGGGTCACTGCCATTGTGCAGAGAGGCAGTGCAGCTCTGGTTTTGGGCAATTCAAGAAAGAATCTCTCTATTAGCAGTTCACCTAGCCGGAGAGAAGAACCTGACGGCGGACGCTCTGAGCAGGCAGAGCACAGTCTCCCACGAGTGGGAGCTAGCTAAGGAAGTTCTTCAAGAGATCTTCACCCTTTGGGGAACCCCTCAAGTGGATCTTTTCGCCACCAGCATCAACAGGAAGTGCGATCAGTTTTGTTCAAGGGAATTTCCCCCGAGAGGAGCTCTAAGGGACGCGTTCTTAGTGGACTGCGGGTTTCCACTTCTGTACGCGTTTCCTCCAGTCCCTGTCATTCCTCAAATGATCAGGAGTTTGGGAAGATTCTGGAAAGCCATGATCCTAATTGCCCCGGATCGGGCCAGGAGAACGTGGTACCCGGACCTTCTAGACATGTCCATCTGTCCTCCGATTCGTCTTCCGCAAAGAGAGGATCTTATCTCGCAGAAGGGAGGTCAGGTTCTCCATCCAGACATCAGAACCCTCAACCTTTACGCTTGCTTTCTGAAAGGTTGAGGTACAAGGATTGGGATCTCCCGGATGACGTCATGGAGGTGTTGCTTTCAGCTAGAAGGCCAGCAACAAAGACTTTATACCACTGCCATTGGAACACATTTTGCAGCTGGTGTAGAGAAAAGAATATTGGACCCTTTTCATGAAATACACCAATGGTGTTATCTTTCTTGCTTTACTTAGCAAATTCAGGTCTTCAAATTGGTACGATCAAGGGCTACCTCGCAGCACTGTCTATCTTTAAGCGTACTGCTGAGGAGCCTTCATATTTCAAACTACCCGTAGTAATCCAATATCTGAAAGGATTAACAAATGTCTATCCACCAAAACCTTTTCAGGTTCCTTAGTGGGACCTAAATCTAGTCTTAAAGTTTCTAATGGGCACTCCTTTTGAACCACTTAATTCTTGTTCACTAAAGTCTCTCACTCTTAAAACAGTCTTTCTAGTGGCCTTAACTTCTGCTAGAAGAGTGAGCGAATTACAAGCTCTATCTTGCAAACCTCCTCATACAATCTTTCATAAAGACAAGGTTGTCTTACAAGTGAAGCCCAATATTCTCCCAAAGGTGGTCTCTGAATTCCATATTACTCAGAAAATAACCTTACCTTAGTTTTATCCTCCTCCGTCATCCAGGGAAAGAGGAAGAGAGATTACACAGGCTGGATCCAAGGTGTGCCTTGAGTTTTTATATTAGCAGACTTGCCAGGATAAGGCAAGCAGACCAATTGTTTGTAGGATATGCAGGGCACAAATTAGGATTGCCAATCACAAAACAGACCATTTCAAGATGGATCATTTTAACCATTCTAGAATGCTACAAATTGGCAGGAAAAGAACCCCCTCAACATCTTAGGGCTCATTCAACCAGGGCTATTGCAGCCTCTTTGGCTCTCCAAAGAGGGGTCCCAATTAAAGATATATGTGCGGCTGCCACATGCTCGTCCGCACATACTTTCACCAAATTTTACAGCCTGTTTTCCTCCTCTAACCAGGAGACAAGATTTGGGAAAGCTGTGTTGCATTCTGTACATCTTTAAAGGGAAATATTTCATCTTTACTGCCACCTCCTCTTTATACTACTGCTATGGGAGTCTATCAAAGATAAGGAATACGTCGGAGGACATAATCCCTTCGAAGAAGAAGTTACTTACCAAACTGGTAACGTTCTTTCAATGGGATGTTCCTCCGACGTATTCCTTATCACCCCTCCCATCCATCCCCACAGTAAAACTTCCCTTGTAGTTGCAGCTTACGCTCCTTCAAGGTTACTAACAAGTTAATGCAAAGCAAATCTGAACTTCAAAACGGAACTGAGCAACGTATGCTGCGCTAGTCTATTTATACTCATGTTGACGTTGGAGCCGATACGGAGGCTGTCGAGGGACACCGATTCGAAGGACGTCGACGCACAGCGCCCTCTACTGAAAGAAATTTCCGAGGCCAGCAAGCTGGAATGGATAACATCAAAAATAAGGAATACGTCGGGGGGAACATCCCATCGAAAGAACGTTACCAGTTTGGTAAGTAACTTGTTCATCTATTCAATGTACTTCCTTGTGCCCAAAAAAGATCTAACAATGCGCCCAGTATTCGAGCTGCGCCCTGCAAACACCTCCGTAAAGCCACAAAATGTCTGCGTGACTACACTACAAGAACTAATCCCAGTGCTAAAGCTAGGGGACTACATGGCAACATGGGATATGAAAGAGGCCTATTTTCATATTTCAGTGTTCCCAGCGCACATAAAATACTTGCGTTTCAAGATAGCTGTCACGACCCATGACCCAGAACCCCACTGGCATGGTCACATGCCAGGTAGGGTTAGGGCTTGTGGTTCATTTGGGGCCTCAAGGGCCTTGCAATTTCACCGGGGACTCTCCTGGAGTCAGTCTTGGCGCCTTTGGCGCCAGGCTCATATTTGGAATGGGACTTGAAGGGGCTACTTTTTATGTGGAGGCCTGCAGCCAACATGGAGGCACCCACACAGTCTAGTCCCTAAGAACCAGACTGTGCGGTGCAGTGTTTTAGGGTGTGGTAGCCCGGACTACGTTACCTGGACTACTTTACAGGGTAGGCTATATAAACCACACCCAAGCTAAAGAACGTGCTTCGCGAAAGCAGGACGGAGAGCACGCCAGACATCATAACATGGTGAGGAAGGGGGGCCTTCAGGTCGAGTCCAAGGGGCTGGTGGGAGGAAACAAAATCTGAGCCTAAGCCCAGTCCTCCTGTGTTTTCAGGCCCACCTGCCATAGAAGACAGCATCCCGAATTGAGTACATCTGGGGTAATCTGGCAACCAGGGCAGACAGGCATCCCCGTGGATAGCAGGTGAGTGTAACAATAGCAGACCAGCACTACCAATTCAAGGTGCTACCCGTCGGTGTAGCATCCGCACCAAGGGTATTCACCAAGGGTACTGGTGGTGATGGCAACACACTTGCGCAGGGAGACAATCCCAGTGTACCCATACCTGGATGACTGGCTGATCACGGGTGAAGCACCCCTAATTTACAAGCAAAATACACAAAGAACGATCAACCTTCTTTTCCAATTGGGCTTCTCAATAAATGAGAAAAAGTCAAGCCTTGTACCGAACATGACCAAACAGTCCTTAGGAGCTGTTATAAAGATGGAAGAAGTTTTTTTTTTCCATCAAAGGAAAGAATCAGGCTCCCTACTGCTGCAAATATCTCAGTATCAAGCCAGTCACCAGGTAAGCATACGCAATGCAATGTGTTTGCTCGGCATGATGGCATCTTGCATTTATCTGGTCCCACAGGCACCTTTGCGCATGTGCCGAGGCAGGAGTGGTTAGCGAAACAGTGGTCGCAGGCAAGCAGTCAGTGGGATGATCAATTTTTTTTTGTTTCGCCAACACTCTAGTTGTACAGGCCCTAGGCTGGTGGACAAAGTCAAATCTGTTGAAGGATAAAGCCCTTCCATGACCCGGCAGTGCAAGCAGTAGTTACAACAGATGCATCACTATCCGTGTGGGGGCCCAACACCTTCATCTCACAGCACATGGCCTGTGGACTCGCGTCACAGCCCAGAACCACATAAACCTGCTGGAACTCCTGGCAGTTTTCAAAGCGCTCCAAGCCTTCGAGACGCACCTAACAAATCAGTCGATCCAAATCCTGACAGACAGCACCACTGCAATGTTCTATATCAACAAGCAGGGGGCACACATTCTTCAAATTTGTCCTGGGTAGCACAGAAAATATGGAAATGGGCACTCAAACAGGGATGTTCCTAACTTCACAACATGTACCAGGGGAACTCCACACCCTAGCGTACTCGCTAAGCAGAGATCAACTTCCAGAAGATCATTAGTGGCGACTCGACAAAGATGTAGATCACATTTTCTCGCAGTGGGGCTACTCCACACTAGACTTGTTCACTACAAAAGAATACAATCAATGCCCACACTTCGCTTCCAGGTTTCCCCAGCCAGACTACCAAGGGTAACGCTCTATGGATAAGTTGGTCAGGGAAATGTGCCTACAATCCTACCCCCCCCCCCCCAACTACTCTAATGAACAGGGTGGTGAGCAAAATTCATAGTTAGCAAGTGACACTTATCCTAGTTGCTCCCATGTGGGCGAGACAACCATGGTATCCACATCTGCGCAAACCTGCGATGTGCGATCCAATAATGCTCCTGTGCCAGCCCAACCTGCTTTCCCAGCACAGGGGAACAACATTACACCTTCAACCTCACTCACTGAACTTGGCTGCATGGCTCCTGAGGTCATAGAGTTTGGACATCTTAACTTACCGCAAAGGTGTATGGATATCCTCAAGGAGGCATGTAAACCAAACACCGGACACTGTTATTTCAACAAGTGGAGAAGATTTGTAATTTGGTGCCAGTCAAAACAAATAACCCTAATAGAATGTACTCCTACTCACATTCTTCACCAAATGCTACACTTGTTAGACTCAGGATTAGTATTTAACTCAAAGTTCAACTGGCGGCGCTATCCGCTTACACCGCCTCTCAAAGTAAAGTATCATGCTGGAAGGTACCTGTTATTAAGGCATTCATGGAGGGGGTAAATAGACTCCACACTCCTATGTCAAATCTAACGCCAGGCTGGGACCTCAATGTAGTACTTGTAAAACTCATGGGAGCCCCCTTTGAGTCTATGCATAAGTCAAGCCTCAAACATCTCCCGTATAAAACTGCTTTCTTAGTGGCAATCTCCTCCATAAGGAGAGTCAGCAGACTTCAAGCATTGTCGTTGCAAGACCCTTTCTTTGCTATCCACAAAGACAAATTGGTTTTAAGAACACACCCAAGATTTTCACCAAAGTTCATTTCAAAATTCCATGTAAACAAATCCATAGAACTACCGGCCTTTCAGAACTCAACAAGCTCAGCTGAGAAAAAACTCCATACACTAGATGTAAGGAGGGTGGTCCTTTACTATGTAAACATGACCTGACCGCTCAGGAAAACAGACCAACTGTTTCTCTCTGTAGCGCCAGGCACAGAAGGAGACTGCATTTAAAAAAATGCCATCTCCAGATGTATAGTCGGATGCATACTGCTCTGCTACTCTTTATCAAGCAAAACTCTGTCTTCGAGGGGATTGTGTCTGCCGATGTATTCCACATCTATGACCGGTAATGACCACAGCTGTGCTGCTTCGGAGAATTTCAGCAGAGGGCGTCCTGCGTCGATGACGTTGATCCGTTGTCCCTCAAGCGTCAGCGTCACCGGATGTTATATATAGGACGCACGGCGCCCATAGCCTCAGTTCCATTTTTTCCGCAAACGTGTTTGCTTCGGAATCTCGGCGCGCTCGATTCTTCTCTTGGATAGCAATGTTGTCTTCTTCTACTACCCTGAGGCCGGGCTTTAAAAAATTTCGGGACTGCGGTTCGAAGATGTCCATCACAGACCCGCAAGACATCTGCCTCTGGTGCCTCGGCGAAAGCCACGCCACCGACGACTGCAATGATTGCCAGTCCCTCACGTCTAAGGCCTTGCTGGAATGTAAGAAGAAATTGGTAGGTAGGGTGTCTAAGCCCCATAAATGGAAGTGCGCTGGGCTTTCGACCAATGACTCGAGGGGCGATTCTATGCGTCGGCGTAACTCCAGGGGGTCTCGGTCTCGGAGTGGTTCCCGCCATTCCTCTGCCTCTTCGAGGTACTCTTGGAAGCGCTGTCACTGGTCGCCTTCCCAGTCCTCGTCGGAGGACTCCGCCAGACGGTTGACTTGTCCCACCAAGTCTTTGTTGTGGGATGAATGGGATGCATTCCGCCAGCAGATGATGGCGATTTTCGAATCACAAGGCACAGTTCCGGCCGCGCCTTCGAAAGAAGCCGGTAGTGAACGGGCTCGGTCCACCACTCGCACGCCTTTGGCTCGGGTGGTCGGCGCGATCATCGGGAGCCGTCGAGGTCCCGCTTGGACAAGGGAGATCGCCATAGCCATGCCAGATCCAGGTCACGGTCCTCGACGCCAGAGACCGCCGGAACCTGTGAAGCCTTCAAGGAAGGCGTTGACGCCATCGGCGCCATGTCTGTCAAAGGACGCTTTCGGGGCTCCGCCCTTAAAGCAGTCGTCGATGCCATTGGCGCTGTGTTCGGCGCCTCGGTCGAGGCAGATTCCCTTGGCGCCTTCGACACCGTTTGTGGAGGATTTGCCGGAGTTGCCCCAGAGGGCTGTGAAAACTCTGAGGAAGGCTCTCAGTAAGTGTGTGAGGCCTGATTTTGAGCCCTGCTCTGTTCCTCCTCCCAGATTGGATTTGTTCCAACCTTTGGATTATATTTCGGAGGGGGAGGAAGGGTCTGATGAGGAGATGGTTGTGCCTCCTGATGTCCCGGGTGACCTTTTGTCTGGGCACAGTCAGATGGAGGAACTCCATCAGTCCTTGCATGACGCTAGTGGTCTTGACACCTCTCCGGAAGTGGAGTTTGGCAGTCCTGACCCTGGGACACATGCCAAATCCTCCTATAGGTGTTTCATGTCAAGGGTGACTGAATACTTGGGGTGGTCTGCTCCACCTGTTGATTTTGATCAGGATGATCTGACGGACATCCTGGACCAAGGTCCACCCACTGACCCGGTGTTGCCATTTCACATGGCATTGCAAAATATGGTATGTATGAGTCATGAATGAAGTTTGAGTGGTGGGAAAAAGTTTTGGGAGTGGCTGTGATATACAAACAAATTGTTTGTGATTAAAAAAGGAAATAAGTATCATGCATTGGTAAAAGAAAATTTGACATCATGTACATGGAATCCTGTCGTCATTTATCTATCGGTCCAGTTTTGTTTTTGATGGGGATACATTACGCACTATCATCGTATTTCTGATGCTTGTATCTGCTTAGATTCACATGCGCCCAGCCTTCCTCCCCTCGGAGTAGAAGGTGCATAGATGTTTATATGGACTTTATCTGATACATATCTTCTTTAATACACCTGTACTTACGCTACACTTCATGCAACCTCATATCAGAAACAAAATCTGAGGGACCTTGATGCGTGAAGGACCATGGGTACAGTGGACGTCACACTAGGGATAATATTACTGGCACGCCCTGTCAACGACCCTTTTCGGGTTTCGAAAACAACTGTAATACTCTGCAGCTTCCACTAGATGTCAGCATATGCATAGCATGTGAATCTAGGCAAATAAAAGCATCAGAAATAAGATTACGGTGAGTAATGTATCCCATATATATGGGTGTATCGTTAGTGTTGCATTTCAGCGTAAACATTGCTTATGTTATGTTCTTCATGTCTTTATGATTGCAAGCGATATTTTTCGTGTATAAATGTATATTTAACCTATTGTCTATGTTTCTTCATGGTGAGTGCATATGTGCTTTGTCTCTATTGCATGCACGTGTGCCAGTTAACAGTGAGTTTGCTTGTCCTTGACATCTTTAGTTACATCAGGTCCATTTCCTGCTGTATCTGCCTGGGATAAGGCCAGTATGGTCACCTTAGTGAGTAGCTTTTCTCACCTGCACGATTCTGGGGGTGAGGGACGGACAGTAGCTATGAATGATGTATTCATCTGCCTATCAACACATGGGTTTGCATGAGATTGCGCAGCTTTCGGGCTGTCGTGATCTTGATCACTCCTGGATTGAGCAAGGACGGCATGTACCGATCTCCTGGAGTTGGCCGTCTGCTTGCCTCGCCTCTTCCTCAGTGGTTCAATCTCCAGTCCCAGTCGGAAGGGTGCGTTCCCCACCTGCGCCCAGAGGCTCTCAATTTGCATGCGTGCCTCTTGAGAGGTAGATCTATGAGGACTATGATCTGTCAGAGGAGGTACTTGGCCTTCCATCAGGTCTCTTTATGCTTGCAGGTGGAGAGGTTATATGTGATTTTCTCTGACAAAATCATGCCAACCGTTATTAACAAACCGCTATTAGAGTAATGACAAATATCGCCAGTCATATTACAACGGGGGCTTTTTGTACATACGTACCTGCATACATATACTTTAAATGACCTCACAGTGCCATCTAGTGCATTTTCTTTAATGCTAATCATTGTTTTCATTTTAACTCCTTTTGGTTTCTTTTTCCTTTCACAACATGCATTCGTACGTTCCAAGCCCTAAAGTGTACCTTTTAACGGGGATCCCCCAATGCCCCCCCATCTCTGATTGACCCCTGATGCCTCCTCTAAGCCCTCATATATTTTCTTTTTTAATTTGGACCCATTTTTTTCACTATTACTTTTGTAACCTGGAATACTATTATTGCTTATGTTTCATTATGTTTTTTACCTGTTCTATTTTACCCTCTTTATTTTGGTATTTCGTTATTTTTACCCCTTTATTTATTGCCTCTTTATTCTGGCAATGTAATCACTGGTTACCGGTGGAGAAGATTTGAGGCATGGTGTAAGTGCCGAGGGGTGGATCCTGTCTTGTGCCCTACTTCTACTTTTTCTGGGATTCATTATTTCCTTGGCTTCGTCAGGACTGACCCTGGTTGTGGGCCAGTTTTTGCAGGTCCTTGTAGATTGGTTTCCTCTAACGCCCTTTATGGTTCCAGTTTAGGACCTGAATCTGATTCTTACATTTTTGATGGCGACTGTTTGAGCCTTTACATTCCACGCCCATTAGACTTCTAGCTCTGAAGATGGCCTTCTTGGTGGCAAGCACTTTGATGAGGTGCATGAGTGATCTCCAAGCGCTTGCCTGTAAGCAGCCTTTCTTAGGTTCTTCAAAGAGATTGTTTCTGTGAAGGTCTGCACTAAGTTATCTGGTCTTGGGGTTCCTTGTATCTCAGAGGGTGGAGTTGCCAGTGTTTTATCTTCTGCCTCATCCTTCCAAAGAGGAGGAGAGACTTCTTAGGCTCGATCCCAAGAGAGCATTGAGCTTTTATGTGGCCAGGACGGCAGCCTTCAGGCGAGTAGATCAACTTTTCGTTGCTTTCTGCCAATTTAGGTGGGGACTAGCTGCAACTAAGCAAACCTTATCTCACTTGTTAATCCTATGCAGTTCTGAATTGCAATGAGAACGCTGGAAAAGTTCTTTTGGGAATAAGGGCCCACTCTAGGGTTATCGCCACTTCATCTGCCCTACAAAGGGAGTGGCAGTTATGGAGATCTACCATGCCGCGACTTGGTCCGTTCTTCATATGTTTGCTAGACATTATAGCCTGGATGTGGCCCGAGGTTCATACGGCTGGTTTGGGAGAGCCGAGTTGCACAGCTTTTTGGTCCAATGTTTTGCTGCTTTGGGAGTCTTTCAGGAGGAGGAATCTGCAAGAGAATGAAATCCATGAAAGGAAAAATTACTTTCCAGTAATGTTCTTTCTATGGATTATTTTCTCGCAGATTACTCATCGCCTTCCCAGCATACCCTTCTATTAAAGTGTCATTGTTTGCAACCCTCAGTAATGTCTTTTCTTTTATGGGATGAAACATGGAGTCTAAATCGATGCTTGGGATCTCTTTATGAAAAAAAGGTATTTATTGACTGTACTGTTGGTTGTTTAGGGAGCGGAGACGGAGGTATGGGGCCATAGTGCGCATGTATATGCACTGCCGACATCACGTTCAGAGTGGAGGAGTGGCGTGGTCAAGGCATGCAGAAGTCAAGAGACGATGCTGAGCCGCACTATGCCTTCTGTCAAGGTTTACCGAGCAGCTGCTGATGGATGGGATACCTATCAAGATTAGTAATCTGTGGGAGAAGAATCCACAGGAAGAACATTACCGGTAAGTAATTTCTGCTTTGGGTAAGTGCAGATAGACACTTGCTGCAGTGTTAGCTTGCAAGGGGGCAAGGATGTTGGTGACTTCAGTGAAGATTCTGTTTCCGTAGTCCATCTTGCAGACAAGTGCCTGTATCCAGATGTCGTCAAGGGAATGCGTTTTATCTTGCATTGGAGTTTTAACTTTAGGTTGCATGCTTTGGTAACGACAGCCGTGTGATCTATGAAGGATAGGCAAGCATTGATGGGGTAGCCTAATGATTTTCCTGGTGTGGAGAAGGATATCAGTGTTTTGTCAGTGATGGATCACTTCATCTAAGGGCTAAGTTCTGATTCATGTCTGTGGGGAGCAAATGAGGTGATATTCTGTTTTGGATCTGGTGAGTTTCTGAAAGTGGGTGGCCACCAAAGTGGTCATGGTAGAAAGACAGTTTGAGTGTGTTGCGTTCCCTCAGTGTGGAGATGTACAAATTACTTACCCCTTGTTAATGTGCTTTCTAATGGTTTTTACTCCAACTGGTTCCTCATCTATGATAATATCTCCAGCACTGTTTAAACTTTTTCAACACCATGGGGGTCAGTGCAGCCCCACGTTGGCTATGCTAAAGGTCTCTACTTGCCCTATGGCAGACTGGGCCTACCGAACAGCAAAGGTGTCGAAGCTACGAGGAGCCTGTGGAAAGAACATGCATCAGAATTAACGTTACCGGTTGTATTGTAGGCTCACTCACAGACCTGGTGGGCAGCCACTGTAGTACTTCCATGGTAGCTTTATTTACATATCTACAGGTATACCGTTTGTTACTTATAGTATTATACAGGACACAAATCACGCAATACACTCACCGGCCATCCTCACATCGCCTGCTCAGGCTCCCAACTGACACTCATGTAACACTCAGACAACACTCGCCCAACATTCTCCGGAGCTTTCTATCGTAACATTCACCAACATTCTACCAGCATGCATCCATGGCCAGTAAGACGGAACAAAACCAGACTACATCACAACATCTCCCTTCATACACAAAGCCATACACAACAAACAACAAAATGCAACATGCACACTCAGATGACCATCACAGCATACAACAGCATAGCATTCAACACAGTATACCACCACAACAATCCAACACATTCCATCCAGGGCATCTACCCCCAGATACAGGGTCTGCCACACCCTGGCACAAACTTTCCTCAAGGGAACACTCAGGAAACAAACTAGACACCAGAAGGTGGTGAAACATGACAGGGGAGGGGCGCACAGATTGCCCAATCAACAGACCAGGGTACATCACAACTCGCAGAGTAACACCTGTGCGGACTTACTGGGGCGCCAACGTCCACACACTGACATTCAGGAAGGGTGGTGCTGCCCATGACTGAGAACAGCAAATATAGAAGGGGTACATAATCTGCCAACTTCTACCCTCATATGCAAACACTCAAACTACACAATCGCCTCTACTCGACACCCAAATCGGCAATTCCCATCCAGCATAGAAACTCACAATTAACACACCATTACAATCTATCCGCATCACACCGCACTAACACTGTACTGTGCAACAATAATTCAATACATACCACTGAATACCACCATACGCTCACCATACTACCATACTCCTAGCACACCATACTACCATACTCCTAGCACACAAGCAACAGATTATACAAATTCACATTTAAGGGTGCTCCTGACAGCACATGTAATTTTGCTTTGAAACTTCTAAATATGAAATATTCTAACCAGTCAACATCTATCAGCACATCTGCAACAGAACTAAAATACATTTAGCGCCAAATAAATATATATATCCAGGATACATCAAAAACAAGATGATCCACAACCGTTGCTTCATGCTCATCAGTTCCCCGAACAGCGAGTGGAAGAAGATGTACGCCATGGGGAAGAGAGTAATTTTCACGGCGGCGTGCGCGATCAAGGGGCTAATACTTTCGCTACCATTGCCATACCCTAGTGGGAGCTTTGGTAGAAGCTGGGTCCGATCCTGGCTTTCCTCCCCGACGACAAGAAAAAAGGAAGCTCTCGCCCTCTCTCAGGAAGGGGAGGTGGCGTCAGACCATGCCATTACAGTGACAGTGGACATCTCTGACAACACAGGTTTCGGGCAGATGGGAAACTGAGTCTGCCTTCAACGGCTCGGATGGTTGAAGGCCACAAATTTTCATCAGGACGTTAATGCGAAGGTGCTGGACATGCCCTTTGATGGAGAAAATCTGTTCGGCAAGGTGATTGACTCATCCCTTCAAGCCATAAAGACAGATAGGGAGACGGCATGTTCCCTTGGCACTCTTCAGCAGCATCGCTCGTCTTTTCGCTTCTCCAGTGGAAAATCAAGCAGATCATCCAAGGGATTCTCCACATCATGCAGGCAACCTCCCCGATCCTCCATGCAGGAAACCTACAGAGGTCGCTCCCAGGCCTACGGTAGCAGAGGTCAGTGTCGCCGTCACCTGCACGGCATGGAGCCGGCAACCACGCAAGCCTGAACAGGCCAAGACATCTGGCCCCCCACTCGTACACCCCTGTGGGAGGCCATCTGACTAGGATCGTCAGCGAGTGGAAGAGGATCTCCACTGACAGATGGTGCTGGACACTCTTGCTCACGGACACTCTTTTGAGTTTCAATGCAGGTACCCACTTATTCCACTGGTTCCCCATCAGGAGCTTCACATCGCTCAGCTCCTGGAAAAAGTGTGAGCTATGTTATGGAAAGGGGCGATAGAGCTTGTTACCAAACGGTTCTGTGGCTCCAAAGTCTATTCCAGATACTTTCTGGTAAGAAAGAAGACCGGGGGTTGGACAACCATCTTGGAACTGCGCCATCTGAACAAGTACCTGAAGTTCCAAAGATTCAGGATCCTCCCGTTGCAGCACGTGCTCGGTCAGATGGAGGAAGGGGATTTCGTGACGTTGTTGGACCTGGAGGACGTGTACTTCCATGTCCCCAGCCACAGGAAACATCAAAAGTTGCAATGGTTTGTGGTGCAAGGCCAACACTATCAGTTCAAGTCCCTACCATTCGGCTTGAAATCGGCCCCAAGAGTGTTTACAAAATGTCTGGCCCCGGTAGCTCTGCGTCTGCAGGGCATACACGTATACATGTACCTGGAGGATTGGCTGTTACGCTCCCGCTCTCAGAATCAGGCTGACGAGCACACAAAGGAGACTGTCTGACTACTGACTGAGCTAGGGTTCTCTGTAAACTATCCAAAGTCCTGCTTAACAACATCACAGAACGAGCTGTTCCTAGGACGCCAGACTCAAAATGGTGGATTGCCTGGCGTCACACTCTGAGGAGAGGCTAGCAACCATTCAAGGGAAGGTGCAGCGACTGTCTTCGGCGACCAGAGACACAGTGCGGGCCATTGAGTCGTTGCCGGGCATGATGGCGTCCTACATCTACCTCATCTGTCTCTGCAGGTTGCAGATGCGACCCCTGTAGGAATTCTTGGATGCACGTTGGATACAAGTGTCTGGGAGTTTTGCGGACAAGATCCCTCCTAACAAGGAGTTCCGGCAGGTGCTAGGGTGATGGGAGGTGCGCTCCCACATCGCCCAGCGGGACGGGATTTCAAACCCCCGCTATACCAAGAAACAGTCACATCAGTCGCCTCGCTGGAAGGTTGGGGGGCTCACACCAGACATATACACGCCAGAGGTCTATGGCTTCTTGAGGAGAATGATCTGCACATCAACAACCTGGAGCTATGGGAAGTGTTCTGGGCCCTCAAGTCTTTCCTCCCATCTCTGATTTGGTGAAGATCTACACAGACACCACCACCACCATGTTCTACATCAGGAAGCAAGGGGACACTCAATCCCCCAGCGTGCTCCATGGAAGCTCAGGACTTGTGGCTCTGGGTCATCGGACAGGAGATGTTCCTCGTCCCTCTTCACCTGGCAGGCTTCAAGAACAGCATTGCCGAGTCCCTCAGCAGGGAACGGCGCTCGCTCCTGCCATGAGTGGGAACTTTGTTAGGATCAGGTGGACCGCCTGTTTGTCAAATGGGGCAGACCCTGATCGATCTTTTTGCAACAGCAGTGAACTCCAAATGCCAGAAGTTTGCCAGCGGATTCCACCAAACGAGGAGCTTGGGGGATGCGTTTTCCTTCCCGTGGGAATGTCTGTTTCTGTACGCTTTTGCCCCCATTTCCTCTCCTGCTATGTGTCATCAACACTCTAAGACCGTGTCTATCCAAGATGATACTCATCGCCCCGGCGTGGCCGAGGCAGATTTGGTATACAGACCTATCAGCCTGTCAGTGTCGCCTCCAGTCAAGTTTCTGGATCTGCTCAACCGAGAGGGAGGCGCAATACTTAATCGCGACCCAGGATCGCTGAGCTCTGAGGGCATGGCTCCTGCAGTCTTAAGGTTTGGAAGTTATGAGTTGCCAGCAGACTGCAGGGAAGTCCTTGCCAAAGCCAGGGCGTCATCGACCAAGTGCTACTATCACAAGTGGAAGCGTTTTGTTACGTGGTGGTGTTCGCAGAAGATTACCTCTCTAAGGGTCACGGCTCCACAGATTCTTCAATACTTGCTGTCTTTGGCAAAATCTGGACTGGCTCACGCATCCATCAAGGTACACCTGGCGGCCATCCCACGCTACACTAGATCCCCAGATAGATCCTTGCTGTGGTCCCACTGACCTGTCAAGGAGTTCCTTAAGGGGCTTTTCGGATCTTTTTCCTGCCGGTGAAGGCTCCTGCCCCAGCATGGCAACTCAACGTGGTCCTGACGAGGCTCATGGGGGCACCTTTAAAACCTGTGCATCAAGCCCCACTCAAGTTTCTCATGGAAAACGGCCTTCCTTGTTGCCGTCACCTCTGCCCGACATGTGCCTAAGATCCAGGCCCTATCCTGCAAGCAACCGTATCTGATTTTCCACGAATCAAGGGTGGTACTGCGTACACACGCCTCCTTAATGCTGAAGGTTCCGTTGGAATTCCATGTCAACAATCCCTTGGTGTTGCCCGTTTACTTCCCGGAAACATTAGTCGCCATCAGAGAGGGCCTTGCATTCGCTGAACGGTGCTCATGCCTTGAAGTTCTACGTAACACGTACAAAGAGATTTCGGAAGACTTCTCAATTGTTTGTGATCTTTGGTCCTGTGATCCATGGGAAGGCCTTCTCCAAGGCTTCCATTTCAAGGTGGCTCCCCGGCTGCATCATGCACTGTAATCTGCAGGCGAACCGGCCTCTGCCGGGCTGTCTGAGTCCATTCCACCAGAGCGATCGCTGCAACAACAGCGTTTCCTTTCTGTTGTCCCCTGCTTGACATCGGCAGGGCTGCAACGTGGTGGTCCACACATATCTTCACGAAGTTCTACTGTATCAACAGGGGTTACAGGGAGGAGTCCAGAGTCGGCCAGGCAGTGCTACACAACCTGTTTGCTTGAGGTGAGTTGGTTCCAGGGGTAAGTGTTAATTGCTTCTGTTGAGCCTTGCTACCTCCTGTGGTTGTGTAATGTGGTACTCCTGTGTATTCGTTATTCGTGAGCATGTGAATCCATGCCAGACCCCACTCTGGAGAAGGTTTAAGTTACTTTCCTGTAACTATTGTTCTCCAGCATGGGTCTGGCATGGATTTACATGCAAACCCTCCCTCCAACCCCTCTGCCGCTCTTCTTGGTCATACTGCCACTTTACATACTTACGAAATCTTGAAGATGGCTGCCAGAGGTGGAGCTTAGGGAGAGGACTGTCATTGAATGGGGGCAGTATGAACCAGATGTCAGTGATTGGTTTAGAGGAGAAATATAGTTTTAAAGTGAAAATGAAACTGTTTTTTCTTTTACCGCGGATTCCCATCCTGACGAGGGGGAATATTCATGAGCATGTGAATCGATGCCAAACCCATGCTGGAGAACAACAGTTACAGGTAAGTAACTTAAACCTTATCATTGATTGAAATTCATTGTGATTCGCCCAATATTGTTGGAGGTGAAATTAGATATACCAGGCAGAGCTGAGTAAAGACATTATTCTCATAAATGTTTATGACCCTCCTCCCTATGCCGGGCCACATGCCATTGTTTTAAATGAATTGGAGGGCTTGCTTAGCACTGTGGCATTTGATTCTCCCATCTTAGTGTGGAGATTTTAATTCCAGGATTCCAGGAAGTTTAAATGTGGATGGTCAAGTAAATGATATTCATTATTCTGGTATGGTCCTTGAGTCAAGGTTGGATTAATACTGTCCCCGCGTACATAGCTTGGCAACTTTGCTTTACTCTAAAGGGTTTCTTTTGATTAATGGTGCACATCCCTCTGACTGTCCCTCTCTTCAAGAGGACTTATGTTAACAGCTCTAGTATCTTCGACTGTGTTTTTGCGGCTAATGCCCTCTCTCTGATAATTAACATGTGCGTATATCATCGCTCTGCAAGTGATCACTTTCCAATTATTTTGTGTCTTGACATTGAGGGGCCTATGTTTAGGGTACATACCTTGGAACATTCTCGATCAAAAGTGCAGTTAACCGAGTTTAGTGGACTTCTACCAAAATTGAGGCTGCCTCTGTCATTGCATGTACGATATTTGAAGGACTTGCACCTCCTCGGTCTACTTCCAAATATTTTTCTAATCTATTGTTGAGTGTTTCTACTATGAGGAAGTATGAAAAGTGTGTTTCATTGGTCAGAGAGAGCATGCTGCCAAAAAAAGTGGGCATTATAGGAAGGCAACAGAACCTAATAAAAACACTGACATGGTTTTGATAATGAGTTAAGGGACAAAAAGAGATAACCAAAGAGAGTTACGTGTCCTGGCACACTCTGTATCTGACCCTATACAGTATGCAACTGGCTGAATGTTAATCAGGACTAAATACACAAAATGGCTGAGAATACACTGCTATTTGGTTGAGTGTCAACAATGGAGAGACATGCTTTTAACTACATTTACCAATGATTCACATACATTTTGGAAAATCATGTTAAACTCTTATCTCACTGTGACATTAATGGAGCCCCTGAGCAGGAGTGGATTGCCTATATTTCTAGTATGCTCGGAGGACTTGCACTGGGACAGCCAAGTATTGAACATGGACGTACACTAAAAATAAGGAGGAGTTCGGAAGGCTGATTAATATCGGAAAACCTTCCCATGCTCTTGGCCCGATGGTCTATGTAATTTGTTGCTAAAAGACGATGTTCCATTATGGGCTGATGTTTTGCATCAACTTTTTATTTGTATTGAGTCTACTCAGACTATCCCTCATTCTGGACATGACAGGATTTTAGTTCCTGTACTAAAAAAAGGATACCACGCAGACCCTCATAACTATTGCCTCTTGTTGATGCTTGATGTTCCAGCCAAGGTGTTTGCTCGGGTCCTTCTAGCGGAATTAACCAACTAGTTAGAGGTTGAAAACGTCATTCCATTAATCCAAACTGATTAACCTAAAAGGCTTTAGCACTACAATCCATGCATTAGCTCTAACAACATGGCTAATTCATAACATACTTGTCTGTTGTATTCATAGACTATAGTGCTGCTTTTGACACAGTTGACGGAGCAAGACTCTGGGGGAAACTGACCAGCTGGCCTGTTACAAATTAATATGATGTTGCATGATGAGACTAGGGTCAAAGTACGGCTGGAAGGTAATGAGGGTGGAGGGATCTCAAGTTGGATCAACACTTGCAAGGGAGTCAAGCAAGGCTGAATTCTGGCTCCCATGTTATTTAACTTGAACTTATCTGACATGGTTAAGGCATTGGTTGAGCCGACTTTTACATCGCCTAAATTGGGAGAGGAGGTTTTACAGTGGATGGGTTACGCCAATGATATTGTCCTCATTGATTTAACTCCTGGGGGGCTTCAAACTGCTTTGAATAATCTTGACAGCTACTCGGCTGTTAACTCGCTAAAGGTAAATACTCCCAAAACCAAAATTACGGTATTTGATTTCAAATAAAAAAAGTGCCTAGAATCAACTGGAAAATGGATGGAGTCCCCATTGAGGTAGTTACTCATAAGTACTTTGGCATCACCCTAGACTACAGGGTTACCAGCATTGCTCACCTTGATCAACTTAAGATCAGAACAGCACAAACAATGGGTGGCATTTGCACATTTTCACGCAAAGTGGGAGGCCATTCTCTTGGGAATTTGACTAAACTTTATTCTACATAAAATGTGCCTATCACATACGCGGCAGAGGTGTGGGCATTTGGAAGTTTTGATGTTATTTCAAAATCAGAAATAATGAGTTTAAATGACATTTTAAAGTTGCCTTCTTTTACTTCACCGGAAATGTTGTACTTGGAATTTAACATATTGCCAATAGAGAGCGAGTCACATTGAATTGCCTTACTTTATATTGGAAATTGGCAAATGCTGAGAAAACTCCCTCATGGGATGGCTATTTGAGGTTTTTTTTAGCAACATTTCTTTGATGCGGCTAAGTATTTTAGCATCAATAAAAAGGGAGCCAGATCAGTGGTTTCTCAGAGTACAGGGCGATCCTTTGGACTTTTGATTACTTTCAAAAGAATGAGGAGGGACTCCCTTAAGGCTTTCATTAATGACCAGTTCATCCTTAACCTGGCCTCTAAATCTACAGGTGAATGGTTTTATTCCATACATATTGGAACGACAGCTGCCACCTTTATATATACAGCACGTTATTGGTAATTCCTTGGTTTGGGACTACATTAGTATTAAATTCAATGCAGTTAAATGATTTGAGATCATTAGGGGATGGCTCAAGATTCCTAGCAAAGAAAGATTTTGTTGTCTCTGTAGCGAATTGGAGCTGGAGTCGTTTTGTCACCTTCTTTTTGAGTGCTCCGCAATAATTCAAACCGCATGATATGACGTGTCCATCACCGCTCATTATCTTTGGAAAATGTTTGTCCGGAGGGAATGAAGGATGCATTATTTATTTTACTCCATTTTGAAAAAATGTTTTTGAGATACTATTGATTTTAGAACAATTATGTATTTTACTCTTTATGATAATTGTATGAACTTGATGGGAGTGTATTGTATTAAGTTATTAATTTTAACAGTATAGAACAATTTTTCAGTTATCGGAACATAATTTTGCTGACCACTTTTCCTAGTCGTGTGTGTCAATTGTTTATGCTGTGACATTTGAATCATTTAGAGACAAATTAAAATGTGGGTGTGCGCTATTGTCTATCAAACATTATGACAATTTTGTAGGCTTTTTACTGTTAGAAACACCATTGAAACTTTTATGCACTTATTGATGGTGTGTTTTACCACAGACGACATATGCATATTACCTATCGTTTTGTTTTAATTTCCAATATGCTACATATACTAAATATTTTTCACATACCTTAAATATTGTTGACGATTGCATGCTAGGAGAAAGACATTAATTTTTATATTTAGTTGATGAATTATGATTTGTATTCAGAAAAGATTGAGTTGTATTCAATATTTGCGTATCTTTTTGTATTTATTCTATCTTATGTGAATTGTGAAACATTTGCTTGTAAACCGAATCACAAATAAATTATATTACTTGACCATTTATCAAAAGCATAAGAATTAAGAAAGCACTTCTGAGAAATGTACACTAATACAGGACTTTCAGTTACTGCCAACTATTTCTAATCCTAACATCCAACAGTTCGGTGAATAAATGTAGACTTTGCATAAATTATTGCTCTGATAAATGCAACTTCTCTGTTGTGCATATACCTAAATCATTTGACTTGGCCATAATGCATATTTTCTTGCCGTTAAATTGATCAACATAAAAAATGTATTTCTCTCACTACTTAGGTGCCTATGGCCAGAGCCAGCATTCTGTGGCTTATCGGAGAATACTGTGAGCGAGTTCCCAAGATTGCACCGGACGTCTTGAGAAAGATGGCTAAAAGCTTCACTAATGAAGATGACCATGTGAAACTGCAAATTGTGAATTTGTCTGCCAAATTATACCTAACAAACTCTAAACAGGTGAAAGCTTATTAGCTGTGTGGATTGCCCTTCATGAATATTTTTCCCAAGAGATTCTGTCCATGTATATGTTTACATTCATTGCTTGCCTCCACCCCTGTCAAGTACGCAGTACAACACAGATCTTCCATGTCCCTGCTCCTAATACCAACCCACAGCAGCCACAAAATCCTCTTCTACCAATATGCAGATGATACACAAATCTATTTTGGGATCGCCCCACCCCTTTGGTGACCACCCAGTTCCTAATACTGATCCCAACCAACCAGAGTACCCCGCCCCCTCTTCCAGATGCCTCCCACAGACATAAACACAACCTCACCCACTGGCTGAAGGAACTCCCAATAGACTTACTTTACATATGCCTCTCCACACCGATAAAATCGCTATGTTTCATCATCGACAAGTGATTTTCAGAGGTAACAGATCTACAGCGGGGGTAGGATACAGAGGGGCATAGGAGGGTACAGCTGTACAGGTTGGTTGGGAGGAGGGCCAGGCGGCATCTAGCGAGTCAGGTGGCTCGGGGTGACGTAATGGACTAGGTGTTGAGTAGGAAAGACTACTTGAAGATGTAAAAGAATAGTACATAGGCGCCCCTCTGCGAGAACGAACACAGCCCATTGACCTGTTCTTTGGGAAGGTACCCACTCGAGAGTCCCGCCCACATGGGCAGTCCAGCACCGAAATGCTATGGCAATTCCCTTCTGAACAAGAGTACCAACAGCAACCCCATACACGTGTTTCAGCCTTGTTTGGCCTCATCAGTGAGGTAGAGCTGTGCTTGTCTGACTAATTTTAGATCTTTTGAAGGGCCTTAGGTTTAGTCACCTTAAGTTTTCCAGGGTCATCCAGACTTGGACCCCTTGCTCACTGTGCTCAGAGACGCACAGCTCCAACTCACTAATGATGCCCAACAAGGCATGTGTGGGGTTGCTGTTGGTACTCTTGTTCAGAAGGGAATTGCCATAGCATTTCGGTGCTGGACTGCTCATGTGGACGGGACAAAGACTGATATGCAAATGTATATTTCCCATCTGTGAAAGGTGCAGTGAGCTAAAGTGTGGCTGCCGACTCTAGAGTGGGTACCTTCCCAAAGAACAGGCCATGTTTGCTGTGTTCGTTCTCATAGAGGAGTGCCCATGACTAAATTTTAGATTACTTGAAGATGTAAGTCTTTTAGTTCTTTTCTGAATAGTAGGAGCCTGGGGGAGAGTCTAATGCGGACGTGGAGGAAGCTCCATAGTCTTAGGGTGTAGACAGAGAAGGTTTGTTTTCTGTCCTTTCCTTTTTACAGTATTGGGGAGCAGGGAAACCCATCTTAGAAGTTAGGGATACTAAAGATATTTTGTCACTTCAAAATAAAAGTCTATAATCAAAACCATGCCACCTTTGGGTCAGAATCCTTCTTCAACACCCTTACAGTCACCCAAGAGGTGAGCGGATGTTGGCGCGCATCAATTTCCGTTTTGTGGATGAGAGGCTGCTGATTGGCTTGAGGCTAATGTAGATGAGGGTGCTTCATTGCAGAGCCAATTTCTTAGAGGAGGGGAGATGTCATTGGCGTTGCCTGGTGATTTGGGGGGGGGTGGCTTGTGGTGACGGAGGGAGAAAACACAAGTCGGCGCATGCTTACTTATTTGAGCAGGGGCTTGGATCCTCCCAGTCTGATCAGGTCCAAACAGGAATTGCCCTTTCCTTCGTCTGCCCTTCACTTTGAATGTCTGGGTGAGAGACACCCTTAATCTAAGAGTTAGAGCAGACAGGAAGAGGCAGGGCTAAGGAGGTGAGTGGGTCTTAGGCCACGTGACCTAGATTCACCTCCACCTGCTCACCAACTGCAAAGGAAAAGAGGCTAGAGGAAAAAAGGGCGGCAAAACAGGAAGGCACCAACAGTTTAGCAGTGATCAACCGGTGGGTGGGGCTTAGATGATGTGACCTAGATCCACTTGCCCCTGCTCAACTGCCATTCAGCGGTGGTGGCAAGCGGGACCTCCCAGGGAGAAAATCCCCCTCTTGGGTGACTGTAAGGGTGTTGAAGAAGGATTCTGACCCAAAAATGGGTTTCCCTGCCTCAAAACTAATATTAAAAGGGTCTGTCAGAACGTCGATCAAAGCAAATTCCACCCTCCTGTGTCAAATCCTACTTCTGTCCCTCACACTACAAAAAGGTAACCAACAAAGTTCTTTCTTTAAGGAGAATGGCTCCCTTCTCCTGCTTCTTGGATGGGGTTCCAGAAAATCTTCTCTCAAAACAAACTCCCTTCCCCTGGCTTGCATGTTTCAGACAGTCTTTACCTGATGCTCTTTCCAAGGGAGTGGCTCCCTTCGGGTGGTGTGGCTCTGTATGATTTCCAATAGAACCATGGGGAAATACTCCCTTCCCCTGTTATGGCTTGGTATAACTTGTAACAAGGCTAGGGAAAATTACTCACTTCCCCTGGCTTCTTCACATCAACTCCCTTTTCTTGGTCTGCTTTGGCACAGTTCAACACAAGGCCAGGGGGGAATAACGCCCTTCCCCTGGTGTTTCTCCTAAAGCTTCTGAGGTTGTACCAAGAGAATTACTCCCTTATCCCTGGTATTGATTGCTTGATGCACACTTTGCGTCTGTGACTTGTTTTCAACAATGTTCCAAATCTTTTTAGGATCCCAGACCCTTCTCTGGGCACCAGAGGTTTCCTCTTGACAACTGTGATGAGGATGAGTTCCTCAAGAGTTTTGCTCATTCGCGTTGGGGTCCCAGACCCTACTCTTGTAACTAGTGGACCTAGTTCTTCCACCATGAGGAAAATTTCCATGTTTTGCTTTACGTCTGTTGGGGTCCCAGACCCTTCTTATATGATCAGTGGTCTCCTCTTTTCCACTGTTGTGGCCAACAGGGTCATAGACCCTTCCATGATGGTCAGTGGACTTCTTTTCACCGATGGTATGAGGTTGGATGTACTCTCGACCCTTCAGGAATCTGTCAGCGGTGTTCCTTGTACAAAACCAGGTAAATATTTCTTGCACGCCTCCTGCCTGCAGTCCCTCCGGGTCTCCTGTACTGCCCTTCACCTACTCTCGGCCTTCAGTACGCCACCGGGCTTTCAGGGATCGCGGTCCATCTTCTCGGTTGGCTCAGTTTCCTTGTCTGCTTCTACGGCTGGGCGCATCTCCAGACTGCTGGGCCCCCCGACTCTTCTTGCCCTTAGCGTTGTGCACGGGTCCACCCCTGTGGACCTTATGAGGACTCACGAGGCCGACCGCTGGCATCCTCTGTTCCTCTTGTCCTTGGGTCTGCAACCAGATTTTTGATTTCCTGCACCAAACGCGCTCCGCATCTGTTGCTTCTCCCAGCAGGAGCTACAGCTGAGCTCCGTGCTGGGGTTGACGACTTTCCTAGTCCATTGTCTGTTTTTATCAAATGTAGCCCATTCTTGAGGCGCCAACTGTCAAAGTCCCTTGTTACTTTTGATAGGTTGATCTCTGCCTCCTTTGGGCCACCTCGTCTTAGTACCTGTGTTGGGAGCAGTCTTTGTGTTTTCTGTGTTGTGTATTCAAGGGCATTTGTTTCTTTTGCATCACAGTAGTATATGGTTGTGCTTTCAGAAAGAAGTTTGGGGATGAGGTAGAGAATGTGGAGATGTTTTGTTATTTTCTGGGCTAACACCAAGATGGTTGTCCTTGTCCCCAAGGAAGGAGTTCCTTCTGCATTAAAACACACCTCGGGGGACTATTGGGTGGGGTCCTCACCTACCTAGCCTCATGAAATGGGGCTCCGGTACACAGATCCAGTGACGCCTACCCTTACAGAGCAAAGTAAAGGGAACAGCGGGAGACCCTGGAGGGAACATGGGAAGAGTCAATCACTACGCATAGTCATCCCAGTACATAGGCAAGGTAACAGAAGAGTAAAAAGTACACAGGGACTACGCATTTTGAATGGATTGTGTCCTCCAACGTATTCCTCATCTTTGAAATTAATGTTCAGCTTCATTAATGTTCAGCTTCAGCTGCTTCGGAAAATAATTTTGGCAGAGAGCACTGTGCGTCGATGGCGTTAAGTCGATGTCCCTTGAAGGCCTCAGTCAAGGGTGACATTATCGGCGGATATATGTAGCACACGCGGCGCCGGTTGGCCTCATTTCTGTTTTCCGCAAGCAGCGTTTGCTTCGCGTGAAACCCAGCGTGTCTTATAACTACCTTTGTTACTTCGAGACGATTGTCTTCAAACTCGAGAATTGTCTTCTTCATCTACACCGTCGACACCTAAGTCCGGTTTAAAGAAATGCAGAGACTGCGATTCGAAGATGTCCCTAACTGACCGGCATCGAATCTGCCTGTCTGGGAACGGAAGGGGAAACTCAAGGTAGGAAAAACACCCAATTCCCGACATACTAGGCCTTCGACCGATGAGTCGAGAGGCAACTCTCTTCGGAGGATGACGGCCAAGCATTCTAGGTCTAGGAGTGGTTCCTGCCACTCGTCATCTTCAAAGAAGGTACCACAGGTTGCCTTTGTAGACTTCTTCGTCTGACGGTTCCCCGGTAAGCATCATGTGCCCTTCGAAAAAGTCTACCCCAGCAGAATGGGAAGCTTTCCATGTAGAAATGCTAAAAATATTCGAGAAATAAAACCCTGCTCTGACCAAGCCTTCTAAAGATGCCAGAAAGAAGAGGTCTCGGCATAAAACTTGCGCACTCTCGAGCCCGGGTAAAAAGCATGATCCTCATCTAGAGCCCTCAAGGCCTCGATCTGAGAAATCGAAGGATCACTCGAAACAGGGGGAAAGTTTTAGGTCCTCAACGCCTTCGAGACCTTCGATACCATCAGTGCTAATGACGCCCATCAGACCCTCGACATCTACTAAACCATCGATGCCACTGTCGACATCGACGCCGAAACAGTGAATGCCAGCTAAACCATCAGAACCAAGTGACCTTCCTAAAAAGTCACTGTCTAAGAAAACGTCGACTACTTTGACAACGTTGAAGCCTCTGGTTTCAAAACAAGAAATAATATATACCCCTCTGCCAAAGGAGGACTTTTTGAAGTCTCTAACTTCTATTTTTGAGGAGGAAGAGCATTCCGATGATGAAGATGCCCCTTTTGGGCTTCAATATGGTGCACCTAATGTGCCTGAATGCCTAGTTTCAGAGGAAAGCATAATGCAGGATCTATATGATAATATTCACAATGCAAGTGGGATTGACACCTTTCCAGAGCTAGAGTTCAGGAAACCTGAACCAGGGGGACATGCTGACTCCTCTTACAGGCAGCTCATGTCTAAAGTTGTTGAGTACTTGGGTTGGTCTAGGCCTCCAGCCCCCTATGACCAAGTTGATTTAACTGACATTCTGGACAAGGGTCCACCTACTGATCGAGTTTTGCCTTTCTATGTGGCACTTCAAAAAAGGGTGGCCAGGAATTGGGAGACTCCGGAAACTAATCCGGCAGTTGGCAAGAATCTCACCAAAAAATACTGTCCCTCCATTAGCGACCCCCGGCTACCTGTCAAAGCACCCCACTCCCGAGAGTCTGGTGGTCCATGCAGCTACGGCTACCAAACAAGCAGCATACTCTACCATCCCTCCCGATAGGGTCGACAAGCGCATAGATGGATGGGCGAGAAAGGTAATTTCCACAGGGAGCATGGCATTAAAATCTGCCAACTCCATTTGTGCCCTTGCAAAGTTTTCATATACTCTATGGGAGTGTATTTCTATGACGGCAGAGCATATTCCCGAATGAGATGAAAGGAACAGCATCTAAGCTATTGTTAGGGACGGCAAAGAAGCCATGTGTGAGTCCCTTCAATCTGGATTGGATTCTGCAGATAGCATTCTGCGGGTCCATGGCTACCAGCACCGTGATGCGCAGAGTTGCGTGGTTGAGAAAGTCGGGTTTTGGATCTGATGTGCAGGCTAGACTTCTCAAAATGCCTTTTGACGGGTCTCATCTTTTTGGCAGCAATGCTGACGAGAGCCTTGAGAAGTGGTATACCTCGAAGGCGGCGGCCAAATCTTTAGGCACTGCTGTTGGGCAACCTCAGCCTTTTCATCCTAGTGGACAACCTGGAGGGGTAGACCTTTTCGCTACTACTCATTTGGAAGGGCGAGAGGAATGGCCAGTTGAAGAGGCCAAAGAAAATCTCCTTGTGGTGGACGAGGTAGAGGTGCCAAGCCAGCTGAAGCAGCAGCCTCTTTACCATAGGCCTCTACAACAGCCGCTACAAAACAACTCTGAGGTCTTGAGTTGCAGCTCACCAGACGGGGCCAGACTGTCTCAGCATCTAGAAAAATGGCTGGACGTTACTTCAGATGCTTGGGCTCTGGAAACAATAGCCCACAGTTACTGCTTTCTACTCTTAAATCCCATCCCCTTTCCTCCATACTGCATGGGCGTCCCTTCCTAAGGAGGGGAGATGGAACTTTTTTCACTAGAAAAAACCTTCTTCCACTCTAAATTTAGAGGCGCGCAGGGCTGCAGCCCTGGGAGCATACGCTGCCCTTACTCCGTCCCCCGGCGCCACACCTCAGTCCCCTTTTACGCATCGACGAGAACGGGCCGAATTCACCAGTGCTCCTGCGTTTGGCTTCGGCCATGTAATTCCACGCACGTATTCTTCTTCTCTTCTGTCTTTTTTGTCTTTTTATCATTCAGGTACTCGGTCCTCAGGCGTCACGCTCCTTCCCGGCGCATGTCGACTTCTACAGGGTTCAGCAGGTGTCCATCCTGCAACGGGCTCTTTCCAACTAAACACCCTCTGCCTACGTTGCCTTGGTCCAGACCACGGCTGGCAAGATTGTACCGCGTGCAACACGCTCTGCTCGGGGTCTCTGAGGAACAGACTAGCTCTTCCAGAGATCGCCTCCAAAGGACCTAAAGGACTTTGTCTATAATCGATCCAAGCCCAAGGTAGGGCTGCTCTTTTCCAGCGCACCCTGCACCCTGCAAGGGAGACTCCTTCCCAGGGACTCGCCCGTGCGAGAGGGACCGCGCAGGTCCTCATACCAGCACGAGTACTGAGGCTACATCATCTACCGGCCAACAGGCTGAGGGGGAAGTGGATCCTCCCGGTGACATTTCTGGGGGACCAGGCGGTTCTTTTACCGGGTCTTCACCCGAGGAGCCACACCCTAGTACCTGCAACAGGTCCGAGGGGGCACCTATACGCAGTTCTACCGCAGATCTGCTGAGGCGAAACGCCTACCAGGCCTCGGCCTGCGGAACCACACTCAAGAGACCTGGACGGGGTGGGGCACAGTGAGCCGCAGGCACGTGGAAGGCAGCCTGACAAAATGGCCGCTGTGCCAGACATTCCTGACATCCGCCCGATACCTCACCAAGGCAGGGAACAGGTGGAGGAACGTATGTCAAGGTGGGACTGGTGTCAACCAGGAATGTGGCCTACAGCTTACCCTTCATTTGCGCAGGGCAGGTTTCCGCTGCGTGTGTATGGGCAGGGCACGCAACAGCTCCAGCAGCCGCCCGCTACCCTGTCAATATCGCCTACCATTCTGGCCTGTGAAGACAGATTTTTTGAAAGATTCCTCGGGCCCATGAAATCTCCTCAGGTGGGCGTCATCCTCAGGGACATGCTGCCGCCAATGGCTCCGGTGCCACAGGCCCCAGTACAGGCGCCTACGGCCCTTGTGCAGCCTCTGCCACCTGCTCCGGTCCCCCAACCGATCAGCGGTTCCGTACCAGCCTCCTCTGCAACCTCAGGCTCTGGTCTTCACGACCCAGCCTTCGGCCCCCAGCTCCCCTCAACAGGTGCCGAACCAACCAGGCCCTCAGGCTGACACGGATGAGGACCCCGACACACAGTCATCAGCCAAGGCCTTCCACAAACGTCTTGCAGGGCTGGCCGAGTACTTGGGCCTTCCTCAGCCCAAGGTTGAGGAACCAGCAGAGGGGGTCCTCGCAGAAGTCCTCACGCTGCGTCCCACAGCAAGAACAGGGATCCCGATGCAGAAGGACGTGGTCACCCCGGCGAAAAAGGGCTGGCTCAAGCCCCACTCGGTACAGCAGGTCAATCGGTGCCTGAACGCCAAGTACAGGCAGATGGAGGGGGGTGGTTACAGTCTTGCTATCGGCCCACCCTCAGCCGCACTCCTCGGTGATCGCTGTGACATCACTATACTCCAAGCCTCAGTCGTCTTCCTCCACGGCGCTGCTAGGAAAGGAGAAGATCTTTGAGGCGTACGGGAAGAAGCTTCATTCCAACGCGTTCCTGCATCTTCGTCAGGCCAACGCCGATGTCAAACTGGCAGCCGTTAACTAACGGATTTCCTCCCAGAGCTTCCGGCGCAGAGCCAACCACGATTTAAGGCGGGATTGGCAGAGGCCAAGATGGTGGCACAAGACAACCAGGAGGCAGACAGGCTCAGCAGACTGGGAGTGGACAACTACGAGTGGCAATTAAACAACCTAGTAAAACAGGAGATCTTCTACAAATGGGGACACCCCCAGGTGGACCTCTTTGCCTCCTGGGAGAACAGGAAGTGCCAACAGTTCGCCTCATGGCATGGTCAGGGCCCGGACTCCCTGGGCGATGTATTCCAGATTCGATGGGACGGAATGACAGCATACCCCCATCACATCTTCTGACGAAGCCGGGGGGGCAGGGTCATCCACCATGCTCTACAGAAACTAGCCTTGACAGTGTTGTTCCTGAACAAGTCACACCAGCCTCTCCGAGGCTAATCTAGAGATCATACAGGGCGCTAAAAGCAAATCTACCAGGGCCCAGTATAAGAGCAAGTGGACCAGGTTCTGCCCCTGGGCAGCCCCTAAGGTTATCAACCCCCTTGCATTTACCTTGGACGACATGCTCTCCTTCTTGGCGCACCTCGCCCATTCTGGCGTGCAGGTGGACACTTGCCGTACTTACCTGGCAGCCATTGGGGCTTACAGAATCTCGGAGGAATAGATCTTTTCCTCTTCCAACCTAATTGTCAAGAAACATTTGATGGGACTCGCCAGGCTCTACCTGCCCATCAAGAGGCCGCACCCTGTGTAGGACCTCAGCATAGTTTTGGGTGCCCTGGAGCATTCCAATGGCGTCCGCGGACATCAGGCTGGTCCCCATTAAGACAGCCTTGCTAGTCGGCCTCACCTCGCAGAATCAGCTAAATCCAGGCGCTGGTCACTTAAGTCATATACTACCTTTCACAGGGATAAAGTCCTGTGGGGAAACCCAGCATTCCTACATATGGTGACTTCCGCATTCCATCTGAACAAAGAAATTGTGCTGCCCACGTTTTTCGCTGAGCCCAAAGACGAGACAGAGAGTTCTGCACTGCCTTGATGTCAGGCATGCCCTGAAATTCTACTTCGACAGGACCAAGGGCTTCTGCAAGCCAGACGCTCTTTTTGTCACCTTTGGTGGATTTATACGGGGTATCAGGCCTCCATAGCCCATTGGATGGCTGGGTCATCAAAGAAGCTTACGAGGGACAGCATAAGCCACTGCCGGCCAACATGCATGCCCACACGGTCAGAGCCAAGGGAATGACCATCGCTTTCCAGCGGCATGTCCCCTGCAGGCTATAGGCAGAGCAGCCACATGGGCCACCCCTTCGGCTTTCTGCAAGCATTACTGTTTGGATGCCAGCTCTAGATCAGACGTGGTCTTCGGACAGGCGGTTCTTAGTAACCGGTTTGCTTAAGGAGGGTCTCCTCTCCACCCTGGGGCTGCACTCAGTTGTAATCGCCCATGCAGTATGGAGGAAAAGGGATGGGACCTAAGAGCATTTATAGGTTACTCACCGTAGTGACTAACGTACTCTTAGTGCTTTGTTCCCTTTCCTCCATTAGTTCCTCCAGCCTCCCCCCTAATGAGACTGGTGTCATTAGGCAATGTTAATCTATTGGCAACGCGTCTACGGGGACTGAGGTGTGGCATCGGAGGGCGGAGTCAGGGAAGCGCATGCTCCCAGGGCCGCACCGCCACGCGCCTCTAAATTTAAAGGGGGAAGGAGGTTTTTTTCTGGTGAAAAGGATTCTGTCTCTCTTCCCTAGGAAGGGACGCCCATGCAGTATGGAGGAAAGGGGACTAGAGTATGTTAGTCACTACGGTGAGTAACTTAGCATTTTTATATACGGGCGTCGTGCGTCCTACTTATCACATCGGATGACGTCGGAGGAGGTCCTGCGTCGAAGAGTACCCTTCATGAACTACACCAGTTAGTACAAGTAATAGCCAATAAATATTTGACGATAATCTATTGAGTCTGGGGAAACCTATCCAGGAGAAGGCAGTCGTTGTTTTTTTCTTATTGGTAGGGACAGAACATATTAGCTTTGGGATGGAGGACAGACTGATTACTTTTGGACTTTGCTGTTGATCACTAACACATTAGTTAATTTTGTTAGGTAGGGCAACCCATTCAGTTAAAGATAGTAAGGCCTTACTTTAGCTATTTCAATAGCTATTTCAATAAATCACTTTTAAAATGCCAGAACCGAACATCCTCGGAGGGGTGGAATATAATGCATCTATTTGAGTATCCGAGTTGGAACAGGGCAGAGGGTAAAGGGGTGCTGGGGGGAGCTATTGATGAGGGAACATGTTACCTTGATGTTTCGCGTTTGAAAAACCCAATAAACAAATGTTTAAAAAAAAAAAACAAAAAAAGAAATCCAAGGACCTGTTCTGCCTTCTTTTTCTGACCTACCACACTGCCCACACTCACTCATCTCACCAGCTCTGTCCCAACTCCAGTAGCTCCCCACCCCCCCAAAGAATTAATTTCAAGGGGCTCTGCATTGTCGACAAAGCCACCCACTTCAAGATGCCATTCTACCTCCAAGATAAACTCAAGCCCATCACCCACACAAACACCAGACCAGCCCACCAAAATGTCATACCCATACCACACTGCAGAATGACTTGCACACAAACACATGCCTTCACTGATTAAGCACTCAGATCCTGGAATTCCCTCCCACCCTACACCCACAAGGCTCGTTCCATCACTACCCTCCACCCACAAGGCCCTTTCCCTCACTACCTTTGTCATTATTCTCAAAACGTACATATTCTCTCTCCCCTGGCCACCCTCCTAACCTAAACCGGCCAAACCTCCTCCACTTCCATTTGTCTATCCTGATCTTCCTATCGGCTGAAAAACTAAAATCATTCACCTCCTGGGTAGTGCTAGTACTGTATAACTGTTTATAACACTTGTGTATGAGCACGATATAAATAAAATATCATATCAATATCATATCATAACCTCCTCCTCCCCCCAAAAGCAGAAGCAAGTGCTGTACACTGCGTAAAGAATTGGAAATTACACCAGCTCAGATTTGAATTCCAAGGGAAATCCTAAGATTAACAATTTTGTTTTTTTTTGCACTTCAAATGTATAAATATCAGTCAGAATCTTGGTTAGATGTATCGTTGGTCCAAATACTATGCAGGCCCTTCACAAATAATCAGTTTCCAAGAAGAAAAGCAAGTGCCGGATTACTACTTTGTTTCTTGCACATCTATGTTTAGTCACACATTTTGTCAAGGATTCTGCAATTATATTGAAATAGAAAATGAGCCATGATCTGCTACCGTGATTTGTTAGACACCCGCTCTGCTTAGCTTCATCCAAACTCTGCATGGCATTAACCTTGATTTGCACACTCCCAATTAATGCTTCTTAGCTTCAGTTTAGAGTGGTGTCTCCAGATGGAGGATAA